>NC_135819.1:34940416-35279079 GCF_964213995.1 Mustelus asterias
CACTACATTCTGCACCCTTTCCTTCTCTATGTACGGTATGCTTTGTCTGTATAGCGCGCAAGAAACAATAATTTTCACTGTATACTAATACATGTGACAATAATAAATCAAATCAAAGATGATAACTTGGCAAGAATGGAGGGTGAAAGAGATGGTAGAGAGACAGAGCTGGGTGTCATCAGTGTACATGTGGAAACTAAAGCCATGCCTTCCGATGGTGTTACCTGGGGGTAGGATTTAGCTGAGAAATACCTCCCATTGAAGTGAACAGGGACAGTGTTTATGCTCCAAGCTTCACTTTTGTTTTGACGGTTCTAAACCCTATCCACATAGGATAAATGGCACCGAAAAGGCCATTCGGTCCAACCATTCCAAGCTGGTGCTTATGCTCCACTGGCGCCTCCTGCCATCTTTCCTCATCTAAATCGATAATCCTAACTCTTTATTCCCTTCCTTCGCTTGTGCAGCTTGAATGCATCAATGTTGCTGATTTCACTCCCTCTGACAGTGAGCGAGATTCTCTTCCCTCAGCTTTTTTCTCAGTGGTGGGATGCAGCGTGCCGTTCGCTGGTGACGGGATCCTCTGGTCTCATCATCGTCAATGGGAACTTAAATTGAAACCACCCCAGGCTGCCAGGTAACCAGCGGCAGGGGGTGTGTCTCCAGTGGGACAAGGGAATCCTGCTGGCGTGAACAGCTGGAGAATTCCAGCCCATGAGTTCCATGCTGTCATCACTCTCTGGATCAAGAATTTTCTTCTGAATTCTTTACGGAATATTTTTGGTAATTATCGCATGTTGGTGGCCTTAAGAAGACACATTCTCTCTGTATATTCTCCAATGCACTTTCATAGAGTTAAAGACCTCAGTAGGTCACCCCCTCAGTCTTTTTTCAATAGATTCATCTTGTCAACCTTTCCTTTTATATGTATCTACACACAGTACATCTTCTCTACACCCTCCCTGACACCTCTAAATCCTTTTTATTTTGATTTGGTTTATTATTGTCACAGTGAAAAGTATTGTTTCTTGCGTGCTATACAGACAAAGCATACCATTCATAGAGAAGGAAACGAGAGGGTGCAGAATGTAGTGTTACAGTCACTACAAGGGTGTAGAGAAAGACCAACTTCATGCAAGGCAAGTCCATTCAAAAGTAGCAGGGAAGAAGCTGTTCTTGAGTTGGTTGGTACGTGACCTCAGACTTTTGTATCTTTTTCCCGACAGAAGAAGGTGGAAGAGAGAATGTGCGGGGTGCGTGGGGTCCTTCATTATGCTGGCTGCTTCTCCGAGGCAGCAGGAAGTGTAGACAGAGTCAATGGATGGGAGGCTGGTTTGCGTGATGGATTGGGCTACATTCATTACCTTTTGTAGTTTCTTGCAGTCTTGGGCAGAGCAGGAGCCATACCAAGCTTTCTATGATGCATCTGAAAAAGTTGGAGAGAGGGGCGACCAGAACTGCACATAGTTAGGCCACATTTAGAGTACTAAGGTTCATTACAGGTTTAGCATAACCTTCCTATTTTTAAATTCTATCGCTTTCGAAATAGGGCCTTGTGCTTCATTCTTTTTTTAATATGACCTTGCTTTGCCTGTACTGTAACTTTGTGATTGATGTAATGTATGTGTACTCGGAGATCCCTTTGTTCTCTACCCAACCGAGACTTGCACCTTCCAGTCATAACCGACCTTCCTACCAAATGTACGACCGCCAATTGTTGCTTCCTTACCAGATGGTTCACTGTCAACTTTGATCACATAGAAATGACCAGCCAGAAACAGGCCCCTACTCTGTAAGTTGGGATGGGTGCAAGACCCTGTCCCATCACACCCCTTATCAATCAACCCCACTACCTTCCCTACCTCCTCATCCCACCACCCCTCCCCCAATACCACCACCCATTCCCCATACCTCCGCTACCCCCACCAATCCCATCACCTCTCCTCTTTTCACTGTAATAGACGCAATCAACTGTCCTGTCTCCAATATTGGTCCTCTCTCCTGAACTCTTCATCTCTCCACCTCCCCCTTCAACAACTCCTTAAACCTCATTTCTTTGATCAGGTATTGGTCACCACCCCCTTCTGATATCTTCTTTGGTTTGGCATCCACTTTGGGCAGGTGATGCCTGGGTGTGAAGCAGCTTGAGGGATGGCACAGTAGCACAATGGTTAGCACTGCTTTTTCAGAGCGCCAGGGACCCAGGTTCAATTCCAGCCTTGGATGACTGTGTGTGTGGAGTTTGCGCATTCTCTCCGTGTTTGTGTGGGTTTCCTCCGGGGCTCCAGTTTCCTCCCACGCTCCAAAAGATCTGCAGGTTAGGTGGATTAGCCTTGCTAAAATTGTCCCTTAGTGTCAGGGCGATTAGTAGGGTAAATGTGTGGGGTTACGGGAATAGAGGCCTGGGTGGGATTGTTGTCGGTGCAGGCTCGATGGGCCAAACGGCCTCCTCCTGTACCGTCGGGATCCTATGATGAAAGATTTTTGTCAGGTAAAGCCATTACCTGATTAAATGGCAGTGTATGATTGTGGGGATGACTTACTTCTGTTGCCATATTTTATAGAAATTACAGCACTGGGTCAAGATGATGCAGTTAATTGTATCAATTCCATTTTAAGGAAAAATCCAGTAAACTGATTCCAGAGATGAGGGGGTCTGTCGTATGAAGAACGATTGAACAGTTTAGGCCTATACTCTCTGGAAATTAGAAGAATGAGGGGTGATCAAATTGAGGTTTACAAGATGATAAAAGGTATGGATAAAGCAGACGTGGAGCGGATGCTTCCTCTTGTGGGGCATTCTAGGACGGGAGGTCATAGTCTTTGGATAAGGGGCAGCAAATTTAAAACAGAGTTGAGGAGAAACTATTTCTCCCAAAGGGTTGTGAATCTGTGGAATTCGCTACCCCAAAGTGCGGTGGATACTGGGACAGTGAGTAAATTTAAGGAGGAGTTAGACAGATTTCTAATTGGTGATGGGTTGAAGGGTCATGGGGAGAAGGCAGGAAAATGGGGATGAGGAGCATATCAGCCACGATCAAATGGTGGAGCGGACTCGATGGGCCAAATGGCCTAATTCTGCTCCTATATCTTATGAACTTATAAACTGATAACCTAAAAATGTACAAATTGATGGGAAAAAATGATGATCTTCTTTACTTTATTGATGAGGATACCCATCAGATTCTGGGACACTCCTGTACTCAAACTCACAGCTATGGAAAGAGCACAGCAGCGAATGGCATGATGAATCTTCAGGCTAATTCCATTTTGTCAAAATGAAAGGCACATGGGACGGACATCAAAGACTTGGTCTCATCTGGAGATTCAAATCACAGTCAAGTGAGTATCATCTGAACTGCCCTGGATGAGATAATTTGTTGAGTGATCTCTTCCACGTACCCAATCCTGCCTGCTTAATTGAATTGGACACAGAAATTCCACAAATTAAACTGCAGGTTACTGGATGACTTACATAAGCACTTGTTCATGATCTCATGTGCACATTATGTGCGAACACCAAGTACTGAATCAGCTGATCATTAACAGTAATCATATCATATATAAAGCATGAACAATGACCTCAGATATATTTATAAATACAAAATATCTAATACCCTCCTTTTCTCAGTGCTGCACTAAAGTGCCAACCTGGATTAAATGTTTGAGAGGTTGTTGTAGGACTCGAACCCTTTGCCTCCTGACTCAAAGGCGCAAATGCTGTCAACTAAGCCAAGGCTAACAATTTGACCAACTGCTTTTTTTTAAGTTTACTTATTAGTGTCACAAGTAGGCTTACATTAACACTGCAATGGAGTTACTGTGAAAATCGCCCGAGTCGCCACACTCCAGCACCTGTTCGGGTACACAGAGAGAATTTAGTGTGGCCAATGCACAGTCTTTTGGACTGTGGGAGGAAACCGGAGCACCCGGAGGAAATGCACGCAGACACGGGGGGAATGTGCAAACTCCAAACAGACAGTGACCCAAGCCGGGAATCGAACCTGGGTCCCTGGCATTGAGAGGCAGCAGTGCTAACCACTGTGCTGCCCATTGGCTTCAAAATGTCCCCTATTTATACATGCGCACAGACATTAATACCCACCACTTGTTTTTCTTAATGTCATTTACATTAACAAACCTTCAAAATGTAATTAACAAGACATTAACAAATACCACTTGTGGGCAATCCACTTATCATGCATTCTACTAACTCCTCATAAAATAAAATACTCATAAATGCAATAGAATGCCAAAATGTCTCTGCTACATTCACGATTCAATTACTGTGAAACTGTATTACAGTGACCCAATTGCCCAATGGGAAATGAGGGTGGGGTCCTTGCTGTTGAGCACGGGCGTTTACAGCCAGTGACCCTGGTACTGTGGAGTGAAGACTTCTATTATAGTGCTCTGTAAAAAGTGCAAACAGTAATTTTTTTTTATTCGTTCACAGATTGTGGGCATCGCTGGCAGGGCCAGCATTTATTGCCCATCCCTGACATCCCTGAAGAACCAGCCACATTGTTGTGGGTCTGGAATCACATGCAAGCCAGACCAGGTAAGGACGACAGATTTCCTCCCCGAAAGGACATTAGTGAACCAGATGTTTTTTCTGACAATGTTTTCATGGTCACCAGTAGATCTTTAATTCCAGATTTTTGTTGAATTCAAATTTCACCATCTTCCACAGTGGGATTTGAACCCGGGTCCCCAGAGCATTGCCCTGGATCACTAGTCCAGTGACAATACCACTACACCACCACCTCCCTGAAGTAAACAGTTATGGTTTGTTCGCTAACTGGTGGTCGCCAATGACTGCATTTACTACAGCACCATTTTCCCCTCCTTTCCCGATACAACATTCTTCATTGTTTTGGACTGGAACGGCAAGTACCCAACACCAAGCCTCTAAGTCCCACTAATCTGCAGCTGTCCATTGCGTCACCCATTGCACATTCCCCCCACTGCATTTGGATGGGCCTGCGACAGAAATGAGCCTTCAGGTGTCATATAATCGTCAAGCCTCTCAACAAGACACACACCATTCCTGAGAGATTTGTTTAATCTGTTATTTTCTCCCACTTGCTACTTTGTGATGATTGAGGGATGACACTGCAGTGTAGAGTTTCTATCCTGCCGCTATGTATAAGCGCGTGGCCCCTGGACAGTGTGGAATCTATAAAACTGTTTGTTACTTACTTGAAGTATTGCTCAGTCTTTCTCATGTGAGGAAAGGCTATTTTCTCCATGTTTACATCGTGCCTTCCACACACAAGTGATTCGCATTTATATAGCACCTTTCATGGTCTCAAGACATGCCGGAGCACTTCGCAGCCAATACTTTTGAAATGCAGGGTGGTAATGTCATAATTTGGTAAACACGAAAGTCAATTTGTGCACAGCACGATCCCACACACAGCAACATGCTAATTATTAGGATGCCAGACCAGAAACCCCGACCGGACTCGACCCCAACAATTTTCTATTTTGGCACCAGTGTGAGGATTGGATGTTTCACTCCAGGCGCGATTCTACTGACAAACTAGAGAGCTTTTACCAAATCAAACTTTATTAAAAACAGTTTAATTGTAACAAATGAATTAGCTTAATTTTTAACAATTAAACAATACTTAAACGTGACAAGGCACACTTCTTAACTGCTACCCTATTGCTCCAAGTTCCAATCAAGCAATATTGCTCTTATAGATTTAAACCCCTCTTTAAAATTAGTTAGCATATTTGCAGAATTAAGGTTACCAGGCTTAAGTTTATTTATTAGTGTCACAAGTAGGCTTGCATTAACAATAAAGTTACTATGAAAATCCCCTAGTCTCGCCACACGTTCAGGTTCACGGAGGAAGATTTTAGCATGGTCAATGCATCTAACCAGCACGCCATTCAGACTGTGGGAGGAAACCGGAGCACCCGGAGGAAACCCACGCAGACACAAGGAGAACATGCAGACTCCGCACAGACAGTGACCCAAGAGGGAATTGAACCCAGGTTCCTGGTGCTGTGAGGCAGCAGTGTTAACCGCTGTGCCACCTTGCCGCCCATTGAGTTCTAACTGAGCATTGCACTTAAAACTGGCTGTCAATACCCAGTAAACCTGAGGCTCTCAGTGGGGAAAGTGCCTCGATTTATAGATCCCATCGGTATCGTTTCTCGGCCTTTTGGCTAAAATCAAGCCCAAGATGGGGTGCAACACCTCATCTTGTCAGCTTGGATCTTGTTTGTCTTTCTGATGGGGACCTTGAATTGGATTTTGGAGCAAGCAAGGAATGGGCTTGGGTTTGCCCGGTCCACTCTGAGCATTGGCTTTGTAACTTTAAGACTGGAGTAAAATTTATGAAAAGGACCCCATTTGCCTTTGAGTGACTTTTTCCATCTGCCCTGCCACCTTCAGCAAGTTTTGCAGGAGACCCAGGGCTCTCTGTTGCTGCATCCACTTTAGAGTTTTATTCTTCATTTTATATTGATGCCAATCAATTCATTAAAACTTGCAAATCTATCTGTTCCTTGGGATATTGCAGTGAATAGTTCTTGATGGAGAAGCACCATATAACTGACGTTTGCTCTTTCAGAGATGGATAAGAGTTTTTTTTGCTTCATTTGAATTGTTAAATAATTGGAAGTTGCATTGCTTTTATTTGAACTATCGTATGAGATAACTATTTGAAAGAGAAAACGTTTTGAGCAGCTGTGTTTGGTCTCCCAACAGAGTTGCCAACACTAGTTGGGTGTAAACCTGGAGGTTTATGGACAGCATGGTGGCACAGTGGTTAGCACTGCTGCCTCACAGCGCCAGGGACCCGCGGTTGATTCTGGCCTTGGGTGACTGTCTGTGTGGAGTTTGCACATTCTCCCCATGTCTGCGTGGGTTTCCTCTGGGTTCTCTGGTTTCCTCTAAAAGATGTGCAAGTTAAGTGGATTGGCCATGCTAAATTACCCCTTGTCAGGGGGAGTGGCAGGGTAAATGTGTGGGGTTATGAGGTTAGGGCCTGGGTGGGTTTGTTGTTGCTGCAGGCTCGATGGGCCAAATGGCCTCCTTCTGCACTGTAGAGATTCTACGATTGACCCTTCACCTCAAACTCGCCCACCCCAATATCCCGCCGATCCACCCGGCGCACTGCTGCTGGGAGAGTATTGGTTATGCAATGGTTACGAATTGGTTAAAGAAATCTTCATGGACTTCAGTAGGTTAATTGCGAGCCTTATGAACCAGTAGAAAGCCTGCACCATGTTCCTGTCAGTCAAAGAGCTTTATCAGTCTCTGATAAACACCACCTGGGCTCTGGGCCATATGCCTTTTTGTGTTCACGATACTACGCTCAGTCTCACATTAACATTAACCCTGTATGTGCAGGATCCTTATACTACAACCGCCTCCCCCACATCAATTAGAAAACAAACACACTCCAATGTAAAGGGCTAATCGTGACCACGATACAAGCACCTGTTTTCCCTCCTCGCCAGTACTTTCATCATAAAGGAAAGAAGGTATTCAAAGAAAGAGAAAAATACAAATTTTGTTTCATTCTCTATGATTCGTTACTCATGGGTTGCTTCTAGCAGTGTGCTAGATTCCCGGGTACTCCAGAACAATTCTAGAGGCTGGAAAACCCAACTGGTCAAAAATTACCCTCTGCCTACAAGGAAGAGCCTGAACACGGATTGTCACGCCTGCGAGACACTTCCCGCCAACAGTGTAGGATCAGGAAGCAGAGCTGGAGAATAAGGAAGTACTCACTTAAGACGGAAGAATTCTCTCTGAGTGGTGAATCTTTGAAATTCTGTACCCCATGAAGCGGTGGAGTCCTTGAACATTTTCAAGGTTTAAGATCGATAGGTTTATAATCAGTAGGAGAATGAAGAGTTATGGATATAAGGCTGGAAAGTGGACTTAGTGGGTGTTTGGTCAACCATGATCTTATTGAATGATGGAGCAGGCTTGACGGGCTGAATGGCCTACTCCTGTTCCTATTTCTTATGGATAGAAGAAAATGGCTACATCACCTGTGCGTTGGCATGTGCCACCATGCCAGTCAGTGTCTACAGCAGCTTTGCAACAAGTGCCAACACTGAAAACCATCGAACTTAAGAACTAAAACAGGAGTAGGCCATCTGGCCCCTCGAGCCTGTTCCACCATCAATAAGATCATGGCTGATCTTTTCGTGGACTCAGCTCCAGTTACCCATAAAAAGTGACCATAACCCTTATTCCTTAAACCCTGATAACACCTCCACATGCAACAGGAGGTGTACTCATAGAAACATAGAAAGTAGAAGCAGGAGTAGGTCATTCAGCCCTTTGAGCCTGCTCTGCCATTCATTATGATCATGGCTGATCACCAACTTCAATATCCTAATCCCACCACCCCCCCCCCCACCCTCCCTCCACAATATCCTTTGATCCCTTTAGCCTCAAGAGCTACATCTAATTCCTTCTTGAAATCACACAACATTTTGGCCTCAACTACTTTCTGTGGTAGTGAATTCCACACATTCACCACCCTCTGGGTGAAGAAGTTTCTCCTCATCTCAGTCCTAAAGGGTTTATCCCTTAAATGGATTGGTCTCTTGGAGCCATCAGCAAAAGTGCATCATTATGAAGCTATCCCATACCCAGTGGATTTGAGGTCCCTCATCTTACATTATTTAGAAAAATGTCGACAACTGCCCCCCACTCCTCCCCAAGAAAGGAATCCTCCCAATGCCTCTGTCACTCAGCACAGCTTTGGGATCTAAACTGGAACCCTCGCCTCACTTGAATAGTCCAGTGACTCGCTGGATAAATCCCACTGTCGTCAGGAATAATTCATGCTCAAAACCAAAGGATTTAAAAGACATAAAAGCAAATTGCTGTGGGGGTGCTGGAATCTGAAACCAAAAGAGAAAATGCTGGAAAATCTCAGCAGGTCTGGCAGCATGCTGGAAATTTAAATGACATTTCCATTTGAAAAGCTTCCGTCCAGCTGACTTGGGCGCTACATCAGAACGTCGCTCAACTACAAAACACTTCATGACAACCCATTGTTTGTTATTTAATAGGCCGAAGCAGGCAGGTCAAATTAAAAGTGAACCCGTCAGCCCCCATTTCCATTACATTTCTTCGGGTTTCACCTCAGCCATTAAGTGAAGAAAAGGAAGGTCGTGAGGCCATTAGTGGTCTGCTAGAAGGAGCTGGTAATCATCTACCAGTCCTGACACACCACCGCCAAAAAAGCAGTAACATTAGGGCAATTTATCTCCATCAGTCAGAGCCTGTGTAAACACAGTTTCACACACAGTCTTCAGCCATGTTCATTTGCACAGCTCCCTGCTACACTTCCACTTCTCATATGTATGTAGAAACTTCACCAGGTAATAGTTCGTTTGCAAGGCGCTGTCTGTTTAATACATCATACAAATATCATACTCTGCCATGTGACAAAAAAGACAAAGATTTGCAGCTTTTTAAAATAAAATGTGTCTCAACGTAATTGTCTTCATTAACAAATTGCACAGCCATTGTCTGCTTGCTGGCATTTTATTAGATTCTCTGACCTGCTTTTGCTTTCTTTTACCTCTTAGCCTCTCCCGCAGTTATTTGTTGGCTTTCAAGGCTCACACAATAGAAAATCATACAACAGCTACACAAGGGAGCCACTTGGCCCATCATAGAGCCCCTACAGTGCAGGAGGAGGCCTTTGGGCCCATCAAATCTGCACCAACTCTCCGAAAGAGCATCTTACCCAGGCCCACCGCTCCCGCCCTATCCCCATAGCCCCATGCATTTATCATGGCTAATCCATCTAACAAACAAAGAACAAAGAACAATACAGCACAGGAACAGGCCCTTCGGCCCTCCAAGCCCACGCCGCTCCCTGGTCCAAACTAGACCATTCTTTTGTATCCCTCCATTCCCACTCCGTTCATGTGGCTATCTAGATAAGTCTTAAACGTTCCCAGTGTGTCCGCCTCCACCACCTTGCCCGCCAGCGCATTCCAGGCCCCCACCACCCTCTGTGTAAAATACGTCCTTCTGATATCCGTGTTAAACCTCCCCCCCCCCCCACCTTGAACCTATGACCCCTCGTGAACGTCACCACCGATCTGGGAAAAAGCTTCCCACCGTTCACCCTATCTATGCCTTCCATAATTTTATACACCTCTATTAGGTCACCCCTCATCCTCCGTCTTTCCAGTGAGAACAACCCCAGTTTACCCAATCTCCCCTCATAACTAAGCCCTTCCATACCAGGCAACATCCTGGTAAACCTCCTCTGCACTCTCTCTAAAGCCTCCACGTCCTTCCGGTAGTGTGGCGACCAGAACTGGACGCAGTATTCCAAATGCGGCCGAACCAACGTTCTATACATCTGCAACATCAGACCCCAACTTTTACACTCTATGCCCTGTCCTATAAAGGCAAGTATGCCATATGCCTTATTCACTACCTTCTCCACCTGTGACGTCACCTTCAAGGATCTGTGGACTTGCACAACCTATACATCTTGAGACACGAAGGGGCAATTTAACATGGCCAATCCACCTAACCCGCACACATTTGGAGTCTGGGAGGAAACCACAGCAAACACGGGGAGAAAATGCAAACTGCTCACAGTCAGTCACCCAAGACCGGAATTGAACCTGGGTCCCCGGCGCTGTGACGCAGCAGTGCTAACCACTGTGCCACCTCACTTCAAGAGTAACTCAACTACTTCCTTTCCACTTCCCACTCTTTCCCCAGAATTCTGTAAATGATTTTTCTGTTTAGCTGCTTCTGAGAGTTCCTTTTGAAAGCCCTAATTGAATCTGCCTCTACCGCACTCTCAGGCAGTGCATGCCAGGGCCTAACCACTTACTGCGTAAGGAAAAAAAACCCTTTTTTTCCTCTTATGTTGCAGTTGGTTCTTATCTTAAATTGGTGACCTCTACTTCTCAATTCTTCGACCAATGGGAACAATTTTTTCCCTATTTGGTTTGTCTAGACCCCTCATGATTTTGAATACCTCTATCAAATCACGTCAACCTTCTCTAGGGAAAATAACCTCAGCTTCTTCAATCTGTTCACAATACCCAAGTCCTTCATCCCTGGAACTATTTTTGTAAATCTTTTCTGCACCCTCTCTGAAGCCTTCGGATCTTCCCTAACCTGTGGTGTCAGAATTGGGGCACAGTACCCCAGTTGAGGTGGAACGTATAAAGGTTCATCATAACTTCCATGCTTTAGTGTGGAGAGATAGTGGCACAGTGGTGATGGGACCAGTAATCTGGAAGCTCTAGACTAATACTCTGGGGACCTGGGTTCAAATCCCACCATGGCAGCTGGTGGAATTTAAATTCAACTAATAGACCATAGAATCCCTACAGTGCAAAAGGAGGCCATTTGACCCCTCGAATCTGCGCTGACCACAATCCCACCAAGGCCCTACTCCCGCAACCCCACACATTTATCCTGCCAATCCCCCTGACACTAAGGTCAATTTAGCATGGCCTATCAACCTAACCCACACATCCTTGGACTGTGGGAGGAAACCAAAGCACCTGGAGGAAACCCACGCAGACCCAAGGAGAATGCAAAAAACTCCACACGGACAGCGACCCGAGGCCAGAATTGAACCCGGATCCCTGGCACTGAGAGGCAGGAGTGCTAAACCACTGTGCCACCATGGAATGTATAAAATCATTTTGGTGTTAGTGACCAAGACTTTCATCGATTGTTGTTCTTTAAAAACATCTGGAAGGAAATCTGCCATCAGGTCTGGCCTAAACGTAACTCCAACCTCACAGCAATCAGTTTGACTCTGGAATGGCCTAGCAGGTCACTCAGTTCAAAGAGAGTTAGGCCCTCATGTCAGATTCTGTGGCCTCCCCTCAGCATTTTTCTCAGTGGTGGAAGATGGCTTGCCCGTTCATCTGTGGTGGGATCCTCTGGTCCCGCTGCTGTTAATGGGGAATGCCCATTGAATGGCCGGACATTTCCGGTCATACTCTATTTCCAAAGACCTCGTGAAAACCGGAGTAAATCATGCTGGTTTTTTCAGTGGCCGTTTTAAATTGAATCTCCCACACTCTGAGCACTGCAGAGTGCACCAGCGTGAATCACTCCAGATTCCAGTGAGTGGGGGCCTATCCCCGCCTGGGAGGTCGGCAGCAAAGCGCTGAGCGGGCCACTGCGCGTGCGCCAATCTGTCAGTGCCGAGATCTGCGCATGAGCAATGGCCCCGCACTGTTGGCCACCACTCAATCGCTGGTCAGCCCCACGACCCCTACAAGCCAGTCCTCCACAATCCGAACGCTGGCTCCCCCCAACCATTCCCGACCGGCTCTGATCTCCAGTCCCCGCCCCCCCCCACACCAATTCCCCATCCCCACTGTCCCAACCAAACCCCCCACAGCCCAATCACTGACCCCCTAACCATGTCCAGCCCAGCCTCCAGCACACCCTGCCCCACAGCCCCAATTTACGGAACACCACCACCGCTGCCCCCCCCCCCCCCCCCATCCCCCACCACCCCACTCCCCACTCGCAGTCCTTATCGGAGGAAGGATGTCCTTGCTATAGAGGGAGTACAGTGAAGGTTTACCAGGCTGATTCCTGGAATTGCAGGTCTGTCATATGAGGAGAGATTAAGTCGGTTAGGATTATATTCACTGGAGTTTAGAAGAGAGAGAGAAGATCTCTCAAATTCAAATTTGATTGAACTTTTTGAGGAGGTAACTAAGTGTGTAGATGAAGGTAGGGCAGTTGATGTCATATACATGGATTTTAGTAAGGCGTCTGATAAGGTCCCCCATGGTCGGCTTATGATGAAAGTAAGGAGGTGTGGGATAGAGGGAAAGTTGGCTGTCTGATCGAAGACAGAGGGTGGTGGTGGATGGAAAATTTGCGGACTGGAGGCAGGTTGCTAGCGGTGTGCCGCAGGGATCAGTGCTTGATCCTCTGCTATTTGTGATTTTTATTAATGACTTAGAGGAGGGGGCTGAAGGGTGGATCAGTAAATTTGCTGATGACACCAAGATTGGTGGAGTAGTGGATGAGGTGGAGGGCTGTTGTAGGCTGCAAAGAGACATAGATAGGATGCAAAGCTGGGCTGAACAATGGCAAATGGAGTTTAACCCTGATAAATGTGAGGTGATTCATTTTGGTAGGACTAATTTGAATGTGGATTACAGGGTCAAAGGTAGGGTTCTGAAGACTGTGGAGGAACAGAGAGATCTTGGGGTCCATATCCACAGGTCTCTAAAGGTTGCCACTCAAGCGGATAGAGCTGTGAAGAAGGCCTATAGTGTGTTAGCTTTTATTAACAGGGGGTTGGAGTTTAAGAGCCGTGGGGTTATGCTGCAACTGTACAGGACCTTGGTGAGACCACATTTGGAATATTGTGTGCAGTTCTGGTCACCTCACTATAAGAAGGATGTGGAAGTGCTGGAAAGAGTGCAGAGGAGATTTACCAGGATGCTGCCTGGTTTGGAGGGTAGGTCTTATGAGGAAAGGTTGAGGGAGCTAGGGCTGTTCTCTCTGGAGCGGAGGGGGCTGAGGGGAGACTTAATAGAGGTTTATAAAATGGTGAAGGGGATAGAGTGAACGTTCAAAGACTATTTCCTCGGGTGGATGGAGCTATTACAAGGGGGCATAACTATAGGGTTCATGGTGGGAGATATAGGAAGGATATCAGAGGTAGGTTCTTTACGCAGAGAGTGGTTGGGGTGTGGAATGGACTGCCTGCAGTGATAGTGGAGTCAGACACTTTAGGAACATTTAAGCGGTTATTGGATAGGCACATGGAGCACACCAGGATGATAGGGAGTGGGATAGCTTGATCTTGGTTTCAGTTAAAGCTCGGCACAACATCGTGGGCCGAAGGGCCTGTTCTGTGCTGTACTGTTCTATGTTCTATGTTCTATCTCGTAGAAACCTATACAATTCTAACAGGATTAGACAGGGTAGATTCAGAAAGAATGTTCCCAATGGTGGGGGAGTCCAGGACTAAGGGTCATAGTTTAAGGATAAGGTCAAAGCTAAGGCCAAAACATTGTTTGATTTCATGAAAAATCAGGGAATATTGCGGGGGGGGGGGGGGGGGGGGGTGTAATAGGTCTAGTGTCAGACTGAAAACTCAGAACCATTACTTCAACCAAAGAAAGGTGAAAATGCCATTAAAACATTGATGCATTGAGGCAGGTTGCATCAACTTGACTTGTATTCCCTTGAATCGCACAATTGTTATGGTACAAGAGGAGGCCATTTGGCCCATCAGGTCTGCACAAGCTCTTCAAATGAGCAACTCACACAGTCCCATTCCCTCGCCTTCACCATGTAACTCTGTACATCCTTCCTTTTCTCATAATGGTCTAATTGCCTTCTGAATGCTTCAAGTGAACCTGCCTCTACCAACACTCTCAGGCAGGCAGTCCCAGCCCTAACCACTCGCTGTGTGAAAGAGCTGTTGCTTCTTTTGCTGATGACTTTTCCTCTGTGCCCTCTCATTCTCGATCCCTTTGCGAGTGAGAAGCTGCTCCCTATCTAATCTGACTCCTCGTGATTTTCAATACCTCTCTCAAACTTCTTTTCTCCGAGGAAAAAAGTCCCAGCTTCTCCAATCTATCTCCATTAGTGAAATTCCTCATCCTTGGAACCATTCTCGTGAATCCTTTCTGCATCTCTCTAGCCCTTCCTAACCAGTACCCAGAACTGAATGCAATACTCTACTTAAGGTCGAACTAGCAACTGGGGCAGCGTGGTGGCACAATGGTTAGAAGCTCATAGCATTTGGGACCCGGGTTCGATTCCCGGCTTGGGTAACTGTCTGTGCGGAGTATGCACATTCTACCCGTGTCTGCGTGGGTTTCCTCCGGGTGCTCCAGTTTCCTCCCGCAGTCCGAAAGACGTACTGGTTAGGTGCATTAGCTGTGTTAAATTCTCCCTCAGTGTACCCGAACAGGCGCCGGAGTGTGGCGACTAGGGGATTTTCACAGTAACTTCATTGCAGAGTTAATGTAAGTCTGCTTGTAACAATAATAAATAAAAAAAATAAACTTTATACAATTTCAACATAACCTTCTCACTCGAGTTTGGAAGTTTGATGGATGGTCTAATCAGGGTATTTAAAACAATAAAGGGATTTGATGGGGTAAATACAGGGAAACCATTTCCTCTGCTGGGACAATCGAGAACAAGAGGTCATATTTGAGCTGGAGCATTTAATTGGGAATGAAATCAGGAAGCACTTTGAGAATCTTAAATCTTAATCGTGCTGAGTTGTTCAAGGATGAAGCACTTTTTCAAACAAAGCATTATGGAAATCTCAAACTCTGTCCCTTCCTCAGGGTATGGATGCTGGGGGATTATTGGGCTTTTCAAGCTAAAATTGGTAGATTTTCTACCATCAAAAATAGGAAGGCACATGGATCATCGGCAGTCAAATGAGCAATTATCTAATGGAATGATAGAAGAGAGTCAGGAGACTGAATGGCCTACTTCTGTTCCAAGTGATTCTCACCGAGAGGCAACTAATTCACTGCATGAAATGAAGTGTAAGCTTGCAATGTTGTCCAAATCTTTTGGGCATCCTTTAGCTCTTCTGCTGTTCATTCTGACATGTCCATTCTGTGCAGACCATCATTCCCAATCGTGAGGCAAATTTTTATGGCTTGCCTGTCTGGTTCAGATACACCTGGATCAATAAACTATAGATCCGTCTGCCCTTTAAACATTTTGAATTCAGATAGTAGGTCAGCTGTACTCCAACTCAGACTGGGGAGTTTAGTGAACATTTCAAACATGTTCCTTTGGCCCTCCAACTTGTTTTGTTCAATTTATCGCTCAGCAAAGCCCAAAGCCACCCATTATAATCGCAACCTTCTCCCGCCTGATGGACATGCCTTATATTAAGTTGATCTTTCTCTATATCCCAGCTATGACTGTAACACTGCATTCTGCACCCACCTCTTTCCTTCTCTATGTACTTGATGCTTAGTCTGTATAGCGCACAAGAAATAATACTTTTCACTGCATCCCAATACATGTGACAACAATAAATCAAATCAAAATCAAATCAAATTTATGATGCTTTTGTTTGTTGTGGTTTTTTTTGACTCTCCCTCGCTCACTCTTGATCCAGCCCACACCCTGGTCACTTACCTGTCCTGTCTGAGCTGGTCCTTTCGATGCACTGTCCCACTCACTGAATTCACAGGCTATGTGCTGCAATCTCACCTGTTAAATCTTTGTTGTACTGAGGTTCTCCCCAATAACTGCTCCTCAGTCAGGCATCAGAGAACTCGGCTCTTTATTATATCTATTCATTCCAAATATTGACTGCCCACTCTGGGCGGATCCTAGCAGCTCACCCGCACCCTAGGTCACATGACCCATTCCCTTAAAGGGGCTATGCCACAACAAACATTCCATCGCTATGAGGGATCCATCTGAATGCTAACTCAGGGTTTTGTCTTCAAAGCTTTTCTGTGCAGTCACCGCATTGAGATTTCAACACTCTCTGATGCGGTCTTACCAAAACGTCAAGGTTCGTTTCAAGCCATGTAGGGCTATCTGAGGCTGCTCACCATGTTGTACCTGTATTTAATCTTGCTGCCACCTGTCTTTCTCATATAAAAACACCAATCACCCATAAGGGAATGGATAAAGATGCTATGGATTCATTGATTTAGACTAGGCACAAAAGAACATTCATACAAAGGCAGAGGACATCAACAGCAGAGCTGTGCGTGCTGTGCTCTGCTCACAGGCCAAAGTGACACTGAGACTGGATCACATGACACACTTCCCTTATAGTGATGTCATGCTGCTATCCCTTAAAGACATGTTGCAATAATAACCACACTCACTGTCGAACTGGGTATATCTTGATTAGATCGCTGACAGCTGTTACATTATCATGGGTTTTAAACGTATTTACACAGGGCTTACTTAACGGATGGTGCTGATGTGTGTGCGAAAATAAATTAAGTACGCGCAGATGAAGTAAATGGACCTTTGCATTTGATAAATAATGAAAATAGCACTGGCTCACTTTAAAAGCTTATTTGTTTAAACGCACATTGCTTGCATTGGCTATACAACGAAAGACTTGCATCTGTACAGCATCTTTCACAACTTCAACCTATGAAGTGTTCTTGAAGAATATTTATGGTTATAATCTAGCTAAAAAGGCAGCAAACCTGCACACAGACTCCCACAAACTACACTGAGAACTCGGCCTGATAATCTACTATTTTTTTAAAATGATGTTGGTTGAGGGCTAAGTATTGTTGGACGCACCCCGAGTGACCGCCCCTACTCTTAAAATCATAGAATCCCATACAGGGCAGAAGGAGGCTATTCGGCCCATCGAGCCTGCACCAAAAACAATCCCACCCAGGCCCTATCCCCAAAACCCCACGTTTTATCCTGACACTAGGGGTCAATTTAGCATGGCCAATCCACCTAACCTGCACATCTTTAGACTGTGGGGGGAAACCCACGCAGACACAAGGAAAATGTACAGACTCCATACAGACAGCCAACCAAAGCCGAAATTGAGCCCAGGCCCCCGGTGCTGTGAGGCAGCAGTGCTAACCACTGTGCCACCATGCTGCACAAATATCCTAGGTGCAACCTAACATAATAATAATAAAAATAATAGAGAATCTGGTGAACTGGTGCGATACATTATCTCTCCCTCAATGTCAACAAAATGAAGGAGATGGACATCGACTTCAAGAAGCATAGTGGAGGACATAGCCCTGCCTACATCAATGGGGATGAAGTAGAAATGGTCAAGAGCTTAAGATTTTTGGGTGTCCAGATCACCAACAACCTGTCCTGGTCCCCCCCCATGCTGACACTATAGTTAAGAAAGCCCACCAATACCTCTATTTTTTCAGAAGACTAAGGAAATTTGGCATGTCAGCTATAACTCTCACCAACTCCTACAGATGCACCATAGAAAGCATTCTATTTGATTGTATCACAGCTTGGTATGGCTCCTGCTCTGTCCATGACCGCAAGAAACTACAAAGGGTCGTGAATGAAGCCCAGTCCATCACACAAACCAGCCTCCCATCCATTGACTCTGTCTATACTTCCCGCTGCCTCGGAAAAGCAGCCAGCATAATTAAAGACCTCACGCCCGGACATTCTCCCTTCCACCTTCTTCCATCGGCAAAAAGATACAAAAGTTTGCAGACACGTACCAACCGACTCAAGAACAGCTTCTTCCCTGCTGCCATCAGACTTTTGAATGGACCTAGCTCACGTTAAGTTGATCTTTCTCTACACCCTAGCTATGGCTGGAACACTACATTCTGCACTCCTTTCCTTCTCTATGAACAGTATGCTTTGTCTGTATAGTGCGCAAGAAACAATACTTTTCACTGCATACTAATACACGTGACAATAATAAATCAAATCAAATCTCAGTTTAAAGCATGGGGCAGATTTGTATTGATGTTGGCACTGACAGTGAGAGACCTTGGCTATGGTCTCTGACAGCTGACAAACAACATAAGTGTCAAATTAAAGAGATGCTTTTTCAAGGCACCTTGGGACATTTTCCCATAGTTACATGTTATATAATGACAAGTTGTTGTTTCTATTGCAAGTTTGACCTGGAACGATTTCAAAAGCTCAACTTAAATTGACAAAAAAATCTTCTCCAAGAGTGGAGGTTTCCTCTAGATAGTTCACTTCTTCAGCTATTCCAGGAAAGATAAATGAACTAAGATGCGATTGCTGCCAACTTTTTAAAAACAAACCTTCTTTGGCATCGAGCACACATCTCCAGCTAAATCTTTGCCTCTTCCCATTCAGTCATGGTAATCACACTAGATGGTACTTTATTTCAAAGCTTAACAACTGTAAGTGTCAAGTAGCTACTTAATTCATATTTGGTTCATGGTTTTGCTGGTTCATTATAATTTCTGATTCTATTTCCCTTCACAACAGTGATGGCATTTTGGAAATAGTTCACTGATGGTGAAGTGGTTGGGAAGGCTATGAAGATCTGAGATATACTTCATTCTCTCTCCTGCAAGTGGACTTGGCTGCAATAATCTCACCTCAACTCTTCTCCTTTCCAGTGGAAACTGATTTCAATCTTTCTGACACTATTCATATCTTGACACGAAGAGCTCTTGTATTATTCATTCGTGGGACATGGACATCGCTGGTTGACCAGCATTTATTGCCCATCTCTAGTTGCCCGAGTTGAGAGTCAACCACATTGCTGTGTGGGTCTGGAGTCACATGTAGGCCAGACCAGGTAAGGATGGCAGATTTCCTTCCCTAAAGGGCATTAATGAACCAAATGGGGTTTTCCGACAATCGACAATGGTTTCATGGTTGTCAGTAGATTCTTAATTACAGATTTTTTTTATCAGATTCAAACCCGGTTGAATTTGATTAAAAAAATTGAATTCAAACCTGGTTCCCCAGAACATTAGCTGAGTGTGGTGAACCATAGATGGTTACCACTATGGGTACTGAACCATAGATGGTTATCACTATGGGTACTTGTACATATGTTACTCTTGTTACTGTTGGGGTTAGGGTTGGGGTGTTCCACCTGTTGGTATTGTTCTGTGGTACACTCCGGTTGGCTCCGCCTTCCTATAGGAGTATAAAGGTCACTGCACTTCCTAGTGACCCTTTAGTCTGGGATTGTATTGTTAAGCAGTATGCTCTATTCTTGTTGCTAATAAAAGCCTTTATTTCCCGGGTACGATCCAGCCTCCCGAGTGAATTAATCGCGCATCACTGAGTTTCTGGATTAATAGTCTAGCGATAATACCACTAGGCCATCGCCTCCTCTAAATATCTTGATGTAGTTTTATATCTTAATAAAGTTCCTGTTTCCCTTCTTTTACCTCTTTCCAATACATTGCAGCATTAGTTTGGCCCAGTTGCTGGAACTCTTTCTCTCTCGCGCTCTCTCTCTCTCTCTCTCTCTCACAATCACAACATTGTGGGTTCCCTTCTCCAGGATGTAACACTTAATCTAGTGGTGAAAACTAGGCGACTGGACAGTTAGAATGCTGCAGGTTACATACCCACTAGAAATACTCCTGGATCCTCTTTGGAGCAAGGAGTAAAGGCATCAGCCCAAAACCTGACAGAGTCCTTTTTAAAATATGCTCATCAGAGTGTGATAGCGTCAATAGATTTTAACTCCCTGCTGAGGAATTCCTTTCACTTTGAAGAAAGCCAGAAGAGAAACTCGAGGTGAAGAGATGGAACTGTAACTTTTACTTTTAAAATGTTCTGGGGCTGGAAGGAGCAGAAATGAGGAGGCAATGGCCTAGTGGTATTATCGGTAGACTATTAATCCAGAAGCTCAGCTAATGTTCTGGGGACCCGGGTTCGAATGCCGCCACGGCAGACGGTGGAATTTGAATTCAGTCAAAAAATATCTGGAATTAAGAATCTACTGATGACCACAAAACCATTGTCGATTGTTGGAAAAACCCATCTGGTTCAATGATGTCCTTTAGGGAAGGAAATCTGCCGTCCTTACCTGGTCTGGCCTACATGTGACTCCAGAGCCACAGCAGTGTGGTTGACTCTCAACTGCCCTCAGGCAACTAGGGATGGGCAATAAATGCTGGCCATTTCCCAGGGATGAATGATAAAAAAAGTTTAAGCCTCCCCACTAGGGATCTCTTCCCTCCCCCCCCGATGTTGACGTCACTGGCAAGGCCAGCATTTGTTGCCCATCCCCCAATTGCCCTTGATCTTGCTAGATCATTTCAGGAGGCAGTTAAGAGTCAACCACATTGTTATGGGTCTGGAGTCACACGTAGGCTGGACCAGGAAGGACGGCAGGTTTCCTTCCCTAAATGGCATCAGTGAACCAGATAGGGTTTTAGAACAGTCGATAATAGTTGTCACAGTCACTGCTACTGACATTAGCTTTGGCTTCCAGATTTATTCATTGAATTTAAATTCTACCAGCTGCCGTGGTGGGATTAGAACCCGTGTCCCCAGAGCCTGAACCTCATTCTCTGAATGATGCACTATCAATAAGGCGAAAGACTACCGATATGCCAATATAAGTGTAGGCTTTTATTCACAACAGAATCAGGAGCAGATCCCAACAATTAACCGACCTGGACTGAACAAGGGGGAGGAGACAGCCACCTTTATACTAGGTGCTGAGGGGAGGAACCAAACTGGAAGGGGATGTGTCCAGGTATGACAAACACACACAATGGTGGTCCATATAGGACAAAGGCACAACTGAGGTCCACCACACTGAATTAATAACATTACCAAAATGCCACTATCTCCCTTTGATATCCAGGAAGTGGGCATTGTATGTAAGACTTTAAATAGCATTTAGCTCCTGAAAGTTTTACACATATTTCCCAGAGTACTCCCACGTGCATTCTCTCCTGCAGTTTACCCAGTTTTCATTTCAAATGTGAACACGAAAACTTATTATGGAAAAGGAGGTTTCACAAACCGGCAGTAAGGCTGGATAATTAGGAAATAAGCACGGGTGTGAGTAATATCTGGGCTGGATTTCCAATCTGGGATTTGGATCCCTAAACCCTCATCCCTTCCCGGCCTGCAATGTGATTTTGAACTGCAAGGGGCCTACTTGACTTGGAAGGTGAATTCGGAGCCTGATCTGTGGTCTGGAGGTGGAAGCCAGTAACCGAGGGTCACGACAGGGTTTGCCTTTCATTGAGGCAGTGGGGTAGCAGAAACCTCAAAGGGCCAGTGCTGGCAGGCTGGGGTGGGCAGCCGATCTTTATTTGCCTCCCATGAGGCTTTGAGAGATGCAGTGTCGGACTGGAGAGGTGTTTTCTTCAACATCCAGCGGAAAAAATCCACTCAGAGAAACAGCGAGGGTGGGGATGGAGGTAGTGATGGGGGTCAGCAGCCGAGGGGTCAACAGGAGGAGGCTGGTCCAGTGCAGACAGCAATTCAAAGCCTCCATAAGGTCTAGAAGTGCGAGAGACAAGCGACAAACTAGACCAGCAAGCACACGGGCTGAACTGCCTGAGTGCCGATAGTTCAGCTTAACTTTGTCAGATCCAGTGTCGTCACTGAGGTTCAGCAACCCTAGAGTATAGAGTGTGATTGAATCGGGGGCTGAGGAGTGTAACATCTCATGTGGATGTCTTACTGGAATAGGTGAGGAACACAACAAACAGGAGCTGGAATAGCCCCTACAGCCTGTCGAGCCTGCTCCTCCATTCAATACAATCATGGCTGACAGGGCGGCATGGTGGCACAATTGTTAGCACTGTTGCCTCACAGCTCCAGGGATCCAGGTTCGATTCTGGCCTCGGGTAATTGTTCGTGTGGAGTTTGTACATTCTCCCCGTGTTGACGTAAGTGCCCTGATTTCCTCCCATACTCCAAAGGTGTGCAGGTTAGGTAGATTGGCTATGCTAAATTGCCCCTTTGTGTCCAAAGATGTGCAGGTTAGGTGGATTGGCCATGCTAAATTGCCCCTTAGTGTCCAAAGATGTGTAGGTTATGTGGATTGGCCATGCCAAGTTGCCTCTTAGTGTCCAAAGGTGTGTAGGTTAGGTGGATTGGCCATGTATGGGGTGGAGGGGAGGGCCACATGCAGTACCATCCTGAGTGGATACAGTATCAGATTGACATGCACAGGCAGAGTAAGACTCTCTGCAGCATGGGCCACTGAGCCTCGCTGATGGTGCAGAGATGCTTGGGGTGGATGCCAACTCCATCCCAGCCGGTGATCTTATCCAGCACCCAACAGTGCAAAGAAAGTGCTGAGGCAGTCCAAGAAACTGATGCGGAGGCCACCCCTCAGGGAGTATTGGCATCATCCCTCGCCTCCTTGGTCCCTCCGACTCAGGATCCATCCAGTCTGCAAGGCCCTGAGGCAGTAGCCTCCCCCGCAGTGGTGCAAGCACAGTCAGACAAGGAGAGGAAGAGGGCAGCTTCATCGGGGAGCAGGGGGCCTAAGGAACGGATCGTCGGACGGCTTGTGGGAAATCGGAGGCGCGGGGAGGGTAATGGTGGATTCACAGCTTGGTTGGGGTAGGAGGAGCTCCCAATCATTTCTTGGGAATACCACTCCCATTGTCTGCTGTGAAAACTGCCATCGAAGAGGGATCTCTTTAAACCTCTGCCTTCTGATTGACCTCCTATAATAATGCATTTTTCCAATACATAAGGGGCCCTTATCTGTCTCTTACTATTTCACTTGTAAGAACAAAACATTTGTATATTCTCTTCATTCTTATTTGAATGTCCAGGAATTTTTTCATCCAATATTCTGCTTTCATTCACTGACTAGTTAAAGTGACATTTATTTTTATATTGTACACCTTCCAATTTTCGCTTTCTCAGTTCTGATAAATTATTTATAGCACTTCATCAAATGTTCTTATTATCTTTATATATCTTTAATTATCTATCACCTACTTAGTTATATCCTTAAACAATTCCAAAGATGTGCGGGTTAGGTTGATTGGCCATGCTAAAATTGCCCTTAGTGTTCTGAGATGCGTAGGTTAGAGGGATTAGTGGGTAAATATGTAGGGATATGGGGGTAGGGCCTGGGTGGGATTGTGGTCGGTGCAGACTCGATGGGCCGAATGGCCTCTTTCTGTGCTGTAGGGTTTCTATGATTTCTATGAATTCATCCTGCTCCCCCATCAGTAAAATAAAGTTATTATCCCATTCTTTCCTGCTTTTTCTCACCTCTTCTCCTAACATCAGTGGGTGGGATTTTCCAGACCCCGCGCCGTGATTTCCAGCAGTGGAGGTGGCTTCCCATTGGCCACCAGTGGGATCTTCCAGCCCTGCTAAAGCATTTTGCGTGACTTGCCTGCCCCTCTGCCAGGGGTGACACGGTGGCACAGTGGTTAGCCAGGGGTGACACGGTGGCACAGTGGTTAGCGCTGCTGCCTCACTGCGCCAGGGACCCGGGTTCGATTCCCAGCTTGGGTCCCCTGTCTGTGTGGAGTTTGCACATTCTCCCTGTGTCTGCGTGGGTTTCCTCCGGGTGCTCCGGTTTCCTCCCACAGTCTGAAAGACGTGCTGGTTAGGCGCATTGATCATGCTAAATTCTCCCACAGTGTACCCGAACAGGTGACAAAGTGTGGTGACTAGAGGATTTTCACAGTAACTTCGTTGTAAACCTACTTGTGACATTAATAAACTTAAAACTTAAACCCACTTGTGGTGAGTCGCATTCAGTGGGACCAGTAGATCCCGCTGGGGGTAAAGACTGCCAAATGACTGAAGCTGGCATATATTCACACAAGCACAAGATAAATACAGGGTTAGGAAAGCTAATTGGCAGTTCAATCCCAAAGCTTGAACCATCCTTTATCATAGCAGCCCATTGGTTCTTAATTTCAAAATTATCACCTACATTCCCCTATCCCAACAACCACTTACATTTACAGGGTGCCTTTTAACGTACTAAAATGTCCCAAAGTGCTGCACAAGATGTTGGAAACAAAGGTTATAGAAGGTCAGGTGACAAAGAATTTTAGTCAGGGAGCAGCCCCTCCTCCCCCACATCCGCATGAGCAGTCCCCTCCCCTACACCCACCTGAGCAGCCCCCCTCCCCTACACCCACGTGAGCAGCCCCCCTCCCCCACACTCACGTGAGCAGCCCCCCCTCCCACACACCCACACCAGCAGCACCCCCCTCCCACACACCCACACCAGCAGCCCCCCCCTCCCACACGAGCAGCCCCCTTCCCCCACACCGCATGAGCAGCCCCCCCTCCCCCATACCCGCGTGAGCAGTCCCCCTCCCCCACACCCACATGAGCAACCCCCCTTCTCCATACCCATAGCAGAGGATGAAGAGGTGAAGAAAGACTGGAGGAACTTGGAGTCTTAGAGCTTCGAAGGAGGTGACTTTCTCTGAATTAGTAGTGGCTGGAATTTGTCGATCCAGAAAATTCCTTCTAACCGAATCCTGAGGCTGAGAAAAAAAGCTTTCTTCTCAGAGAGTGATCAACTCCCTGAATGGCTTCCCTGCTGCATCCCTCCTCCGAGACCTTTGCACTCCTCCAATTCTCCTCACTTCTGTATCCCTGATTTTCATTGCTGCATCATTGACAGCCAGGCCTTCAGCTGCCTGGACCCTGAGCTCTAGAATTCTCTCTTAAAACCTCTCCAGATGAACAAGGAGCAGGAGTAGGCAATTCAGCCTGTCAAGCCCGATCCACAATTTAATAAGATCATGGCTGACTAGACCTCAAATCTGCACCCGGCCTACCTCCGGTCAATAATCTATCCACCTCTGCCTCAAAAATGTTCAAAGACTCTGCTTTCCACCACCATTTCAGGGAGAGAATTCCAAAGACTCACAGCCCTCTGAGTGAAAAATATTCACCTCATCTCTGTTTTAAATGACCCCTTATTTTTAAACAGTGATCTCTTGTTCTAGATTCTCCCCAAAGATGAAACATCCTCTCCACATTCAGCTTTCCATCACTCTGTCCTTCTTGAGACACATCTTGAAACATATCTAGAAGTGTCCAGAAGGTCCAAATGATCCTCTTTAGTTAAGTGGCACTCTTGATTGCTGCTATTTGACTCTTCCTGGACAACATTCTCTTCCTCTTCCTCGAAGCTCAGACAAGTCCAGCTACTACTAGTCCCATGAGAAACCCCAAGCCCACATGTTAACCAAATTAAACCAAGATTTGAACTTGAATTTCCCTATTGAGCCGTTAACAACTAAATAGAGAATCCCAATGGCACGCTGTCTCCCACCACTGGGATAAAGATCATGGGGAAGCCAAAGAAACCCGGTACATGTAGTCGTGAGCCAAACAAGCCAACTTGCTCTAAATAGGAAGGAAACATGATCAAGAATCAGCAGCATGCATGGAAGTTATCAAATCAGTCAAGATTTTACCCAGTGATAGCAAACTGGAAACCAGAAAGTCACACAGTCAAATCCCGCAAACAATTCTTCCTAATGCCTTAAGCAACCAAGTTATTTGCTTGCAAAACAACAAAAGATACAGTGAAAATTCAATATCCTCTAGAAGATGGAGATGCACACTCATCTATTCAGTTTCAAGAAGAGGTGAAGGTTAAGTCAGCTAGTGTGCCTTGACATAAGGTATCCAATGAAGCGATAACTTTTTTTAAAAGCTGGATACGTTGGAAATGTTTGAAAGACGCAGATGTCCATCGAGCTGAGGTTACACACCGCATCAGCATAACACCAGCACCTACTGAACAAAATGATCAGCCACTGCCACTACCACCAAGGAGAGAAGTCAATCAGCTACCTATAGTAGCCTGGCCCCTTCTGGACTGACCTGCCTGCCAGGTGAATGAGCTCCAACTTACCTCCCTACCATCTATGAAGATGAGATGAAGCAGAATGATTGTCATTAGTTCTTTGTCTTTAAATGCTATGAGGTCAATTCATGATCCCTCATTCTCCTGCAGAAGAGATGCACTCTCGGCCTTTTGGCTAAGATCGAGTGTAGTATCGACATGCTGTGCTTGGTTGAAGTCATTAGGTTACATTTAAGCTTCATGTGAAGCAATTCTTAAAAGCGGCATCTCAGCCTTTTGGCTAAGATGCAAATGAGATCAAGCTTTGGAGGAGGAGCTATTCCTACTCCAATCAGCTTGGATCATGTAGATCAAGCCCAAGACAGAAGGTGAGAGCCCTGTCTTGTCAGCTTGGATTGGGAATGTCTCAACTTGTTGAGACTCTGAATTGGACTTGATTTGATTGAATTGGAATAAAAATACAAAAAAAAAGAGATGCACTCAAAGAGAATGGAGTTCCAAGACAAAGTTGCAACATCATAGCCATAGGGACAGCATGGTGGCACAGTGGTTAGCATTGCTGCCTCATAGTGCCAGTGACCCGGGTTCAATTCCAGCCTTGGGTGACTATCTGTGTGGAGTTTACATGTTCTCCTCGTTGGTTT
The DNA here is from genome assembly GCF_964213995.1 of Mustelus asterias. Classification (NCBI taxonomy): domain Eukaryota; kingdom Metazoa; phylum Chordata; class Chondrichthyes; order Carcharhiniformes; family Triakidae; genus Mustelus; species Mustelus asterias. The sequence goes on from NC_135819.1 coordinate 34,967,316, forward strand.
CACCTGAGTGCTCCGGTTTCCTCCCACAGTCGGAAAGATGTGCTGGTTAGGTGCACTGACCATGCTAAATTCTCCCTCAGTGTACCCGAACAGGCGCTAGAGTGTGGCGGCTAGAGGATTTTCACAGTAACTTCATTGCAGTGTCTCAGGCTGAGGAGTGGGCTGAGAACCTGTGAACAGTACCGTCCCTTTGCCCTGCCTCAGCCTCAGACACTGCAATGAAGTTACTGTGAAAATCCCCTCGCCCACTTGTGACATTAATAAACAAACTTAAACTTAATGGGGCGAATTTTCCCGTTCCGCCCGCCATGGGAATCATAGTGGGCAAGAGACGGACCGTAGAAAGGTCCGGTGATCGCGGGCTGGGTTTTCCTGTTTGGGGACGAGCGTGGCCGGAAAATCCCGCCCAATGATTCCCTGACCTTTTGAGAGCAGTTCCTGGGTGGAAGTGCAAGGCTTTTCCCATTCCAATGGGCTCCAACTCCAGATCTTGCAAGTGCTCCCAACTCCATGTTCTTGGTGGTTGCAAACTCTCACCAGGAATGGCAAAATGACCTTGATCTCTCGTCATCAACTTTCACTGATGTATGGCAATATTATAATTTGTCGGGAGATGTGCTGTCGTCCAGGAGCCGGGCTGTGGGACGTGTTTCCGTGACAGGAACCTGTGAACCATACTGTCCCTTTGCCCACTCCTCAGCCTGAGACTTCAATAATCACTCACACAACATCCTTCAGCCTGAGTAAATAATCCACCCACAGCCTTCACAGCTTCAACACTGGCCTATTGTTTCCTGACCTTGGCTTCCACTGGAACAAGCAGAGAGTGAGAAACAAAAAGAAACCCATTTGTTGAGATGAACAGTCTGCTGTAAATTCGATTTAATATTTCATGAGGCCTATCGGAAGCATGGAGGCGCATCACCAACCTGAGGCCTTTCTCTCCGCAAGGGCCAATTCTTTTTTTTCCCAATTTGTACTCGAGGTCTATTGACGCTAATGGAATACTTGAATAATTCCTCCACTCCAGCTCACACTGTGAATACAGCAAATAAAAAAATACTGCGTGTCCAAAAGGAAAGCAGCGCACCAGGGAATTTCAGTCATAAATAATACTGTCATGTGAATTATTATCAAGAGCCGTGGCTCTTTCCAGAATTTTCTGCTTTTTGAATATTCTGGCGTGGCGGGTGAATTTGCAGTGCCCTTAGAGTGCAGGAAGGATTGGACGCTGGAGCCAGAGGGATTCTGGGAAGTGGGGATGGTGTAGGGGAGGGGGGGTGGGGGGGGGCAGGGGGCTGGTGAAAGTTCATGTGAGATTAGCTTCAACTGTGGCAGGCCAGACAGGACAAGACTCTCGAGCCAGGCTAGAAAATGCAGCCATAACTAGTCAACACAAATTTACCTTCAAGGATGTGTTCGCTCTGCACAATGTCTGCCATTATTCATGCTCTCTTTAAGGATAAACCAGTAACAACAAGCACTCCCAACCAGCAATTGGACAGAAGATTTTATTAAATGGAAAAATGATTCGCTGCCAAGTGCATAACAAATGTGGATTCTGAAATGATAAAAGTCTGTGCTTAACTCTTCCAGCTACTATATCAAAGCCAACATTCACTTTATATCATTCTTTTATTTTGAGGTATTTCTTTCCCCATCCCCCCCTTGTTCCTGATCTAGGTGTGAATTACCAGCATTAAGGAGGCAATTGATGTGCTTTAGGATCACTGCTGATACAGACACCCATCATTTCCCCATTCGTTGCTTTTGAGATTGGGCTGTGGGAGCACCGTCCTCCAAAGGTTACCTAGGTCTAAAGCTTCTCATCTCACAGTGGGACAAGGCAGGGGAGTGGGACTAGCTGAGGAGCTCTTACAGAGACCTGCACAGACATTAGTGGGCCAAATGTCATCTTTCTGTGCTTAACCATTCGCTGATTCTACTAACTACACCAAATCCAAGATACCTCTCATTATAGACACCCATTACCACTTACTGTCTTTACATAAAACAAGAGCGTGGATTGTGATGTGCCCATCACAGCCTCCAGACATCGCAAAATGCTTTACAACCAGTGAAGTACTTTTGAGATAAAGTCACTGTTGTACTGTAGGAAACATGCAACCTGTTTGTGCACAGCAAGCTCCCACAAATAGCAATGCACTAATGACCAGATTACCTACTTCAGTGATTTTGATTGAGGGGCAGGTATTGACCAAGGCTAACGTTGCACATTCAAGAACAGATTCCTTTTGTTGCTTCAAGCCACTGCTCTTGCTGCTGAGATCCAATGTCTGTGCAATGGACCAGCACCCACGAACCCTTCACCTCCTTTAGCAGCACGGACTCACTTTATTTTAGAGCTTTGCTGGTCTGCAGTTTCCTTTTAACTTCACCTCATCCAGTGCGTTAACAAAGGCTTTATGCTTTACAAATTTCAACAATTCTTAAATGCCTTCCCTTTTGCCTGACCCTCATCCCTCATTCCAATCTCACTTCTTGTCCGGTTATGATGAAAGGTCATTGAACTGAAGTGTTCTCCATGAATGCTGAGAGTCTGAGAATCAGACGGCTCGGTGGCACAGTGGTTAGCACTGCTGCCTCACAGCGCCAGGGACCCAGGGCAGCACGGTGGCACAGTGGTTCGCACTGCTGCCTCACAGCGCCAGGGACCCAGGGCAGCACGGTGGCACAGTGGTTAGCACTGCTGCCTCACAGCACCAGGGACCCGGTTTCAATTCCGGCCTTGGGTCACTGTCTGTGTGGAGTCTGCACGTTCTCCCCGTGTCTGCGTGGGTTTCCTCCGGGTGTTCTGGTTTCCTCCCACAGTCTGACAGACATACTGGTTCGGTGCATTGACCCGAACAGGCGGCGGAGTGTGGCAGCTAGGGGAATTTCACAGTAACTTCATTGCAGTGTTAATGTAAGCCTTACTTGTGACTAATAAATAAACTTTAACTTGAAATCTCTGGTATTTTTGGCTGTTTCCCCCTCCCCTCCCCTTCCCTTTAGTTACCTTACCCATGCTGTATGTAAATGGTGCTGAAAAACTCCACGTTAGCACATCTCGGGTGAATTAATTCATCCTGAAAAATCCTACAGCAACATCTAAAGCTAAATGCAAATACGATACAGGCGCAAATGACTGATTAAAGCTGGAGAGGCCCGTTCAGTCTGTCCACTATTGACAGGAAGATCGATTACACTGAAAATATGCCAAGTTTACAGACAGTCCTATGAGCATGCAAAAGCATTAAATGTGCTCTGTAAAATTAAACACTTTTCACTTTGCCAGGACATCTGTCAGACAGCAGACACCAAATGTGCACCGATCTATAAGGATTGTTTAAACATCAGTGAATAAAGTACAGGGAGAGACAGAGAAAGAGAATCGGATAAAGAGACAATGAAGGAAACAAGGAAAAAGGGAGATTCTGCTCAGTTGTATGAACTGTACACAACAGGAACTAATAATTTCACCCTACACACCACCATTCCATTGAATTTAATATTTGTCAACGTCGATTGATAAGAGCTTTGCTCAGACAAATGATTTTGTCCTTTTGACTATTTCTTCTATTTGCTTTCTACCCTCTTTATCCTTGTGCCTTAGCAGGTTTTTAAAAAACACAGCTTTCCTTCATACCTCCTACAGTGAAGCAAATCAGCAGGCACCAACCTGGTAGTTCTGTTTTATTCCCTTGATTGCTGCTAGATCTGCAAAAATGTAAAACTCTGGAAGAAAATTGCCCCCTCGTATATCGGTCTGCTTCTTGTTTTGAGCACCCCACTGGGAAGCTGTTATATGTTTAATCAGCTCTTTACAGGAACAAAGGAAGCAAGATTTACATTCATAGTGTGTCTTTTATGACCCCAGGATATCCCAAAATGCTTTACAGTCAATGATGCACGTTTTAACTGTTATCAATTTTGTAATGCAGTGCAGCCAATTTTCACATTAAACGATCCCACTAAAACATGCAATACATGACCAGGTCATTTACAATTTTAGGCATCAGGTGAAGGATTAATATTGACCAAGAGGTGGCAAGGTGGCACAGCAGTTAGCATTGTTGCCTCACAGCGCCATGGACCCAGGTTCAATGGGAGCCTATGTGGAGTTTTCACGTTCTCCTCATGTCTGCACGGGTTTCCTCCAAGTGTTCCAGTTTCCTCCCACAATCCAAAGACGTGCAGGTTGGGTGGATTGGCCATGCTAAATTGTCCCTTAGTTTCAGGAGGATTGGCAGGCTAAATACATGAGGTTACGGGGATAGGTCCTGGGTGGGATTGTTGGCAGCGCAGGCTCGATGGGCTTAATGGCCTCCTTCTGCACTGTAGAGATTCTCTGATTCTCTCTCTCTCTGAAGAGACCTGAGAGTGCCCCTCTGTTCTTCTTTAAATAATTACATTTTATGTAACATTGCACATTCTCCTCGTGTCTGCGTGGGTTTCCTCCGGGTGCTCCGGTTTCCTCCCACAGTCCAAAGATGTGCGGGTTAGGTTGATTGGCCAGGTTAAAAATTGCCCCTTAGAGTCCTGAGATGCGTAGGTTAGAGGGATTAGCAGGTAAAATATGTGTGGATAGGGCCTGGGTGGGATTGTGGTTGGTGCAGACTCGATGGGCCGAATGGTCTCCTTCTGCACTGTAGGGTTTCTATGATTCTATGATCCATCGGGAAGGTTGGACAGGGTTTAATGTCTCATCTGAAAGACAGCATCACTGACAGTGCAGCACTCCTCTAACACTGCAGTGGATAGCCAACCCAGATTTTGTGCTCACATCTCTGGCATGCAACCTAACCCCACAACCTCCGACGCAGAGGTAAGAGGTACTCACATTAAACTATGGCTGACAACGACATTGGCTTCGCAACTGAAAAGTAATGAACAGTAACAGATTTGGAAAGAACTGAACATGCACTGGAATTTGCATTTGTGCGGAAGAAATATCAAAATGGCCGGTTCTCCAGTAAGTACCCTGTGGTATTTACATCCTGACTATTTCATTTTAGTCAGGTAGGGGCAACTTTGAGAGGAACATAGGAACAAAGAAGATTGGCAGAGATCAGTGTGGCTCATTTCATCAGCTTGAGAAATATCGCGCACAACTCCTCATTACTCTTTCTCGGTTTCTCTACCGAGGATCTATGCAAATCGCTCTTGAGTTTCCACCTTATCCACCAACACTTTGCAGCCAAGTTCAGATTATAAAATTGTTGAGTCACCCCGATGCCAACATACGGAGACAACACACAGACAGGCCCCTGGAGGTTGTAAGTTCAGACAAACTCTGAGGGTCCATTGGTACAAAAGCAGAGGGATCGGTAGACGCTTAAAGCACAACCAGTCTGTCCCAGAAGCCATCAGCCCTTGACAATGCCAGCAGCTTGGGTACACCACCCAGTCGCATGAGAATTTTGACTTTACGGAAGTCCAACAGGCATTAGAGGTCCCTGCAGGTTGGTGTGGGCCTCCAAACCAACAAAACCCTATATGTACCACAGACTTACAGCATCTAAAAAGAGTATAATCAGGCTTGCACCCTGCAATGTACTCCCCCCAAACCCAGCCTCCCCCCCCCCCCTCACCACTCCCTGACAGAAAAGGCTAGAAATATCACGATATCACGCACAAATTGTCACACTCCCATTGATTGAACAGTCAGTAGGGCAGTTCTATAGCCAACCTCCACTGCCTTCCCAGCTAGTCTGTTTATATAGTCAACATGCTCTGTGTCAGAGTTAACTATAAACTGTCTGTTCACTCTCCCACTTTTGAGCTCGAGTCTGTACCTCTTTGTTGCCGAGTTTGTAAATTCCAAATATCCGAATAAGCTCTCCATTGAAAGTCCTTTCCTCCTCTGTAAACATTGCCGGTTTCTGCAGTCTCACTTCACCAGCTCAGATGCTGGATTCAAGCTGCGAGTCGACTTGCCCTTTGCTGCACTCTATCCAGCATCCAGTGAGACTGAGGCAGCACTTTGGACAGGCTCACTATTATTTCCTGCCTACTTATGCACCATCGCTGATAAAGATCTGATTGTTTCCGTTACGGCAGTCACTCATTGTGCTGTCTGAGCAAACAGTTAGCAAAGATCTCTCTCCTCTGCTGAATCCTGCATTCCCACGACTCATCCTTCTTCTTCCAAATTTCTTTGTGCAGTCGCTTGTTGGACTGTGGAGGGCATTACCCTCGCACTGGGCAGTCTATGAGACAGCCTGGCATGGATATGGTACTGCATGGGTTATTTTACATTGGCAACCCAAAGACCTCCATTAATCACCCAGAGAGTCTGAATCCAGAGTCTCAAAGCCAAGCATGTCAATTTGAATACAATATTATCTTTCCAAAAATCTGCAAACAAAAAGCTGGTATCAGAAAAGAAAATATTGTAAAAACCCAGCTGATTCAGTGATGTCCTTCAGACAAGAAAACCTACCCACCGAGAGGGGAATCTCACAGAAACTTAGAAAATTCTGACAGGATTAGACAGACTGGATTCAGAAAGAATGTTCCAGATCGGTGACTGGGGGGAAATGAGGAGAAATCTCTTCACCCTGAGAGCGGTGAATCCGTGGAATTTATACCAGAGAGTGGAGTTGAGGCCAAAACGTTGTCTGATTTCATAAAGGAATTAGATATAGAATATTTAATTAGATATTATATTATATATAAAGGAATCAATGGATATGAGGGCAAGGTGGGATTAGGATCTTGAATTTAATGATCAGCCATGATCAAAATGAATGTGAGAGCAGCTTGAAGGGCTGAATGGCCTCCTCCTGGCTTCTAGTTTCTATATTTCTTTACCTGCTTTTGCCATACATGCGGTTACAGTCTCACAGCAAATAGTGACCGACGACCGTTACTGTCTGGGAGTATCGCCCAGCTAGATAAGATCACTGACGTCAGGAGATCCTAGAAGGTAACTCAGTCAGGGCTCTCGCTGACCAAACAAAACACTCAGTCCATCAAATCAGCATAGCTTGGGGTGGGCAATAAATGCCACTCACAACCTGAGAATGAATAAAGGAAAAAAAGGTGTCTTTTGAGGGAAGACACGGCACATCTCTGAAGCAGCAGACCAGCCAGGGCTTTGGGGAGAGGGAGGAGGGCAGTGTGATTGCTTTTCTTGTGTTTGCTTTCTGCAGGGAGACAGCTGGTTTATCCTTTCAGGCAAAGGTGATCATGTTTGTCATTTGTCGGGGGTTTAGAAGGGTTGTTGTTGGTTACGTAGGTGACAGCTAAGGATGATCTGCATCTAGAAGGTTCTACTGCAAACCAGACAGGGCACGACGGATGGCTGAGATTTGGACAAGTTAACTGGCTCTTCACTTCTGATATTTCCAAAGAGGGGGCACCGTTTGGTTATTTGGTTGCGCCAGGTGATCCTGGGTGTGCCCCTGCCACCATCCCTGCAACAAGTATCACCCCCCCCCCCCTTTCAACCAAAGCCTATCCACCGTCTACAAGGCACAAGTCAGGAATGTGATGGAATACTCCCCATTTGCCCTGGATGGGTGCAGCTCCAACAACACTCAAGAAGCTCAACACCATCCAGGACAAAGTAGCCCCTTTGATTGGCACCACATTTACAAACATTCTCTCCCTCCAACACTGACACATACAGAGTAGCAGCAGTGTCTACCATTTACAAGATGCATTGCAGTAACTCACCTTCAACAGCACCTTTCAAACCTACAACCTCTACCACCTAGAAGGACAAAGGAAGTAGATACTTGGGAACACCATCACCTGCATGTTCCGTTCCCAGCCATTCACCATCCTGTCTTGGAAATGTATTGGCCTTTCCATTAATGTCGCGGGGTCAAACTCCTGGAACTCCCTCTCTAACTGCATGGTGGCTGCACCTACATCATATGGACTGCAGCGGCTGCGGGGCTGATGAGACGGTGGCACACCTCCTTGTGGAATGTGCCTTTGCAAAGAAGGTCTGGAGTGAGATGCAGTGGTATTTGTCGCGGTTCGTCCCGAGCAGCTCGGTGACGCAGGACTCTGTGCTCTACGGGCTGTTTCCGGGGACGCACACCGAGACAAATATCAACTGCTGCTGGAGGGTCATCAACTCGGTGAAGGACGCGCTTTGGTCCGCCCGAAACTTGCTGATCTTCCAGCTGAAAGAATTGTCCTCGACCGAGTGTTGCAGACTGGCACATTCCAAGGTCCAGGACTACGTGCTCAGGGACGCACTCAAGCTTGGGGCAGCCGCCGCCAAGGCACAATGGGGAAAGGCCACCGTGTAAAGCGACTCAACCGAGGCAGACCGAGGGCCGGGTAACTGCAGAATACCCTCGGCCTGCGTAACTGTGTGCCAACCTGAAAAATAACGGCACACAGTAAACTCTGACACATGTATATAGTTTTACGAAATGAAATGTAACGGAATGTAATGTTTTTGTAAATGAGCACGGTATTGGACTGTAAAAATGATTCTTTTTTACACTGTTTATGACTTTTGGATCTGTAATTTTGCAATGTTTTATTGGAGAGTTTTTTTTTGTGTGAATAAAGTATATTTTTGAAATTAAAAAAAAAAATATGGACTGCAGCGGTTCAAGAAAGCACTTTCTGAAGGGACAGTTAGGGATGGGCAATAAATGCTAGCCTCGCCAGCAATGCCCACATCCCAGGAAAGATGCAAAGTCTGCATTTGAATATATATATTTCGATACAACAATCCAAATAACCATCCTTGATGCTGGAAATGTCGATGGTTCATCAGTGCCATCAGTCTCACTAATTCATCCACATTAAACAATATCTGACAGTGATCAGCCCAATATTCTGGTCAATCTGAATCCTTCACAATTTGATCCACTTATACTATGAGCAATTTGAAATGCCCTCCTATTCCCAATACCTCTGCTAGATGGTATTAGTAAACAGGCAGGTTTGCGACTCCTCCACTTCCAAATGCTACATGAAGGTTGCAATCAATTTAAATTGATAAATACTGAACCACTCCTTTTAGAACCATGCCCAATTCATACGAATGTGGCACCACGTACAGCAATCCATTATCTATTCTCATCCACCCAATATTTGAAGCACTTTAGATGATTCCCTTCCATCCAGTTCTCTTCCTTCAGATGTTATGGACTAATCCATCACTAGCAAAAGCTTAATCAGACAACATAGAGAGACATTTATCCAACATTCCTTGATTTCTTTGAAGAACCCCAATGGGTTTGACCCAGGGAAGGAAGGATCAGGAATGGGAAGGCATGACTGAACATTGTTAGTCAGCAGAAAGCTGCAGTGTTCCTCCAGATGCTTCGATATTCACTACTTCAGAATTATATTTTTTAGTGACAACAGACTAGGGTCAACCCTTGGACCTTTTTCCAGGGATGAGTTCTACATTTTCCCTCCTGCAATCCGGAGAAACCACTCCCATCAAGATGTACCAATTTTGTTCCCAGTCTTTTACGATCTTTAACAAACACTCTACCCAGGCGAGAGCCTAAGTCCTCTTTTATTGCCCTGAGTTGGTCCATTAAAGTTTCTAAATCATGTTTAAAATTGGTGGTGTTTGGTGTTGGCATAGCACTGAACATGGACACAATACGCACAGTTTCCGCAGTTATAATGGAACATCATCGGAGGATTTAGGGCAGCACGGTGGCACAGTGGTTAGCACTGCTGCCTCACAGCGCCAGGGACCTGGGTTCGATTCCAACCTTGGGTCACTGTCTGTGTGGAGTTTGCATGTTCTCCCCGTGTCTGCATGGGTTTCCTCCGGGTGCTCCAGTTTCCTCCCACAATGCAAAGATGTGCAGGATAGGCGGACTGGCCATAGCAAACTTCCCCTTAGTGTCCCGAGATGTGTAGGTTAGGGGGATTAGTGGGGGTAAGTATGTGGGGTAATGGTAATAAAGCTTGGGTTAGGTGCTCTGTCGGAGAGTCGGTGTAGACTCGATGGGTCATTGCTCCTTAGTGTAAGCAGGATTAGCAGGGTTAAGGGGATAGGGCCTGGGTGGGATTGTTGTTGGTACAGACTTGATGGGCCAAATGGCCTCCTTTTGCCCTGTAGGGATTCTATGATTCTCTGATCTATTCTATGGTTTCAGGTTCAGCAGTGCGGGAAAGCAGCGCTGTGTCCTGGTGCCAACGCGCATTGGCATATTTTTCTCCGTACTGCCATTGTACACTATCGGTGACTCAAACGAAGGTGTGCATGCCAAAGCAGGTGGCAAGCTGTTCACCTTGGCAAGACTGCATGTCAAGACCAGAGTGCGTAATGTTCTAGTCCGTGAGTTATTGTTTGCTGAAGAGGCCACGCTGACATCCCATACTGAAGATCACGCAGTTCTGCCGCGCCTGCGAGGGATTTGAACCAACAATCAGAGTCAGAGGCTCCACCTTCCATCAACATTAACAGCCTCACTGTGAAAATCGTTGACAGCTTGGACCAACAATTAACATCCAGCTGACCCTTGATGCGGAAACCAGCACCAGGATTGTCAAGGCTGCAGCTGCCTGTCAACGTTGAGAGGCCAAGTGTGGACAACCATTTGATTTGATTTGATTTTGCCAAAAATAAACTAGCCAAAAATACAAAGCTCTTGGTGTATCAAGTCTTTCCTCTCACAACCCTCCTTTACAGTAGTCAAACATGGGGGACATCTTATGCAAGCCAAGAAAAAGTGGCTGAACAGCTTCCCCCTCTGCTGCCTCAGACAAATATTGGGCATTTCCTGACAGGACAGATTGTTAAATATGGAAATACAACAGCATGCTGGGATTCCCGTAGTGTTGTTCCCTTGAGTCAGCGCTGACTCCATTGGCTGTGGTCATGTGATCTGAATGCTTGATGGTAGTAGCCCCGAAATCATGTTCTATTTTTATTTATTAGTGTCACAGGTAGGTTGACGTTAACACTGCAATGAAGTTACTGTGAAAATCCCCGAGTCGCCACACTCCGGTGCCTGTTCGGGCACACTGAGGGAGCATTTAGCACGGCCAATGCACCGAACCAGCACGTCTTTCGGACTGTGGGAGGAAACCAGAGCACCCGGAGGAAACCCATGCAGACACGGGGAGAACGTGCAGACACCGCACAGGCAGTGACCCAAGCCGGGAATCGAACCCGAGTCTCTGGCACTGTGAGGCAGCAGTGCTAACCACTGTGCCACCGTGCTATGGTGAGCTTGCGAGCAGCACTGATCAATAGATTGCCCATGTCTGCAATTCGAGGAAGTCTGCACGTGAGACCGCAGAGTCAATGCATGGGGAGTCACCAGTGCGGATCGGAGAGCCAGGAGACAAGCAGGAAGACCAGGGAAAAAACAGAGAGCAAAATAAATGACCAGATGGCAGAATAGAGAGGCCTTCAGAAGGGAAAAGAACATCAGTCGACCTTAGATCAACATTATTCACCTGTGCCAGGACACCAATCAGTCTCTACAGCCACAACAAAGGTCCAAGACTGCAATGCCATACACTCTGGGTGCAGTCCATCATCTCATGAGACAGACGGATATCAATACTAATAATAATTCGCACAGGGAAGGCAGGTCCTGGGTTTCTCCCTGACCATGGACACAAAATGATCATTTAGAGTAATTAACATCCCTTGGGGAGGAAGGATTTCACATTCACCTTGTACTGAGTCAATAAAACCTTGTGTGAATCATTACTTCATACAGAGAGTGAGAGAGTTGTTACTTTACAACGAGATTCAAATGGCTTTACTAAACTAAATGTCGTGTTCCATTACAGTAATTGACAATATCTTTAAGCACCAACCCCTACGGTCCATTTATGTTTACCCAGATAAAGACACACACACAAAAAAAATCAACCACTTAACTCCTTTAGCTATAACCCTCCTCTGGTTCCATTATCCCCCAAAGATTCCCATTTCTCCCAAGTTAATTGGCTGTTTCCCTTCCTCTCTGACAGAATCGATTTGCTCCGGATAACCCCAGGCAGGTTTAAACCATCACTTGATTTGATTTGAGTTATTGTCATCGCATGTATTGGGATGCAATGAAGAGTATTGTTTCCTGCGCTCTATACAGACAAAATATACCGTTCATAGTGTACAAAGGGGGAGAAGGAAAGGAGAGGGTGCAGAATGTAGTGTTACAATCATAGCTAGGGTGTAGACGTTGTAATCTTGAGATGTTGTAATTGTTGATAATTTCGAGTAGGGAGAATAACCCAAGTTGACATGCCAACCGGCTAAAGTTCTCTGCGAGTCACTAAATTCTCACGGAAAATAGAAGGCTTGGCTTTTTAGTTTTGGAGAGGATAATAATTTGCTCTTGTTTTCTTTTTGCGTTTGCAATCCAAATTATTTTTTTCTCCAACCCCCTCCCCTTCCATGAACCGAGTGCAGTTTATCGCTTTTGGAGCACAGTAATTAGAAATCTGGTTGAATCACCCCAGAAGGCCGTGTTTTGTTAAGTACGCACTGTAATGAAACATAGAGCGAAACCCCGGGATCAGTCAGTATTGTGCCATTAAACGGATCCATTCAGAGCAACAATGTCCAAATAGAAGACAATGCACAAGCTGAAAGGCTCCCTTGGCTGTTCAATGCGAGTGCTCAGTGAAAGCTGAGAGCTCCCTCTCTGTCAGTGTAAATGAAAGGAGCCACGTGGATCTGAAATAAAAGACTCCTGTCTCAGGGAGTCATTGAAATGCCATCTGGTGATTTCTTTGACGTAAGCAGACGCAGGAAAAAAAAAACCGCAAGTGCTCTGCTGAGGGGTGAGACCATCTTTTGTGGTGATTCTGGGTTGGCGCATGCATGACTAAAGCTGGATTGTTGTCAGCTGGGAGCTTTCAGGAGAGACAGCGAGAGAGAGAGAGAGAGGAAGGTTACTGAGGTAACAGCTGAATTCATCAGAAAGGCAGCCACTGAGACCCCCTCTGGCCTTGGGAATACTTTAAAACAAAACCTCCTTTTTACTCACGCTCTTCCGAAATAAACAGAGCATTTTAAACTTCTAACTCGGGGCTTTTTTTTCCTGTAGAGAGAGGGTTGTTGAATCATCAAGGTGATATGATTGTTGTGACTATCGTCACTTGAACTCAAAGTACCACATCCTGAGATGACAAATACACACACACCTATTGAGCAAGAAGCAGATCTGTGACCCTGGCTCGGAAGCCCACACTGGATCGCTTCTGTTCCCACCAAAACCATCACAGAGTGGGTGGCAATCTGCCACTGTAATTGGCTATTTTAGAATAAGCACAAATATTAGCTTGAAGATCTTTTAGAACGTAGCCTCTCTAATGGCCTCGAAGAGTGAAGGCACATCTTGATGTAACGCGGACTAAAGGGAACAATTTAAATCTCACCTGCTGTGCCAGGGAAGTGACATTATTAGGAGCATTGCTGGTTGGAAATCAGAGGGCAGTCATATTGGGTGAATCATAGAATCCCTACAGTGCAGAAGGAGGCTATTCGGCCCATCGAGCCTGCACTGACAACAATCCCACCCTGGCCCCATCCCCCATTATTTACCCTGCTAGTCCCCCTGAGGGGCAATTTAGGACAGCCAATCAACCTAATCCGTACATCTTTGGAGTGTGGGAGGAAACCGGAGCACCCGGAGGAAGCCCACGCAGACTCCACCCAGACAGTGACCTGAGGTTGGAGTTGAACCCGGATCCCTGGCGCTGTGAGGCAGCAGTGCTCACCACTGTGCAGGGTGAGATGTGACTCTGGTGTTCTACATGATCCCCATACACGATGCTGCTCAATGAGTTAGGCAAAAATTGCCTCCCCACCCCAATGACTCCAAGTTAGTTCAGTTGTGGTTGATCCTTAACTGCCCTCCGACATGGCCCAGCAAGTCACTCAGTTCAAGGACAATTAGGGATGGGCCTTGCCAGCGATGCCCATATCCCATGAAAAAATAAATTGTTGGTAGCACTCCCTCCTTGGAGTCACAATGTTCCGACTACAAGTCCCACCCAGACCTTGAGTAAAGAAAAATTAAAACATTCCAGTGCAGTACTGGGGGGGTGCTGCACTGTTGGAGGTGTCATCTGTGGGTGAGATGGCCTCCTCGAGAGGACATAAAAACCCCATATGGCAACCCGTCAAAGAAAGGCAAAGGAGTTATCCCTGGGTGACTTGACCAATATTTGTCCCTCAACCAGCCTCACAAAAGACAAATTATCTGATCATTATCACATTGCGGGGGTTTGTGGGGTTTTGCTGTGTGCAGATAGGCTACTGTGCTCGGCACATTACAACACTGAGTACACTTCAGAAGTACTTCATTGGCTGGAACGCGCTTTGAGGAGTCTGGTGGTTTTCAAAAGCGCTATACAATGCAGGTCTTTCAATTTTCTTTGGCCGAGCCACTCACCTCAGTTGCTGCAACATTAGGGCTACTGCAACTAGTCACAGTAAACCTTAGTCAGGAAGAGGCAAAATTCATAGAACCCCTCCAGTACAGAAACAGGCTATTTGGCCCATCGAGCCTGCATCAACAACAATCCCACCCAGGCCCTATCCCCGGAACCCCACATATTTACTGTGCTAATTCCTCTGGCACTCAAGGGACAATTTTGCATGGCCAATCAACCTAGCCCGCACATCTTTGGACTGTGGGAGGAGCACGGTGGCACAGTGGTTAGCACTGCTGCCTCACAGCACTAGGGACCCGGGTTCAATTCCAGCCTCGGGTCACTGTCTGTGTGGAGTTTGTACATTCTCCCCGTGTCTGCATGGGTTTCCTCCGGGTGCTCCGGTTTCCTCCCACAGTCCAAAAGTATGTGGATTAGGTTGATTGGCCATGCTAAATTGTCCATTAATGTCAGGGGAATTAGTAGGTAAATATGTGGGGTTACAGGAATAGGGCCTGGGTGGGACTGTGGTCAGTGCAGACTTGATGGGCTGAATGGCCTCCTTCTGCACTGCAGGGATTCTATGAGCCCGGAGCACCTGGAGGAAATCCACGCAGACACAGGGAGAACGTGCAGGCTCCACACAGACAATGACCCAAGGTCAGAATTGAACCTGGGTCCCTGCGCTGTGAGGCAGCAGTGCTAACCATTGTGCCACCTAGCAGATTTAATCTCAGATGCTGTTAATTTCCTTTCACTTCAGTGAAAAAAATATCAGGTGTACAATGAGATTCAATAAATTGATATCGGCTCCCTGTGCAAAAATTTTACAAAATACTTTTCAGGGATAATTGAGAAGGGCTTGCAGTTCTGGTTGACTTGCGGGAGGCTCAGAATTGCGATCAGGTATGAGACACTGGTTAGGTCCCAGCTGGCCTAATGTGTCCTGTTCTGAACATCACATGTTAGGGAAGACTTCAAAGCCTGAGAAAGGAGGGGGAAATGATTTAGTGAGATGCTACCAAGATTGTGGAACTCCAGTTGCATGGAGCTACAGGAGAAGCTGGGATTTATTTCCTTATAGCAGAGGCAATGAAATGAGTTTTGAAAGAGATGTTTAAAATCCCGAAGGGTTTTGATAGATAAATAGTAAGGGAAAAATGTACAATTTCAGAAGGGTTGGTAACCAGAGGGGTTGATGGGAAAATATTGAGTGGTGACATTTGTACAGTTGCAAATCCCGTTTTGTCTGGAGGTTCTTGCGAGAGGGGCCATCCCGGGATTTGAGATGGGGAGATCTCCATTTGAGATTCTCCCTGCCCCAGGCTGCGACAGGTTCTGGTTCACTCCTTCGCTGGGAGTGAACTAGATTTGCAAACATAAATATTAATTTAAATATTCAAGATAAGCTTTAAGCCGAATTCCTCAGCCTCCTTAAATTCTCCCACCCACCCGCGTGACATGAAGCTGGTGTGGACGGAGAAAGAATGATTACAACAATGGTTTGAACAACAATAATGGCAATACTAGCTTTATAAAGCAATGGTGCAACTGAGAGTTAAGTATGCTGGGATTTTTGCTCAACTTATAATTAAAAACAGATGCAGGTCCTAAAGTTGCTGTGAGCCATGATCTGGTCTGGGAACTGTGGCCTGAAACTTCCTGTGGTGACTAAATATGGGATGTTGTTTATGTTAAGGTAGACATAATGGCATTGAGTTATGGGTTTTAAGTAGGCTGCATGCTATCTGAACCAAGCATAATGACGTGGTTTACAAATACGTTCATTGACTGTTTGAGCCATGTGATCGGTTTCCGGTTGCGCCATTGGCTGGGTGCCAGAGAATCTTCTGGAAGCATGTGAGACAATTTGTGGATTAAGGAGATGTTTCAGTCCTTTGTCTCTAGCGAAAACTCTCAAGATCAACCATCACAAGAAGAAGAAGTGCCCCCAGGTCATCTTCAGGGACCATGATGACAGATTCCACATTGGGAACGGACTTGGCCACTTCATTCTAACCGGGTAGTGTTTATTTTCAGTTAAAGAGATAATGTTCAGTTAAGAGTTAAAGTTCAGTTAAAGAGTTAAAGTTTTGCAACTGTTTAAGTTTGAGTTGGTACCTAAGGTGTTAAATAAAGGAAGATTGTTAAGAGAATTAAGAGTTGATTCCTGTTCTTGTTTGTCACATTAAATTGGAATGCTTGGAGGGTTTTTAAATTAGTAGCTGAATAATACCGATGGGAATCAACAAAGAACAAAGAACAGTACAGCACAGGAACAGGCCCTTTAGCCCACCAGGTCTGTGCCGACACAGATGTCTCTCTAAACTAATATTTTCTTGCCTCTACATGGTCCATATCCCTCTATTTCCTGCCTATCCATGTATCTATCCAGACGCCTCTTGAACATTGTTACAGAATCTGCTTCCACCATCTCCTCTGGCAGTGCGTTCCAGGCATTCACCC
The DNA here is from genome assembly GCF_964213995.1 of Mustelus asterias. NCBI lineage: Eukaryota > Metazoa > Chordata > Chondrichthyes > Carcharhiniformes > Triakidae > Mustelus > Mustelus asterias. The sequence continues at coordinate 34,984,122 of NC_135819.1, forward strand.
ACCCTCTGTGTGAAAAACTTGCCCCTCACATCTCTTTCAAACTTCCCCCCTCTCACTCTCAACCTATGTCCCCGAATAATTGACCCTTCGACTGTGGGAAAAAGACTCAGACTATCCACTTCATCCAAGCCTGTCATAATCTTGTAAACCTCTATCAGTTCCCCCCTTATCCTCCGACTCTCGAATGAAAACAATCCAAGTTTGTTCAACCTTTCTTCATAGTCCATATCCTCCAAACCAGGCAACATCCTGGTAAATTTCTTCCGCACTCTTTCCAATGCATCAACATCCTTCCGGTGGTGTGGCAACCAGAATTGTACACAATACTCCAAATGCGGCCTAACCAAAGTCTTATACAGCTTCAACATGATTTTCCAATTCCTGTACTCAACGCCCCGACCGATGAAGGCCAGCATGCCATACACCTTCTTGACCACCTTGTCCACCTGAGTTGCCACCTTCAGGGAACTGTGGATCTGCACGCCAAGATCCCTCTGTATGCTAATATTTCTAAGGGCTCTACCATTAACTGTATACTTTCCTTCTGCAGTAAACCTTCCAAATTGCATCACCTCACATTTGTCTGGATTAAATTCCATCTGCCATCTTTCAGCCCAGGTCTCCAGCCGATTTATATCCTGCTGTATCCTCTGACAATCCTCCTCACTATCCGCTACTCCCCCAATTTTTGTATCATCTGCAAATTTACTAATCAGACCACCTACATTTTCCTACAAATCATTTATATATATTACAAACAACAGAGGCCCCAGCAGTGATGCTTGTGGAACACCGCTTGTCACAGAACTCCAGTTAGAAAAGTACCCTTCCATTGCTACTGTCTGCTTTCTATGCCCAAGCCAATTTTGTATCCATCTTACCAGCTCACCTCGGATCCCATATGACTTTACCTTCTGAATCAGCCTGCCATGAGGAACTTTATCGAAGGCTTTACTAAAGTCCATGTATACAACAGCCACTGCCCTGGTCAATTTTTCTTGCCACTTCCTCAAATAACTCAATCTAGTTTGTGAGACACGACCTCTCCTGCACAAAACAATGTTGCCTGTCGCTAATAAGCCTATTCTCTTCTAGATGTGAGTACATCCTGTCCCTAAGAATCTTCTCCAATAATTTCCCCACCACTGATGTAAGGCTCACAGGCCTGTAATTTGCCAATTGTCTCTTCTGCTCTTTTTAAACAGGGGAACAATGTTAGCTACTCTCCAATCCTCTGGTACCTTGCCCATGGCTAAAGAGGATACAAAGATTTTGGCCAAGGCCTCAGCAATTTCTTCCCTTGCCTCTCTCAGTATTCTTGGATAGGCCTGGGGACTTGGCCACCTTAATATTTTTCAAAACCTCCAATACTTCCTCCATTTTAATCTCAACATGTCTTAGAATGTTAATATCCCCCTTTCAAACTCACCATCCACCACATCCTTCTCCTTTGTGAATACTGATCCAACCTACTCATTAAGAACCTCACCCACCTCATCTGGCTCCATACACAAATTCCCTCCACTGTCCTTGAGTGGATCCACCCTTTCCTTATATACGCATAAAAATCACTCGTGGTTTCCTGAAATGGAACCAAATATGTTGATCATACTGAGGGATTAGGAGGCCATTGTAGCCCCAAGGTGGATAGGGACATGGCTGGACAGTGCCCTGGCACTGCCAGGTTGGCACTACCAAGGGGTGAGGCCTATAGGCAAGCCAATAGCTGGGGTTCACAAAGGTTGGGAGGGGAGTCTTTGAGGTGGGTTGCAGGATGGTGGGGCTGATGATACCAGCGCTGAGCAGAGTGAGCCTGAAAGGTTAATCTGAGATCGGGGTGCCCTTTCTCTGAGGACTAGGCCTTGCTGGTGTCTTTAGGTCCCATCCCTCTGATTCACAGTGCATAGCCCATTCCAATAAAGTGACTAAATGGGGGAGGATTGGGATGGGAATTGCGACCCTGTGGGAAATACAGGGTGTTTCCCATCAGAGATGACACTTAGTCATTTTTTTAAAGCACTGTGACCATACTGCTTATACAGTGAGTTATTCTGATCTGGAACTTCTTTTTATGGAGGAACTTCTTCTCCCAGAGGGTAGTAAATCTTTGGAATTGTCTGCCCAATGAAGCAGTGGAGGCTACCTCGTTAAATGTGTTTAAGTCACAGATAGATTTTTAACCATTAAGGGAATTAAGGGTTATGGGGAGCAGGCGGGTAAGTGGAACTGAACCCACTATCAGATCAGCCATGATCTTATTGAATGGCGGAGCAGGCTTGAGGGACCAGATGGCCTACTCCTGCTCCTAGTTCTTATGTTCTTATGAAAGGGAAGTGGAAGCAAATTCAAGAGTACTTTTCAAAAGGGGATTGTAGAAGTACAAAACATGGTAAAAAGTGCAAGGCTTTGCTGAAAGGGCAGGAGACTGGGTCCAAAAGATACAAAAATCTGAGGCCACGTACCAACCAACTCAAGAACAGCTTCTTCCCTGCTGCCATCAGACTTCTGAATGGACCTACCATATAATAAATTGATCTTTCTCTACACCCTAACTGTAACTGCAACATGATAATCTGCACACTCTACTTTCCTTCTGCCTATATATTCTATGAATGGTATGTTTTGCCTGTACAATGCGTGAGAAACAATACTTTTCACTGTATACCAATACATGTGAGAATATAAAATCAAGTCAAATCTTTTAAAGAGCTGGCACAGAGATTATTGGGCTGAATGGTCTCCTTCTGCGCTGTGCCATTCTATGATCCTATAATTCTGATCTTGGCCTATACTCCCAATGTCATTAACGGCAAGTGCTGCCAGCTATGATGTGAGTGGTTTACTTTCCATAAGCTGTCTTTTCCAGGTGGGTGTTCTCTCTGTGCATCGCAAGTTTTATATTTCTTAAAAGTTTCTTTCATGAGTACACTTACCACTCAGCCAGTGCAAGGAAGTTTGCAGGATTGGAACATAAAACCCTGAAAATTATCCTGTCAAAACATAGTTAAACATAATAGGACAGCAATTTTGACACATTCAGACATAGATGGATGTTGGAGACATGGCTCTAATATAGGTGGTGACTGAAATAATGCAGATATGCTGGAACCATCTCTAATACGGCAGATTTAATCTCAAATTAAAATGGCATGGTGGCACAGTGGTTTGCACTGTTGCCTCACAGTGCCAGGGACCTGGGTTCGATTCCTGGCTTGGGTCACTGTCTGTGAGGAGTCTGCATGTTTTCCCCGTGTCTGGTGGGTTTCCTCCGGGTGCTCCAGTTTCCTCCCACAGTCCAAAGATGTGCGGGTTAGGTGGATTGGCCATGCTAAATTGCCCCTCAGTGTCAGGGGGACTAGCTAGGGTAAATGCATGGGGTTGTGGGGATAAGGACTGGGTGGGATTGTAGTCAGCGCAGGCTCGATTGGCCGAATGGCCTCCTTCTGCACTGTAGGATTCTATGAAATGTTGTTGTTTCCTTGCACTTAGCCAAAAATGTGTCAGATATAGAATTAAACTCCAGTGAACAGATTTTGGCTTCCTGACCAACAGTTGCATTAAATAGATTTACAGGGGAATTTAGCATGACTGGCAGTTCTAGTTGATATGAGGGAGATTTAGAATTGCAGTCAGCACAACTTTGTCGGTAGCTGTGAAATGCAGTGGCATTTTCTTTTCAGAGATTGCTAAGGAATCAATTTACACCTGTCCAGGTAAAGGATGTCACCACTGCCGAACAGACGCACCTCCATTTTAAACAGCACTTTCATTGGCTATCACTCCTATAGTGTAACAGAGACCGTACACTTCACAACATTGGCTGTAAAGAACATTGGAACGTCCTGTGGTCACAGACATCACTGCATAAAATCATTTTTCTTTCTCCACCCGAGCATTGCATAGAAACTAAAGCAAGTAAATGGGGTGGCACAGTGGTTAACCCTGCTGCTGCACAGTGCCAGGGACCCGGGTTCGATTCCCGGCTTAGGTCACTGTCTGTGTGGAGTTTGCACATTCTCCCCGTGTCTGAGTGGGTTTCCACCGGATGCTCTGGTTTCCTCCCACAATCTGAAAGATGTGCGGGTTAGGTTGATTGGCCACAATAAAAAAATTGCTCCTTATTGTCAGGAGGATTAGCAAAGTAAATATGTAGGGTTACGGGGTCAAGTCCTGAGTGGGATTGTGTCGGTGCTGGCTCGATGGGACAAATGGCCTCCTTCTGCACTGTAGGGATTCTATGACTTGTTGGTACAACTAATCTGAGTTGGTCATTATCTTCCAACGAAGTGGTAGGACCTCTTTCCATTTCCCATTTTTCCCCCTTTTCCCTGCATTCACCCTCCTCTCTCCCCTGTTTTTTATATGTTGATGTGGGGTCTGCTTCACACCAGTCAGTTTGTGCTCCAGCTACCCTTGTCCAGGGCTGGGACCCCCGCATCGTTTCAGACTCTTGTCATGAATCCAGCACCCATATGCCAGCGGATATCCAGTGATTCACTAAAACGTAATGAGCCACCGAGACTGCACGCCTTACTGAGACGGATGGGTGATATCATTCCATTTGTGAGGGATCTAAGCAGCATATCACTTTGGCTGTTCAAAACACAGTGTCCAACATTAGATGTGATTCTGCAATTGGAAAACACTTGCTAAACAATCCTGGCTTTCACTTGACTACCAATTTAAGATCATCAGTCGGGCTCACAGTGTGGCTCACTTATGCATACTAGAAGTTCCATATATTCACACACAGAGCCCTGTCCTTTGCAGACAGAAGGAGCATATCCATGCATTTTGTCTTTTACAACCAAACGAAAGCTTGGGGGGGGACAGCCATTCCCTGGTTCATTCCCCATGGCAATGCCTTGACAACACCAGGTTAAAGTCCAACAGGTTTATTTGGTAGCAAATACCATTAGCTTTCGGAGCGCTGCTCCTTCGTCAGATGGAGTGGAAATGTGCTCTCAAACAGGGCACAGAGACACAAAAATCAAATTACAGAATACTTTAAGATCTGGCTGGCTGTAGGGATTTGCATTCTAATCAGTATTCTGTAACTTGATTTTGTGTCTCTGTGCCCTGTTTGAGAGCACATTTCCACTCCATCTGACGAAGGAGCAGCGCTCCGAAAGCTTATGGTATTTGCTACCAAATAAACCTGTTGGACTTTAACCTGGTGTTGTTAAAACTCTTACTGTGTTCACCCCAGTCCAACGCCGGCATCTCCACATCATGCCTTGACCAATCAGAGGCGACCTCCCTGGCTTTAATTTAAACAAAAGCTTGCCGGTTAACAGTTCCCTGGTGCCTTCTCCATGGTGTCACCTCTACCAATCACAGTGCACTTGCCAACCAATTAGAACGTTCTTCTCGTGCAGTACAAACTGCTGTTCCTTTTACAGTTGGTATCCTCGCGAAACTGTCCTGATGAGTGCAAGTTAAAAAGCTTCAATAGAATGCCTCTTTTTTCAGCAATATTCAGGATCTAATTCTCTTCTCCAGCCATTTTGAAAATGTGTTTGAGTAATAAGTAAGTCAGTTCTTCACAAAACCTCTCACATTGTATAATTTCTGACCCATTGCAACTTTGCTTCCAGTGCAAACATTTTCAATATTCTTACTGATTGGAGACTTTATTTTTATCATCATTTAACATGATCAGAAAAGTAATTTCCCTCCTTCATCCTGAGCATTCCTGCTGAAACCAGCATTTGACAGGCGACTGCACCATTTTTCTGTCTCTCGTTCATGGTATCACTGGCTGGGCCAGCATTTATTGCCCATCCCTAATTGTCCTTCAACTGAGTATTTTCTGGGCCATTGCAGAGGGCATTTTAAGAGTCAACCACTGGAGTCGTACGTAGGCCAGACCAAGTCAGGGACAGCAGATTTTGTTCCCTGATGGGCGACACGGTGGCACAGTGGCTAGCACTGCTGCCCCACAGCGCCAGGGACCCAGGTTCAATTCCTGGCTTGCGTGGAGTCTGCACATTCTCCTTGTATCTGCATGGGTTTCCTCCGGGTGCTCCGGTTTCCTCCCACAGTCTCAAAGATGTGCTGGTGAGGTGCATTGACCCGAGCAGGCGCCAGAGTGTGACCACTAGGGGAATTTCACAGTAACTTCACTGCAATGTAAGACTTAGTTGTGACTAATGAATAAACTTTACTTTAACTCAGATGGGTTTTTATAACAATTGACAATGGTTTCATGGTCATCATTATACTTTTAATTCCAGATTTTAAATGAATTCAAATTTCACCATCTGCTGTAGTGGGATTCGAACCTGGTTCCCCAGAGCATTACCCTGGGTCTCTGGATTGTTAGTCCAGTGACAATACCACAACGCCACTGCCTCCCCACCAATACTGTCAAGCATCAACCAGGTCTGGAGCTGTCTAAATTACAACATCTAATCTCCACTGTAGAATACCCCATAAACATGTGCTTCCCACTGTGGAAAACATTAACTCTCTCCTCAACAATACATTTAAAATAAACCTCATAAACCGATTTAACACATGAAAACTTTCATGTCAGACTTAAACTGCATTGAATGCAGAAAAAAAAAATCTATTAACTTTCCATTTAGGATGCTTCCGTTTCATTGTGTATAAATGTTATTATTGGACAGGAGTCCATGAATTCATAGAATGAATCATAGAATCCCTATAGTGCAGAAGGAGACCATTTGGCCCATTGTGTCTACACTGACCACATTCCCACCCAGGTCCTATTCCCATAACCCCACACATTTATCCCTGCTAATCCCCCAACGTTAGGGTCAATTTAAAATGACCAATCAACCAAACCTACACATCTTTGGACTGTGGGAGGAAACCAACGCTCACAGTGGAGAATGTGCAGACTCCGCACGGACAGTGACCCAAGCTGGGAATTGAATTGAACCCGGGTCCCTGGCACAGTGAAGCAGCAGTGCTGACCACTGTGCCACTCTATAACTGAAAAGATCCATGCACTGGGAGAAGTTTATTTATTTATTAGTCACTAGTAGGCTTACATTAACGCCACAATGAAGGTACTGTGAGAATCCCCTAGTCACCACATTCTGGTGCCTGTTCGGGTACACTGAGGGAGAATTTAGCATGGCCAAAGCACCTAACCAAAGCACCAGTCTTTCGGACTGTGGGAGGAAACCGGAGCACCCGGGGGAACCACAAGCAGAGACAACTCCGCACAGACAGTGACCCAAGCCGGGAATGGAACCCGGGTCCCTGACACTGTGAGGCAGCAGCGCTAACCACTGTGCCACCCGAGACTATCCGTCATTTAGGAGTATTCTGCACATTCCACAGGTGATTTGACCAAGCTGCAGTCAGGTTCGCTGTGGTGTTGCCCTTGGCCAGTATCACTTCCTCTGCTTTCAGTGGAATGTTGTACTTCTGTCAGCCCTGTTTTAAAAAGTTTGCACTCACTTGGGATTAGACAGAGAAAGAAAACGACAAGTATTTACTGAGGTTGCTGTATATTTGGACACCATTCTGGGCCTCATACTAACTAATTCTTGCAGCTCAAATCACTTCCTCTTACCCAGCAGAGGTTACAAGGGTCACAGTTCCGACATGAGTCAGTGCAGTCCTCTCTGTCTGATGTTATGACTGAAATAATTTCCATGATTGGCGTAGGGCACCGGTAATCGCCTCTATTCGTCACCAGAGCAACACCGATTGAAGTCCAAAACCTCACTGAATCCAAATTTGTAAACTGGATTTGGACTAAAACCTGTCTCTCTTTCTCAGTTTTAACTCAAACCTATTTATTAAAGATACAAAAGGAGTGATTTGTGCACATTTTCCTTCATTTGTTTTTGCTCTCAGGAGGTGGGTAACATTGGCAAGTTGCCCATCTCTGGTGGCAGTGAGCCTGTTTCCTTGAACCGCGACAATTTTTGTGGTGCACTGGTGCTCCCACAATCATATTAGGTAGGAAATTCCAGGGTACTGATCAGAGAATGATTAATATATGTGTTTGACTTGGAGGGAAACATGTCGGCAATTTTGTTCCCAAGACCTTCTTAGTGGTGCAGGTCACTGGGAAGTTGTTGCAATGCATCTTGGATATTGTATATACAGAGGCACAGTTCATCAGTAAGTCGTACAAGGGATGAGTATTGAGTCAGAGGCTTCAGGTGGAGAGGTGATGACCTCGTGGCAATATTACTGGACTGGTAATTCAGAGGCTCAAGAGTAATGCCCTGGGGACACCGGTTCAAATCCCTGCAGCTCTGGAATATAATTCAATGAATACATCTGGATTTGAAAAACGAGTCTCGGTAATGGTGACCAATTGTTGTAGGGGAGGAAATCTGCTGTCTAATCGGGCCTACATGACTCCAGACCCACAGCAATGTGACTGATTCTTAACTGCCCTCGGAGATTGGATTTGATTTATTATTGTCACATGCATTGGGATACAGTGAAAAGTATTGTTTCTTCTGCGCAGTACAGTCAAAACAGACCATTCATAGAGTACATAAGGGAGAGGGTGCAAGATGTAGTGTTGCAGTTACAGATAGGGTGAAGAGAAAGATCAGCTTAATGTATGATAAGACCATTCAAAAATCTGATGGCAGCAGGGAAGAAGCTGGCAAGTTGGAAGAAGTGGCCTAGTAAGGCACTCGGTTAAAGATAATTAGGATTGGGCAATAAATACTGGCCCAGCTAGTGACACCCACATCCCATGAATGAATAAATAATATCAGGTGGTCTCCTAGACCCTGCAGGATGTTGAATGTTTCCAGCATTACTGCAGCTGTCCATGGTGATCCATACTGACTACTCCACCACATTCCTGACTTGAGCTTTAGAGATGATGATTTGGGGCGGCACAGTGATTAGCACTGCTGCCTCACAGCGCCAGGGACCGGGGTTCAATTCCCGGCTTGGATCACTGTCTGTGTGGAGTCTGCACATTCTCCCAGTGTCTGAGTGGGTTTCCTCTGGGTGCTCCAGTTTCCTCCCACACTCCAAAAAAATGTGCGGGTTAGGTTGATTGGCCATGCTAAATTGCCCTTTAGTGTCCTGGGATGCGTAGGTCAGAGGAATTAGTGGGGTAAATATGTGGGGTTATGGGGAGAGGGCCTGGGTGGGATTGTGGTCGGTGCAGACTCGATGGGCCGAATGGCCTCCTACTGCACTGTTGGGATTCTATGATTTCTACAATGATGGAGAAGCTTTGGAGGATTCAGGAGGGTGCTGTTTGTCAGAGTGTGCAGCCCTTTATTGCTGTTTAAGCATCTGACCAATGGTAATCCCTCAGATATTGATCATGGGGGGAATTGTAAACAGCCCTAATCGTGGCACTGTGACATCAAGTAACTGACTCCATTTATAATTGTTTCGTTGATGATGCAGTTCATGCTAACAGCTAATAGATAATTTTTTTCTCTGCTTGGAAACCTGAAAATGTAGACATTAATAATAAACCATTTTTAATAGTCTGGCTGTACAAAATTCTGTTTGGACCATCTAAACTGAATGTCTATCAATAATACACAAGGCAAGAAAGGGCCTTCATTGCTTCCAGCTCCTGCCATTTATTTTTTGCAGAAGTTTCTGGAACCTTTTCATCTTTCTCCTATCTCTACAAATGGAGGTAGGTTTGCTCATTGCTATTTAAATGCCAGAGGGTTTACAGTAGCAGGATGCACTCATCAGTAGTAAAGCTCCTCGTAACCTGTGAGGGTGACAAGCCTGTGGCAAAATCAGCAAAATGATCTTGCGAGGACTTTGGCTGTAAGTAAAAACTAAGGATTTGTTTTGTGGTAGAAGGCACCGGAGACAGGAGTGTTTGGATAGCTCTATGTCTGGCTGACCACTTCACTCGCACCTTAAATTACTGTACGAGATGTCTATCGTCAAATGCACATTATCGCAAAATGAGGGGAACTTTTCAAACATGGGGGTTAATTTTAACTAACTTAACTAGGAGAAAACTAACAGTACCGGCCTGTTTTATGGCCTGTCTGATTTTACTCCCTATTCACCTCACTCCCCAGTGACCTGGTCAACTATTACCTCTCAAGCAACATGAGCAAAAGTGATTATCTGGTCATTTATCTCATTACTATTTGTGGGGATTTGTTACATGCAAATTGACTGCTCCACTAAGCTATGTTCTGACAGTGAGTGTAGTTCAAAAGCACGTCATTAACTGTGAAGCAGACTGGGACATCCTTAGGTTGCAAAGGGTGCTAAGTAAATGCAAATCCTTTTTATTCCCCTGTAGCAGAGTACATTAACTCCAGGTGTCGGCTATAAAGGAACAGTGCTTTTATTGCACAAAATAAGGTTAAACAAAAACCATGAGCCTGTGGTAAATACAATTGGTCCCAACCGGGACAGTGGAATAATAGACCCACTCACGGGCCTGCTTTATACAGGGCTCGGTATATTGGCTACACCTGGGTCATTAATTACCAATCCCCTGGGAGCTCGTATTCAACATATTCTAGTACCTGCTTTTAGTCAGGTTCTCGCTGGTCCTCTGACAGAAAATGCTTTGTCAGTATTGGCTGAGGGAATGTACGGACGCAAGGATAGACATTGATTGTTAAAACTAACCCTTGTTAATTTTACCCCAATTTGTTCATATCTATACAGTTCTTAAGTACTTATTTTCACCCCCTAAGAGGTGAGGTGAGAGTGACTGCCCTTGACACCAAGGCAGCAGTTGACTGAGTGCAGCATCAAGGAGCCCCTAGCAAAACTGGAGTCAATGGGAATCGGGAGGGCAAACTCTCAGCTGGTTGGTGCCACACCTGGCACAAAGGAAGATGGTTGTGATGGTTCAAGGTCAATCATCTCAGCTTCAGGAATCACTGCAGGAGCTCCTCAGGGTAGTGTCCTACGCCCAACCATCTTCAACTGCTTCTTCGATGACATTCCTTCCACCATAAGGTCAGAATGGGGATGTTTGTGGATGGTTGCATAATGTGCTGCACCATTCGTGACTCCTCAAGTACTGAAACAGTCCATGTCTAAATGCATCAAGACTTGGACAATATCCTAGCTTGGGGAGTAACATTTGCACCACATAAGTGTCAGGCAATGACTTTCTCCAACAAGAGAGGATCTAAGTATTATCCATTGGCGTTACCATCGCTGAATCACCCATTATTAACATCCCAAGGGTTATCATTGACCAGAAAACTGAATTGGACTAGCCATACAAATACTGCGGCTACCAGAGCAGGTCAAAGGCTAGGACCCCTGTGGAAAGTGGCTAACCTCCTGACTCCACAAACTCTTTCCACCATCTGGCTGGAGGAATGTAGCTCCAACAACACCCAGGACAAAGCAACCCACTTGATTGGCACCCCTTCCACAAACATTCACTCCCTCCAGCACCGGAGAACAGTGGCAGCTGTGTGTACCATCTACAAGATGCTCTGCAAGAACTCAAAATGCTCCTTAGGCAACACCTTCCAATAACACGACCATTACTCCCGGACTACCTGGATCCACTACAGTTGATTTGATCGCCGCAACAGGTCCACAGCAGACGCCATTTCCCTGGCGCTGCACTCAACTCTGCAACACCTAGGTAACAAGGACACCTATGTCAGACTCCTATTATTGATGACAGTTCAGCCTTCAACACTGTTATTCCCAAGAAACTCATCTCCAAACTCTGTGGTCTGGGCCTCGGCACCTTCCTTTGCGAATGGATCCTGAACTTCCTAACTCACAGACCACAATCAGTAAGGATAGGCAACAACACTTCCTTCCACGATCGTCCTCAACACCAGTGCCCCACAAGGCTGTGTTCTCAGCCCCCTACTGTATTCCTTATACATCTATGACTGTGTGGCCAAATTCCCCTCCAATTTGATTTTCAAGTTTGCTGATGACACCACCATAGTGGGTCGGATCTCAAACAATGACGAGACAGAGTACAGGAATGAGATAGAGAATCTGGTGAACTGGTGCAGCAACAATAATCTCTCCCTCAATGTCAACAAAACGAAGGAGATTGTCATCGACTTCAGGGAGTGTAAAGGAGAACATGCCCCTGTCTACATCAATGGGAATGAAGTGGAAAGGGTTGAGAGCTTCAAGCTTTTAGGTGTCCAGATCACCAACAACTTGTCCTGGTCCCCCCATGCCGACACTATAGTTAAGAAAACCCACCAACACCTTTACTTTCTCAGAAGACTAAGGAAATTTGGCATGTCAGCTACGACTCTCACCAACTTTTACAGATGCACCATAGAAAGCATTCTTTCTGGTTGTATCACAGCTTGGTATGGCTCCTGCTCTGCCCAAGACCGCAAGGAACTACGAAAGGTCGTGAATGTAGCCCAATCCATCACGCAAACCAGCCTCCCATCCATTGACTTTGTCTACACTTCCTGCTGCCTCGGCAAAGCAGCCAGCATAATTAAGGACCCCACGCACCCCGGACATTCTCTCTTCCACCTTCTTCTGTTGGAAAAAAGATACAAAAGTCTGAGGTCAAGAACAGCTTCTTCTCTGCTGCTGTCAGACTTTTGAATGGAATTACCTTGCATTAAGTTGATCTTTCTCTACACCCTAGCTATGACTGTAACACTACATTCTGCACTCTCTCATTTCCTCCTCTATGAGCGGTATGCTTTGTCTGTATAGCGCGCAAGAAACAATACTTTTCACTGTATGTTAATACATGTGACAATAATAAATCAAATCAAATCATTACCATCTAGAAGGGCAATAGTAGCAGATATCTGGGAACACCACCACCTGGAAGTTCCCCTCCAAGCCATTCACCATCCTGACTTGGAAATATATTGCCGTTCCAGCGCAGTCGCTGGGTCAAAATCCTGGAACTCCCTCCCTAACAGCACTGTAGCTGTGCCTACACTTCCAGGACTGCAGTAGTTGAAGACGGCAGCTCACCACCACTATGTTATGAAGGGTAACTAAGGACGGGCAATAAATACTGGGTCTAGCCAGCGACGCCCACATCCTGTAAATTAATATAAATGAATAAGTAAATATTAAAGGTTATCACCAATGTCTGGTGAAAGTATTGTAGGTATAAGATATTGAAAGCTGGAAGAAATCCAGAAATGTAGTTGCCTTCAAATCAATATTATTATGTATGGGGTCTGAGTTTAAAGCTAGACATTGCAAAGAAATGTATTTATTAAATGAGTGGTTGCACTTGGTGAATGTTCAAAAGTTTGATGCCTTCAGATCACCATCCCAGAAATGAAAGTGAATCAGCAGTGACTCACCCATTTGCATTCATGGACAGCAGCCCATAAATGATAGATTGGACATCCCCATCGCATTCTCCAACCTAACTGAATCATAAGAACCAAGAACTAATTCTATCCACTCTTCAAGCTAGCATGGTTCCAGTACAAACTCAAGTAAATCAAGGAACCATAATATGTCTGCATGTTATTCCTACAAGTGCTGTGCAATCCTTAGAACTCCTACAGGGGCGGCATAGTGGTTAGCACTGCTGCCTCACAGCACCAGGGTTCCAGGTTCCATTCCAAGCTTGGGTGACTGTGCGAATCTCCCCGTGTCTGCCTGGGTTTCCTCCCACAGGCAACTGGTTCGGTGAATTGGCCGTGCTAAATTCTCCCTCAGTGTACCCAAACAGGCGCCAGAGTGTGGTGACTAGGGGATTTTCACAGTAACTTCATTGCAGTGTTAATGTAAGCCTACTTGTGATACTAAAGTAAAGTTTATTTATTCGTCACAACTAACACTGCAATGAAGTTACTGTGAAATTCCTTTAGTCGCCACACTCCGGCACCTGTTCGGGTCAATTCACCTAACCAGTACATTTTTCAGAATGTGGGAGGAAACCGGAGCACCCGGAGGAAGCCCACGCAGACACGGGGAGAATGTGCAGACTCCGCACAGACAGTGACCCAAGCCGGGAATCGAACCCGGGTCCCTGGTATAATAAATATACCGAAACAAAACTTAAAAGAAATTCACCTCATCGAGTCTGCACTGACTCTCCAAAAGAGCATCTTACCCAGGCCCACACTCACCCTATCCCTGTAACCCTGCCCATTTACCCTGCCAATCCACCTAACCTGCACATCTTTGGACTGTGGGAGGAAACTGGAGCGCCCTGAGGAAACCCACACAGACACTGGGAGAATGTGCAAACTCCATACAGACAGTCATCTGAGGCTGGAATTAAACCAGAGTTCCTGGTGTGTGAGGCAGCAGTGCTAACCACTGTGCTACCCTTCAAAATTTATTATTTCTCCATAAAGTACGTACAGGTGAATTTTTGAAAAGGATTTAGATTAGGTGTAAATTTTTTTTAAGCCTCTAGCTATTGATTTTTTAATGTCTCTTATGTAAACGTTGTAGGTTCTCTTGTGATGGTTTTGTTCAATCTATATTACATTGAGGAGCTAGAATCCATTGAACATATAGTGCACGCAGGCAAACCCAATTCTTGGCTGTGCATCCCATTAGTATGCTTACTGTCACAATATAGTTGTAGCTTTTTGAGGTCAGTTTAATAAATGATAAGTGATCCCGGAAGAAACTGCTTGAAGTTAATTAGTAAATACTGACCATGCCAGCAATGACCATAACGCAAGAGTGAGTAAAATAAGAATGCCATCGATTTCTGTACTAACTGCGAACTGTGACTGGGAGTACAGGTGACAAAACGGAGAGCCCGTCTGGGATCTCTCATCGGCTCATTCAATGGGAGTCCAGAATTGAGAATTGCAACCCTAGACCCACCTAGAGAATTGACCACCATGGCGCAATCCATTGTCTACAAGTGGTGCCCAACCAGTGTACCGTGGCACACCGGTGTGCCATGCAGATCCCACTGGTGTGCCACAAAAAAATGATTGAAAATGATTAAAAATTCATGTAATTAAACTAAAACTAACCTTGGTCTACAGCTCTGTGGTCGGCATCTCCAAGACCTGACAAATCTTGAGCGTCCCACACATGTGCTGGCTGGGAAAGAGCCACACATGCACGGTTTAGATTTTTTACAATGGTCAGGCCCATTCCAATGACCAATGGGACTTGGTGCTGAAGTCAGGGGTCACACGCCCCTGCACAAAAAACCCAAAAAGGGCGCAAAAACACTGGGACATGAAAGATGAGGAACAAAAAATACAGTGAGAGGATAGGGAGAAGTTAAAAACAAAGTTTCCAGTCAGGGAAGAAGACAGAGAAAATAGGAGGTGTGTCTCAAAATATTTTCATAGTATAGAGGTGTGCCATGACATATCGAAGGTTGGGAACCACTGCTTTACAAGATGGAAGGCTGCCACAGATAATATCGCAATGAGCTGTGTTCTAATATACAATAGCAAATACTTACAATGTTTTGTGTATTTGTGATTTAAAAGGGACCTGAGGGGCAACTTGTTCATGCAGACTTGCATGGGAATCAATGATTGAGCTTCCTGTGGTACTCGTCGAATCCGAGCTCCCTGGAGATTGATAATTAACTCACCAGGTGGAGCTCGTACACCGAGCCCTGTATAAAGCAGGACCCGGAGTGGGTCCATTATTCCATTGTCCCGGTTGGAACCTGTTTATGTTCACCACAGGCTTGTGGGTTTGCTTTACTTTAGTTTGTGCGATAAAGCACTGTTCCTTTACAGCCGACTCTTGGAGTTATTATAGTATTCTAAATCAACTTTGGATTAAACATATTCTACAGTTAATCAAATCTCACTGGTTCAATTTCAGAACTATTGCTGTCAAACATTTACGATTCACCACCTATTCATGCAAAAGTGGCTAGTTTAAAAGCTGAAAGGTTTTTCAGTATTTAAACACTAACTGTTACATTTAGAAAAATGTACAGGCCTGGCAGTGACACGTACCTATCAAATAATGAGCAAATCTAGTCCAAGTTGGTCTGTGACAGCACGCCATTTTATTTAATGAACACATCTGGATGTTGCCAGGACTAGTGGACCTGAGTTATAGGGAATGGTTGGCCAGGCTAGGACATGAATCCTTGGAGTGTAGGAGAATGAGGGGTGATCTTATTGAGGTGTATAAAATCATGAGGGGTGTAGATAGGATGAACACACATAGGGTGGGATTTTATGGCCTTGCTCGTCCCGAAACCATAAAATCCTGCCCGAGGTCAACGGACCTTCCCATGCTCCCCCTTTCGCCCGCTCCAATTCTCGTGGCGGGTCAGCCGATAAAATTCCGGCCACAGTCTTTTTCCCAGGGTAGGGGAATTGAAAACTAGAGGGCATAGGTTTAAGGTGAGAGGGGAAAGATTTAAAAGGGACCTGAGGGGCAACCTCTGCATGCAGAGGGTGGTGCGTGTATGGAATGAGCTGCCAGAGAAAGTGGTGAGGCAGGTACAATAGCAACATTTAAAATGCATTTAGATCAGTACATGGATGGGAAAGGATTAGAGGGATATGGGCCAAACACGGGCAATTAGGACTAGCTGGGAGGGCACTATGGTCGGCATGGACCTGTTGGGCCGAAGGGCCTATTTCCATGCTGTATTGCTCTATGACTCTATTGCAATCTGTAAGCAGGCCAATAAGCAGATGCAAGTGTGTTTAATCTTTGTACACAACAGCACAGATGATGTTTTTACAAGTTAATTACTAACTCTTAATCGATAATGTTGGAACAGTTAATTAGAATTCCCATCTTCACCGCTCCTTTTAGCTGCGCAGGTTGTTTCATTTGAAGCTTATTGCAGATTCATTAAGGGTTAATTAAATAACTCGTGTTTCTTAATCGCAAACAGACTGCCACCGCAGTTTATTAATTGTAGTATCAGTCACAACAAGCGCACTGTGAGACAATAACATCATGAGTTCCCTCATGAACTATAAAGGTTGGAACAAGAATTGTCACAGGCTGTGCACATGCACATGTGGTGCATTGATGTGATATCATTTGCTTACTAGTAGTGGCTTCCCTAAGATAAAAACCATTTTGATGCACTTGGCTCAAGCAAATAGCCCTTTCTTCCTGTTGCTGTTTGCTTTTCATGAACAGCATGGGTTCAGCAATATCATTCATAGAGATGTAGCAATTCAAAGTGTGTTCTTTTTAAAAATTCATTCGTGGGACATGGGCATCTCTGGCTGGTCAGCATTTACTGCCCATCCCGAGCTGCCCGAAGGCAGTTGTGAGTCAACCCCATTGCTGTGACTCTGGTGTCACATGTAGGCCAGACCGGGTAAGGACGGCAGATTTCCTTCCCTAAAGGACATTAGTGAATGGGTTTTTCCGACAATTGACAATGGTTTCATGGTCATCAGTAGGTTCTTAATTCCAGATATTTTTTATTGAATTCAAATTCCACCATCTACCATGGTGGGATTTGAACCTGGGTCCCCAGAACATTAGCTGAGCTTCTGGATCAAGACTAGTGATAATACCACTTGGCCATCACTTTATGCCCCTTGCATCTTAAGTCAGGGCACCACATTTTCAGTCAGGTGTAGGGAACCATCTCCTTCACCTAGATTCATACTCTGCACAAAAAAGAACCACTGTGCCACTGTGCCACTCTATAACTGAATAACTATAACACTCTGCTGATCTTTGAACCATGCTTTGAGAAAATGTAACAGCCAGCTGAACACGTTTGGAAGATAACACTTAGGAATATCTGGGCCAGGGCCAAGAACCCTAGATTCAAGTTCTGGGGTTGTCTGAGACTGTGCGAGTGAAAAATGTGGTGGTGGAATGGTTTTCAAACCAAACTGCATTTCTAAGTTAGTGGATTCACACATTTAGGAAAAAAAGGGCACAGAGGAGATTCACCCGGATGTTGCCTGGGCTGGAACGTTTCAGCGATGAAGGGAGGCTGGTTAGGCTGCTTTCCTTAAAGCAGAGAAGGTTGAGGGAGGACCCGATTGAGGTGTACAACATTATGAAGGACATAGATAGGGTAGATAAGAAGGGTCAATATTGTGATTGAGTAAAATGTGTGAAAACCAGCATCTTCAGTCCAGTCATAGTAGTACTGAAGTGGGTTTAAAAAAAAATGAAATGTTACAAGGATTGAAAAAAAAACAGGATTGTAATAAGAATTAGTCTACAGTGCAGCACGGGCGGCACAGTAGCACAGTGGTTCGCACTGCTGCTTCACAGCTCCAGGGACCTGGGTTCGATTCCCAGCTTGGGTCACTGTCTGTGTGGAGTTTGCACATTCTCCTCATGTCTGCGTGGGTTTCCTCCGGGTGCTCCGGTTTCCTCCCACAGTCCAAAGATGTGCGGGTTAGGTTGATTGACCATGCTAAAATTGCCCCTTAGAGTCCTGAGATGCGTAGGTTAGAGGGATTAGCGGGTACAATTAGTAGGGATATGGGGTAGGACCTGGGTGTGATTGTGGTCGGTGCAGACTCGATGGGCTAAACGGCCTCTTTCTGCACTGTAGGATTTCTATGATTCTATGAGTACATACTATCCACAGGGTGAGTTAGCCAAGGACCAAGGCACTGATTTGCACTTTAAATGTGGAATATAATCTCAAGAACACCCCGGTGAAATAAAAAGCTGCATTTGACTCGTTTGGGCAATCCAAACACCAGGGGGCATCGATTTAAGATAAGGAGCAGATTTAGAGGTAATTTGAGGAAATACTTTGTCACCCATTTGGTGGTGGGAGTCTGGAACTCCCTGTCTGAAATCGCGGAACAGGCTCTATTTTCTGTTTTCTATGAAAGAGTGGTAGAGACGGGAACCCTCACATCATTTAAGAAGCATTTAGATGAATATTTGTAATGCTACAGCATACAAGACTACGGACCAATGCTGGAAAATGGCAGTGAAGTGCTTGATGGCTGGCACGGACAAGATGGGCCAAAAGGCCTTCTGCTGTGCTGTAAAACTGTGCTCTATGACTAAGAATTGAATCTCAGGTTTGCATCCCATGCCACTCACTCTGGTTTGATTTCAGAATTTGGCTATGGCCATTATTCAACCCCCCCAAAGACTAGGAACAGATGCATTTTCAGTTCAATCACTGTTGATTTGTTTGTTCTGTGTCTTTGTACATTACTTCAAATCTAAAAGTCTGTACTTTTGGTTGGAAAATCTGCATACTTTCATTGCAGAAGCCTGTTCTTTATTTCACCAACCTCATTGAAGTCATTTTAAAATTCCTTTCATATTAAATATAATTTAAATTTCCTTCTTCACCTTCATTTATGAAGAATCTGTGAATCTGTAAGTATACCTTTCATGATCATAGAATCCAACAGTGCAGAAGGAGGCCATCAAGTCTACACCGACCACAATCCCACCCAGACCCTATCCCCATAACCCCATACATTTACCCTAGCTAGTCCCCTTGACACTAAAGGGCAATTTAGCATGGCCAATCCACCGAACCCACACATCTTTGGACTGTGGGAGGAAACCGGAGCACCCGGAAGAAACCCCATGTAGACACGGGGAGAATATGCAATCTCCACACAGACAGTGACCCAAGCCAGGAACTGAACCCGGGTCCCTGGCGCTGTGAGGCAGCAGTGCTAACCACTGTGCCATTGTTCCACCCCTGATATGACGTATACCTTTCATCACCTGTGAGCAATGTCCCCCCTCATTCTTTGTTGAATGTATGAGTGATTTCTATGCATATTTGGCCCTTTCTTATTTTTTGCTTGTCCATACACACAAGGGCCAACTTATGCGGGCCAACTTACGTGTGGCCTGTGCGGGGAGTTTTGGGTCGATGCATAGCCACGCAGCTTTGAGGAAACATTGATTTGTTCTGAGCCTGTAAAAGTATCAGGAAAATGTTATTTTTATTTTTATCTTCTGGGGCAGGAAAGAACCTTGCTCAAGTGATGCCAACCTGAATCAAATGCTGGAGGGCAAGAGGGGAGTGGAGGGAGATCCACCTCATGCAGAGCAGCATGGGGAGGTCACCTCTCTGTTCACCAATTTCTTTCATATGAAATATAGTTTTGATTTCCTCCTTCACCTTCATTTTTACAGGAGGACTGTGAATCTGTGAGTGAACCTTTAATGATGTATACCTTTCATCAGCTGTGACCAATGTCCCCCCTCATTCTTTTTTGACTGCATGAGTGATTTCTATGAGTATTTGGCCCTTTCTGTGAGGCCTTGTCTGTCGTTGTAAGAATGTCCAACTCTGGCAAAGGGGGCATCAGCATCAGTGAGATGCAATCGTTTCTGTGATGCCGCTAAAGTCCGCAACTGATTCCTGGAAAGAGCCTGAAGTGAGCAGGTTCAATGCCATAGTGTTTTTGACTGGCATTGGCAAGGCACAGTGCAGCAAGGTGCAACGTTTTTGGTGACAAGGACACTACCGACAAGGTGAAGGCAAGCTGTGAGGAGGGCACATAGAGACACAAAGGGATATCGACAGGTTGAGTGAGCGGGCAACAGGATTGTCATCACTATTGGCAATCTTACCCTTCACCACCTGGGTGCCAGAGTTTGCAATTTCCTCCCGAGATCTCTTGCTGATACAGCCACTTCTTAGAACTGCTTTCTTTCATCAGGTTTTTGATCTGTTTTTGGCTCAGCGTCCAATCTTCCTTACACTGATCTGAAGCACTTTGCCAATTCTTACATGTTCAGAGTTGCTTTATAAGCTCAATTTGTTGTTGTTGTTGTTGTCATGATAGCCTTAGTCTCAAGACTAGATTTCATCTCCTGCGTACATGTACAATCGTCCAAGATGAAACATGCCATTTGTCCTCTCTTCTGTTTTGTAGAAATATGCACTAACATGAAGTCTTTTTTTTCAAAACAAGGCACGGCGGCACAGTGGTTAGCACTGCTGCCTCACAGCGCCAGGGACCCGGGTTTGATTCCCGGCTTGGGTCACTGTCTGTGTGGAGTTTGCACATTCTCCCCGTGTTGGTGTGGGTTTCCTCTGGGTGCTCCGGTTTCCTCCCATTCTCCAAAGGTGTGCGGGTTAGGTTGAATGGCCATGCTAAATTGCCCCTTACCATCAGGGGGATTAGCAGGGTAAATCTGAGGGGTTACGGGAATAGGGCCTGGGTGGGATTGTGGTCGATGGGCCGAATGGACTGTAAGGATTCCATGATTCTGTGCAAGGATCAAAACAGTCTAATGATCTGAGCTGAGATCACTACTTTCCTGTTTGTAAATTATTAATAGGAATTCCTGAGGGAGGTTAGTTGAAAATGTGTGGAGGTTATTGAAGAAACATAAGTCACAAGCTGTCCCAGCTAATCTCTGCAGGTAGCTCTAACTTAGCGAAATATTGCAACAAAACGATTCCAGGTTATTGACAGCCACATATAATGTGTTTATATTCTTTTAATACTTGTCCTTTGCTCCTTGGATTCTTTACCATTTCACTGAACCGAACTTTCAAAGTCTTTTGGAATTGGTGCAAGGCTGAAGACAATGTGTGATCTTCCTTCATGCTTGAAGCAGTGAAGATATGCTTACCAGCAATATTTTTCAATATATTTCTTAAGTGATCCAGATTCTTAAGGTTAAAATGGCATAGACACGGTACATACAGAATCACTGAAGCTTTACAGTACAGAAGGAGGCTATTTGGCCCTTTGGGTCTGCACTGGTTCCCTGAAAGAGCATGTCCCACTCCCCTACCTTATCCCCATAACCTTACACATTCTTTCTTTTCAGATAGCAATCCAATTCCTTTTAACTATCTCAATCAAATCTGCTTCAACCACCCTCTCAGGAAGATTTTTCCAGACTCCAACCACCGTCTGGGTGAAAAATATTTTCCCCATATCTCCTTTTGCCAATAATCTTGAATCTGTGCCCTCTAGTTCTTGATGCTCTCTTGAGAGGAAATGGTTTCTGACTATTTACCCTGTCCATATCCTTCAGGATCTTGAATACCTCAATCAAGACTCCCCTCAGTCTTCTCTTCTCCAATGAAACAGTCTCAATCTCTCCAATCTATCCTTAGAATTTATCCCTAGAATCATTCTTATGAATTTTCTCTTACCCTCTCCATTGCCTTCACCTCCTTCCTCATGGATGCATTACTCCATAAGGCCTAACTAGTGCATTGTACAAGTTTAACGTGACCTCCTTATGCTTGGACTCAATGCCCCCATTAATAAAGCATAAGTTGCTTCATGAACTGCTCTCTCAACATGCCCTGCCATCTTTAATGACTTATGTACATATACACCAAGGTCCCTTTGTTCCTGCAGCTCCTTTAAAGTTGCGCCCTTTTAAAATATTTTTCCTACCCAAATGAACCACCTCACACTTCTCTGCGTCGAATTTCACCTGCCACTTGCCTGCCCAATCCACCAATATTTCTCTGTCCTTTTGCAGTTCAAGACTATCCTCATCACAGTTGACAATGTTTCCAATCTTTGGACAGAATTCTCCCACTTAGGACTAAGAGCTGGGGGGGGGGGGGGGGGGGGTGAGGCTTGGAGAGTGTTTCCCACTGAGGAGGTTGAACGAGAAACCACACCATGCTTTTCGACCCCGACTGCATTAATTAAGTATCCGTGGCAGGACAGATTTGATTGAGCACGTCCCGCCATCATACCTGGACGCCATATTTAAAAGGTGCATTACTAGCTATGGAAACAGATGAAAATCTGCCTTAGTGCCCCACTAGATACGGAAAGAGAATTGGAATTGCAACATATCAAAGTTAGACTTTATTCCATTTAAATTATGCAGTTAATTTTCTATAAGTGACAACCATTCATGAAAAGTCCATGTACCCTTCAACACCACAAATGAGCAGTTTATCATCTTTTTTCCCATCTAACCAGTGTCCTCAGGTGGCCAACAGCATTAACATAGAAGCAGAAGTAGGCCATTCGGCCCTTCAGGTCTGCTCCGCCATTCATTTTGGGTGGGATTTTCTGGCAGTGCTCTCCCCGAAACTGGAAAATCCAGCACGAGGTCAATGGACCTTTCCATGGTCCGCCCCTCACCCGCTACGATTCCCGTGGTGGGCGGAACGGGAAAATTCATCCCTATGATCATGGCTGACCATCAACTTCAATAGTCTGATTCCCCCCTTCCGCCCATATCCTTTGATCCCTTTAGCCCCAAGAGTTATAATAGTCGGGAAGTAGTAGAGGATGTCACATGGGAAGTCAGATAACTCGTATATGGTGCAAAGCACCCGTCAACTGCCCATAGGCCCACACCTAAACTTCAATCTCAGATAGGCATCCGTTGTTGCATTATGATGATACAAATGTTTTGCTCCAACAACTCACCAGTGGTCCAGTTAGAATTAAATAAGAGCTAGCCTTGTGCGACAGCAAGGGAACAGATTAATGATTTACAGATTCATTTCTCCCTGCACCCCCATCAAAGAGGATGTTGTTCTGGTTTAGACTTGGACAGGAGGTCCCGAGGGATGCAAAGATTCTCAAAAGCAACCAGGCCAAAATGGAACAGAAACAGTACTGTTTTTAGTTACATTCACTGCGTGATGGGTGTATATGAGGCATTTTAGTATATTTATCCAAGTCTTGTGCAATGTAAGATTTACATAATTGCTGTGCATGTCCCTTAACAAGCAGAAGTATATTTGTTGGAGAAGTTTGATAATATGTGGTTTCGTGTCTTTTGAACACTTGAAGCAGCTCAACAGTTAAGCATCCCCAACGTCTATTTATGGCTTAAAGTCAATCTCTATGACTCTATGACTCTAAACAATGTAAACATTCTGTTAAATAAACAAATTCAAGCTAAAGCCATCTGTAGTTCCATAAATTACATTTCTGTGAGAGTTATAAATCACAACTAAATGACATCAAACTCATACCTAATAATTACATTGCTTGCAGCAATTATCTATATTAAAGCAAGATATATTTCCAGCATGCATTTCCTGTCCATCACAAGTCATTGCCAACTATCGAGTGTTCCAGTCAACTTTTTGCGTAACATTTCATAATCGAATGAAGGAGCAGAATAACTCCATGGGAAAAAAAATACCAGGGTCAACGATCCAAATATTTATTGGGAATATATTTCAGAGCTGTGGAGCGTTATGGTCAGCAGACGCAATGCTGTTTTGGTCTTTCAAAGGGTGCAGTTCACAGTGGTAAATACTAAATACCACTGAATGCGGATATATCGTGACTAACAGCTTGGCTGACTATTCGCTCAGACAGGCCGGCCCACAAGGCTGTAAATGAATAGCAGGTACGTTTATTTTTCATTTATTTATGGGATGTGCGTGGCCAGGCCACCTATTTATTGCCTCTCCCTAATTGCCCTTGAGAAGGTGACGGTGAGCTACCTTCTTGAACCGCTGCGGTCCATATGCCGTAGGCACACCCACAATGCCACTGGGGAAGGAGTTCCAGGATTTTGATCCAGTGACAGTGAAGAGACGGTGATATGTTTCCAGGATGGTGAGCAACATGGAGGGGAACTTGCAGGTGGTGGTGTCTACTGATCTTGTCCTTCTAGATGGTAACAGTCGTGGGTTTGGAAAGGTGCTGGTTAAGTGGCAGCAGAAAGAGATTTTGAAGGGATGGGGTGGGTACGGAGAGAGTGCAGGGGGGCATAGTTGGAGATGTTTGTGGGGGGGAGGTGACGGTGGAGACAGGAAAGATGTTGGGAAGAGATGTTGTTAGGGTGGAATCAGACAAGTCATGGGATTTATATGGTTAGCTTGTTGAACCTGGAGAAAACATTCCCACTGCTCCTGGCCCACAAGCAGTGTTGTAAAGGCAATAACCTTATGAATATATCCCTCTTGCCTCTGTTCCTGGGTTCTTGCCTTCTTGTGACTGCTGGGATTCATAGCTGTCATTAAAAATAGAAATTATAATGGAGGCACACACCCTGCAACCAACCTCACAAGAACAGATTTTTCTTTATTCATTTGTGGACGTGGCCAGCATTTATTGCCCTTTGCCTTTGAACTGAATGGCTTGCTTGGCCATGTCAGAGGGCAGTTGAGAGTCAACCATGTTGCTGTGGATCTGGAGTCACATATAGGCCAGACCAGGTAGGGATGGCAGATTTCCTTCCCTCAAGGACATTAGTGAACCAGGTGGGTTTTTCCTGACAATCGACAATGGTTTCATGGCCATCAGTAGGTTCTTAATTCTTTTTTATTGAATTCAAATTCCACCATCTGCTACTGCGGGATTTGAACCTAGATCCCCAGAACATTTCTGAATTAATAGTCTAGCGATAGCAATAATACCAGTAGGCTATCGCCTCCCTCACCCCTCGAATGGTCACCCTTCCATCATCCCACTTCCATTGAAACCAGAAGTGGGCAAGTTAGTTTTGGATTTGAACATTTTTAGCATTTTGTTTCTCCCCTGCAGGCAGCTCACCCAATTACCCCCAAGATCTTTATACTGCTGAACAGGATGTCAACACCATTCAAAATTGGGAATTGTATTCAATCACCAGTCGAGAGGCTGGAAAGTTCAGCATGTGAACACACTCTTCATACTTTAGTGAGAGGCAGACTAAAGTCTGACACCTTTAAAAATGCTGCTAATTGAAATGAATGTTTTAATGCTATAACATCAGAAATCAGATTGAGCATGTACTTCCTGCTGGAACAACCAGATTA
The DNA here is from genome assembly GCF_964213995.1 of Mustelus asterias. Lineage (NCBI taxonomy): Eukaryota > Metazoa > Chordata > Chondrichthyes > Carcharhiniformes > Triakidae > Mustelus > Mustelus asterias. Next base: position 35,009,638 of record NC_135819.1, read on the forward strand.
CAACTCACAGCTGGTCCACTCATGCAAGTTTCCTGAAGTGATGACACATGTGGAAGTGTCTCCATACAACTGAACGGTAGCAAAAGGAACATTTCATAGAATCCCTACAGTACAGAAAGAGGCCATTTGGTCCATCGAGTCTATACCGACCACATCCCACCCAAGCCCTATTCCCCACACATTTACCCTGCTAATCCCCCGACACTAAGGTCAATTTAGCATGGCCAATCCACCTAACCTGCACATCTTTGGGACTGTGGGAGGAAACCGGAGCACCCGGAGGAAACACACGCAGACACGGGGAGAATGTGCAAACACCACACAGACAGTCACCCAAGCAGGGAATTGAACCCAGGTCACTGGCACTGTGAGGCAGCAGCGCTAACCACTGTGCCACTGTACCACCCATGTAAATTTAGTAAATTTACACTTAATTTACAAATTTACACTCACAAAAAAAGAGCCATTAAAAGCTCATGTGTTATAAATGAATCCCTAATTCTTCCGAATTAATTTGCCTGTACTCTCAAACACCTCAAAACCATCCCCTTGTAATCCACTGTGATGCTAGTGTATACATACTCAAATAGGAAGATGCTTAGTGTGCCCACTCTAACACTCCATAACACGTCCCTTCAACAAAGCCGGAACATTATACTGCACCAAACGCCATCAACTTGTAGATAGCTGGAACTTCATAGAATCATAGAATCATAGAAACCCCACAGTACAGAAAGAGCCCATTTGGCCCATCGATTCTGCACCGACCACAATCCCACCCAGGCCCTACCCCCATATCCCTACATATTTACCCGCTAATCCCTCTAACCTACGCATCTCAGGACTCTAAGGGGCAATTTTTAGCATGGCCAATCAACCTAACCCGCACATCTTTGGACTGTGGGAGGAAACCGGAGCATCCGGAGGAAACCCACGCAGACACGAGGAGAATGTGCAAACTCCACACAGACAGTGACCCGAGCCGGGAATCGAACCCAGGTCCCTGGAGCTGTGAAGCAGCAGTGCTAACCACTGTGCCACCGTGCCGCCCCTTCTGCTGTGTGGCCCTTACACTGCTCTATCCTCACTCAGCGACCAACTATATCCCCCATACCTAATCAGGCCATTCGCCCAGACCTAATTAGGCCATTCGCTATGGCACATTGTCAGTATTTTTTGTATACAGAGTCCCCACAAAAATAATTTGCAGAGTGTTCAGCCAGGTCATGTACCTAGTACGTTCTCACTTTCAATCCCCTATTGTTTGTTACAGGCGGAAATGACACCGATTTCTTCATGTTTCTGAAGAACAGAGTAAATAAGAGGGCAGTTTGAAGATGTGGAAGCTGGAGCCAACATTAGGAAGTTTCAGGGACACACAAACAAACGCTTCCGACTACACTTTTAATGTCATGCTTCGCATTTATTCTTCCCTGCCCATTGTGGTCAGCATTTTCCTCAACTCTTTGTCCACTCACTACAACACCTAACCAATACAAAGGGCATCACATGGCCTTCTTGTTGGATTACGCAGTGTTGCAAAGCTAAAAGTCTGTAATATCCTGCAAACATGTTTCAGCTTGTAACGAGAGCCATTCCTGAATTTTAGTTTGAAGTAAAACAGCTTCACTCAACTTGTCAAAAATGATCAATTTTAATTCTGATTACCCTCATATCCCGGTCTCTATCCAAACAGTCAAGCTCAAAGGACAATGCAGGGTGCATGAGTTTATTTTACTTCAATCTGGCTCATGATTAATTAATAGGAGGGATACAAATAGCTCATGCAGAATTTACATATGGAAAGAAAACATGCAATTAAATGAAATACAGGTCTGGATTTTCATGGAGTCATGGAGACTTTGGGAACCTTCAAAAATAGAGGATTGGAACCCAGATCAGCTTTTTTGGGGGGGGGGGGGGGCGCGGATAAGGGGGAATGTGGCTCCCATGTGTTTTAGCCCGCTCAAGCAGATCCCATTTTTCACAAAAGCTCAAAACTAAATCAGTTCTAGCAATTTCAACAGTTGTTTGTTGACACAACCCTATCATTGTAGCATTATTAATTATGGGTTCTGGAAAACATTATCACAGTTGGGGGGCACCGGTTGTAAATTAACAGTTTGATTGCCAACTCAAAGAGCTTATTAAAGAAGTTGATGTGAGGTGATGAACACAAATGTTTGTTTTTATGAAGAATTAAGTACTCAAAGAAAGTTAAATGTGTTGGCTGGGCTTTCAAAATGGGACTTTTTTGTTCATAGTGAAGTCTGTAATAGATATTTGAAACTTTATTTTATTTCATCTTGGCTCGGTGCCTAAGGTCTGGCAAAGGCAGATCAGGGGAGTTGGCACTGAGGTTATGGGGCATGGAGTGTATGAGAGGCCATTGGGAATGTGTGGAGGTGTGGTTTGTTATGAGTTGATATGTAAGGGCATGGAGGTGGATTTGAGGCAGTGTGAGGGGCTAGAGGGCCTAAGGTTTAAGAAAAGCAACTGGAAGGAACTCCCAGAGAATTGAAGCGGGTTTTGTAAGGCAGCACAGTAGCACAGTGGTTAGCACTACTGCTTCACAGGACCAAAATCCCAATTAACACTGCAATAAAGTTACTGTGAAGATTTCCTAGTCGCCCCACTCCAGCACCTGTTCGGGTATATAGAGGGAGAATTTAGCATGGCCAATGCATCTAACCTGCACATCTTTCAGACTGTGGGAGGAAACCGGAGCACCCGGAGGAAACCCACGCAGACACGGGGAGAATGTGCAGACTCCGCACAGACAGTGACCCAAGCTGGGAATTGAACCCGGGTCCCTGCCACCCTATTAGTACAGTAAGAAGTTTAACAACACCAGGTTAAAGTCCAACAGGTTTATTTGGTAGCAAAAGCCACACAAGCTTTCGGAGCCCCAAGCCCCTTCTTCAGGTGAGTGGGAATTCTTCATCTGAAGAAGGGGCTTGGGGCTCCGAAAGCTTGTGTGGCTTTTGCTACCAAATAAACCTGTTGGACTTTAACCTGGTGTTGTTAAACTTCTTACTGTGTTTACCCCAGTCCAACGTCGCCATCTCCACATCGCCCTATTAGTACAGCATTGGCACAAAGCTGTTTCAGTGTGAAGGGACTCTAAATCTAAGGTTAGACTTGATTTGACTCCGAACAAAGGCGGGTGAAAGCGTCCTGTCCTTTAGAGAGTCTCATTGCACTTTCTTCTGTAGTCAGGCCAGTCCTGATTCACACTAGAACTTTAGCATTGTTGAGATGTGACAGCGAGGACAGCGGCAGATTTGAAACTAGTTTTCCCCACAGCACTTGCTAATAATTCTGTACAGATGAAATAACGCAGTCGTTAGATAGCACATTTATATGCTTTACACGGCTTCAGCTACACATTTTAATTATTCACTAGACTTCACCATGTTTAGAGTTATTAAATATTAATTAAAACACCACAGTATGAGCATCTCTTTTTAAAGTGTTTATTAGTTTAAAATCTTAATTCTCATTCTTTAAAATGAATGTGACTATATGATCAACTCAATACTGTCACACACAAGCACATTTTACTGATGCAATGCATGCATTTTGATTTCATATCACCATAGAATTCCTACAGTGCAGAAGGACACCATTTGGCCCATCGAGTCTGCACCGACCACAATCCAACCCAGGCCCCATCCCCACAACCCAACATATTTACCTGCTAATCCCCCGACACTAAAGGGCAATTTAGCTTTGCTAATCAACTTAACCTGTACATCTGTGGACTGAGAGGGGAAACCGGAGCACCCAGAAGAAACCCATGCAGACATGGGGAGATTCCACACAGACAGTCACCCGAGGTTGGAATTCAACCCGGGTCCCTGGTGCTAGGAGGCAACATTGCTAACCACTGTGCCACCGTGCCACCCAGTTGGACTACAATGCCCAGTTTTGAGCACCTCACTTGAGGAAAGATGTCAAGGACTTGGAGAGGGTGCATAGCACCTCCAATGAAATGGAACTGGGAACAATGGATTCATGCTGTATAATTCACAAGATGGCCTGTAAGAAATGAGCCACAATCAAAGTAAAATGATATAAATTATCCTGTTTATTAAGAGATGGTACAGCTGGGTGCAGCTTCATCAAAGACAGGTCCTTTATAATATTGACCTTTGGATGTTGTTGAAGGGAGATAGGTTGGAGCATTTGTGTGTGGTGCCCTGGACCTAAAGAATTAGCAAAGCCTGGTGGATGTTTCAGCAAGCATCATTCAGCAAATATTAGACAACGTGGGCACTGAGTCACCCGTTTCTGCCCACAATGCCTCGACAGTGATCAAACAGATTACAAATCGCTCGAGAGGGTGGGAATTAGCTTAGATAGGAAAGAACAAAAGCTGGACTAAGGTACACAGTTTCTTAACTTATCTCTCGTCGAGTGACGTAACTCTTCTGGGAAGTTTAGTCAAGCTGTTCTTTGTATGTTCAATGCAGGCAGACATGTACACAGCTGGTTGGCATATTTCAGATGGCATAAGGAAGTGGGTTGCGACTGGGTCAACATCGCAACAATTTTTCTAGCAATATTAGTTTATTTTTAGATGCTGTGGTCTATTTGTGTAGGCAATCATGATTAAATGCCATCCATATTAGAAATGAAAACATGATAGTCCACAAGCATTTACTGCACGTACCATCATTTTAAATTGCAGGTCTTTGAGGCACCATTAAAGCATATTTATAATTGAGTTATACTCTGCATAGACACTTTCTAAACATTCTGTACGAATTATATGGAGCATCTTGCTCCCTTCCCAATTGCAATCTGATAAGAAGATTCCTATGGGTCCTCGTCATTTTAATGGGAAGATCCATAAAATCTACATTGTGTTTATGTTTCCCGAGTGCGAGCGATTTCTACTTTCTATTTGATCTTGCTCATGCTGCAATTGGAGTCAAAGAAGTGTTCCTTCAGAAACCCTCTCACTCAGAGCAAATGTTGTTGTCTGATTCATCTTTTCTTGTTTTTCTGAATAGCTCACCTCTGGAGGCTGACTGTTTGGAGAGAAGGGCAGAAACTAAAAGCTCAGCGGCCAAGAAGAGAGCCCAGGGAAACCGGAGGCGAGCGAATTGTGCACCTTTTCATCTTCAATGTCCCCATCCGCAGCGATGTGGCAGAGACTGCCACGCCAGAGTGGGACACCTGAGCCACACCGGGTGATGCTTAACGGAGAGTCGATCACCATGGGCATCAACTACTTACCTCAGGAAGCAGTTGATGCCAAAACATTGAATGCATTCAAGAGGCGGCTGGATTTAGCACTTGGGGCGAATGGGATCAAAAGTTATGGGGAAAAAGCAGGATTAGGTTATTGAGTTGGATGATCAGCTATGATCGTAATGAATGGTGGAGCAGGCTCGAAGGGCCAAATAGCCTCCTCCTGCTCCTATCTTCTATGTTTCTATGGAACAAGCCATCGTCTTATGAGATGCAAGGCTGTCACCACCACCCTCACCATCACTTTACTGCATGGCTATTAATGTGGAATGTCACATATAGGTCTACCCAGCATATAAGACCGTATTATGAACCAAAAACTGTGGTTTTGCATTTTTGGTGTGTAAGTCGACACCCCTCCCCCTCTTTCAGCCATGGCATGCTTTATTTGATTGAGATTTGATTTATTATTGTCACATGTATTGGGATACAGTGAAAAGTATTGTTTCTTATGGGCTATACAGACAAAGCATACCATTCATAGAGAAGGAAAGGAGAGAGTGCAGAATGTAGTGTTACAGTCATTGACTTAGAGAAAGATCAACTTAATAAAAATCTGATGGCAGCACGGAAGAAGCTGTTCTTCTTAATGTGGAACCTCAGTCAAATTGTTCCCATTTATTGCTTCTTGCTTTTCTCCCCGTGGAAAGACGGAAGCGTCTCCACATCTGTCAATGCCACACTTTGGAGCAATGCGAATCGGACACTCTCCGTTCTCTGGGCCACCGTGAAAAGAAAACTTTCTAAGTGCATTCCATCATTTGTCCAGGGTCACGGGTTACTCAGCCAGAGCCAACAGGTTTCAGAGATCGCAGACAGGGTCCCTGCATCTGCAAACTTGTGGCCCAGCTGGTTGTGGGGTAAAGGAAGACCTTGCTTGGAGGTCAAGACCAGCCAATTTAAAGTATTGCGAAAGAATTAGATTTTATGTCTGACTATAGGGCGAATCATTGATCAGTTGGTATGTGATCTCGGACTTTTGTATCTTTTCCCCGATGGAAGAAGGTGGAAGAGACTATGTCCAGGGTGCGTGGGGTCTTTGATTATTATTATTTGCATTAATAGTCAGACTCAATGTTTTGCATGTTTTACTGACCTTATAATTGGGAGCAAGGGATTGAGCGGATGATACATGCTGTGATGTGATGACAGGGGGAAGTTTATGACACTCCCACACAGAACAGACCCCACAAGGCGAGTAATGAAGAAGAAATGAATCTTCCAACAAGATTCCCACAACAAAGGAATGAAGTACGAACTCGTCACATAACTATGCTGCAGTGAGGGAATTCGGTGTTGCGAGAATGGAAGAAGAAAGAATCTGTGCTGAAGACCAAATGAACATGAGAACAGGGAACAACCACTGGCTTGATCTTGAGACAGTAAGAAGTCTAACAACACCAGGTTAAAGTCCAAACAGGTTGATTTGGTAGCAAAAGCCACACAAGCTTTCGGACAAGCCCCAAGAAGGGGCTTGGGGCTCCGAAAGCTTGTGTGGCTTTTGCTACCAAATAAACCTGTTGGACTTTAACCTGGTGTTGTTAAACTTCTTACTGTGTTTACCCGAGTCCAACGCCGGCATCTCCACATCTTGATCTTGAGAAGCATGTCATAGAGTCATAGAAGTTTACAGCATGGAAACAGGCCCTCTGGCCCAACCTGTCCATGCCACCCCATTTTTAACCACTAAGCTAATCCCAATTGCCCGCATTTGACTCATTTCCCTCTGTACCCATCTTACCCACGTAACTGTCCAAACGCTTTTTAAAAGACTAAATTCTATCAGAATGGATCGCTGAAAATCGCTACATCTTTGCCAGAAATGCAGTGTGTATGTGTCCAATTAAAGCTGCAAAGAATTTGGAGCAACAGCTAAATGGTGGTCGCTCTTTTACATAACAAAACAGTCTAGTGTTTCAACAGAAGACCAAGATTACTCCAGACTGCCAAGAAACCTCGATGCCAAAACTACCAGTTTCCAGAGGTTCATCGCCAGACAGTTGTAAAACACGGGCCTTGGTCTCCCAACACCCACAATCAGAAGCATTAATGAGAAACACATCGCCACTGACTCCAGCTGCTCTACTGCAACTGTACATCTAACCAGGGCTGGATGGCATTAGACGGGACTTCTGCCCTTCACTTGGGAGGCTGTCCCACCTTGGAGAGCTGCCGGCCAATCTGCAGTGAAATATAGATTGATAACATGGAATAAGTGTCCCGGCGATCTACGTAAAGAGTGCAGCTTTTAGTGCGAGACATGTTCAGATGCACAACGGATGAAATCAAGAAGCACCCATGAAGAAATAAGACCCACAATTGCAGTTACACCAGGGGACATCTGTAGTTTAATTTCTGGATGTGTACCTCAACAAGCCATTCCACCAATGACTCAGATCAAAGCTCTGCTGTCCAGTCACATCCAGTTGTGAATGGTGGTGAACACGTATAGAAAGGAGAGTGACAATGGACATTCCCATCCTCCATGAGAACACCTGATTGAAAAGGTCAAGGCTGTCATGTTTGCAACTATCTTCACCAGCAGCACTCAGCTCCAGAGCTCACTATTATGGATGGGTAATAAATGTCAGCAACATACACTTACCATGAATTAAGTAAGAAATTGGGCATCACGGTGGCATAATGGTTAGCACTGCTGCCTCACAGCGCCAGGGACCCAGGTTCAATTCCAACCTCGGGTGACTGTCTGTGTAGAGTTTACACTTTCTCCCCGTGTCTGCATGGGTTTCCTCCCGGATTCCTCCGGGTGCTCCGGTTTCCTCCCATAGCCCAACGATGGGCAGGTTAGGTGGATTGGCCATGCTAAATTGACCCTAGTGTCAGGGGGATTCGCAGGGTAAATGTAAATAAGGGAAGCACTGGCCTAATGGTATTGACACTAGACTATTAATCCAAAAACTCAGCTAACGTTCTGGGGATCCGGGTTTGAATTCTGCCATGGCAGATGGTGGAATTTGAATTCAATAAAAAAAGTCTGGAATTAAGACTCTTGTCGATTGTCAGAAAAATCCATCTGATTCTCTAATGTCCTTTAGGGAAGGAAATCTGCCGTCCTTACCTGGTCCAGTCTACGTGTGACTCCAGAGCCACAGCATTGTGGTTGACTCTCAACTACCCTCCAAGAGCAACTAGGGATCGGCAATAAATACTGGCCAGCCAGAGACGCCCATGTCCCATGAATGAATAAATAAAAATGTGTGGGGTCACGGGGAAAGGGCTTGGGTGGAGTTGTGGTTGGTACAGACTTGATGGGCTGAATGGCCTCCTTCTGTACTATAGGGATTCTATGAAGAACATCGATGAAAATGTTCTGTGGAGTGGTTGTGCAAAGCCCATAGAAGGGTAAATGCAAAAGCCAGCTAATATCGTCCATTTGCCATTCAGAACAAAACGTGGAAATTGATATGCAAAGACTTTGGGCTGGATTTTCCGGCCACACTCACCCTAAAAGCCGGAAGAACCTGTCCGACGTCAGCGGACCCTTGCATGGTCCGTGTGCTGCCTGCTACGATTCCCGTGGTGGACATAACGGTAAAATTCAGCCCGTTGGCTTTGCTTTGTCCATTCTGAGCATTGGCTTTGTAACTTTAACAATGGAGTAAAAATAAAAATAAATGCTCCATCCAAAATTAAATTGAAGGGAAACAAGCAAGAACACAGTTTCGATTCTGACAGGCTTGCTACGAAAGCTTAGTAGAATGAGTATGGTGCTCCGATTGCAACAAGAATCAAAAAGCCAGCTTCCCTGACATTCCAATGTAACAGCATCATAGTAAATGTATGCTGCACAATGGGTAAACCAAATATGTAGCACTCTCCTAGATCTGCTCCTGTGTAATGAGACAAGACTAATGAATGATCTCACAGTTAGGGATCCTCGCGGAAGGAGCGATCACAGTATGGTTGAATTTAAAATACAGATGGAGGGTGAGAAGGTAAAATCCAATACCAGTGTCTTGTCCTTAAACAAAGGAGACTACAATGGATTGAGGGAGGAGTTGGCTAAGTTAGACTGGGAGCAAAAACGTTAAGGTGGGACAATCGAGGAACAGTGGAGGACTTTCAAAGCGATTTTTCACAGTGCTCAGCAAAAGTATATACCAGTGATAAGGAAGGACTCGAGAAAAAGGGATAATCAACCATGGATATCGAAAGAAATAAAGGAGGGTATCAAATTGAAAGAAAATGCACACAAAATGGCAAAGATTAGTGGGAAACTGGAGGATCGGGAAATCTTTGAAGGTCAGCAGAAAGCCACGAAAAAAGCTATAAAGAAAAGTAAGATGGATTATGACAGTAAACCAGTTCAGAATATAAAAACAGATAGCATAAGTTCCTACAAATATATAAAAAGAAAAAGAGTGGCTAAGGTAAACATTAGTCCTTTAGAGGATGAGAAGGGAGATTTAATAATGGGATATGAGGAAATGGCCGAGGCATTGAACAGATGCTTTGTGTTGGTCTTCACAATGGAAGACACAAACAACATGCCAAAAATTGATGACAAGAAGACGATGGCATGTGAGAACCTAGAAACAATCATTATCATCAAAGAAGTAGTGTTATAGGGCCAAAGGTAGACTCTGATGGAAAGCATCCCAGGGTACTAAAAGAGATGGCGGGGGAAATAGCAAATGCACTCGTGGTAACCTCCCAAAATTCGCTGGACTCTTGGGGGGTTCCTAGTGGTAAAGTCATCACAATCACAGATGACCATAGGCTGCTCCCTCCTTGAGTGGGAGAGCTGACTGGTGGTGATTTAACCTGAGGGTCACCACACCTCAGGTGAGGGGCAAGGTTGAGAAGGTGAGGACTGCATGAATAACCTCAGCCGGAATGGGAATTGAACCCCTACTGTAGGCATCGTTTTGCATCAGGAACCAGCCATCCAGCCAATGAGCTAGCCGCTTCCCTTGCGACAACAGCAGAAGCTGTGTTAAGAGAGTGGGAAGTTGGTATGTTGAGGGGCAGGAGAAACTGCGTTTGCAATGTGGAACTGAGTGTTTGACAGTGGGAAATGCTTTGATTTTCAGGCTGGCACTGAGAAATTACAAACTGGGGTCATTTATATAGTGGGCGCCAGCCAGTAAAACAGTGCCAGTTGATGAAACAATACACAGGGATGCCCATAATGAAAAGGATAGGTACAGCTAAGCAATGTTCCAAAGGAGAGCAAGTCTGCATTTATATAGAATGCCAGAGGCCATTTGACCCATTGTGTCTGCACCGACTGAAAAGTGGGCCCACCAGCCTATTCCCAATCTTGGAATCTTCCAGTTGATATCTTTACTTTACACTCTGTGCAGTTCAATTGACAAGAGTGTAAAGCAACGGGCGGCACGATAGCACAGTGGTTAGCACTGCTGCTTCACAGCTCCAGGGACCTGGGTTCGATTCCTGGCTCGGGTCACTGTCTGTGTGGAGTTTGCACATTCTCCTCGTGTCTGCGTGGGTTTCCTCCGGGTGCTCCGGTTTCCTCCCACAGTCCGAAGATGTGCGAGTTAGGTTGATTGGCCATGCTAAAATTGCCCCTTAGTGTCCTGAGATGTGTAGGCTAAAGGGATTAGCAGGTAAATATGTAGGGGTATGGGGGTAGGACCTGGGTGGGATTGTGGTCGGTGCAGACTCGATGGGCCAAATGGCTTCCTTCTGCACTGTAGGATTTCTATGACAGCAATAGTAAACTCCTGTGCTACAGTGAGGAGAATGCTTTGTTTTAATGATGAAAAGCATGGAGATTATCTGTTTTCTTTACCCACTCCACTGCTCATCCTTGGTTTGGTTGCACACTGTTAAAAGGAATGCCGAAACACACAGTTCCATCCATTTTACCTCAAAAGGTATCTGGCTCGCACTGAAAGTACTTAAACTCAAACGAGTTATTGCTTAGAAACCAGAGGGTCTGATGGAACACAGCAGCGAGATTATAATAAAGAAGGATTTTAAAAGGTTAAATTCAAAGCAACAAGAAACTTTCCACGCGTTATAACAAGTTGAAAAACAATTGTGAGTGAATCACAGCCTAGCTACCTACATAGTCTGTTACCAGATAGATGTGTTAAATGGTTCACCAAAATAGCTCATCTATTCTAAATCTGGAATAAATACTCCAGAACCTAAATAATTGTCACAGCAAAAGTTTAGTTTATTTATGAATGTCACAAGTAGGCTTACATTAACACTGCAATGAAGTTATTGTGAAAATCCCCTAGCCGCCACACTCCAGCGCCTGTTCGGGTACACTGAGGGAGAATTTAGCATGGCCAATGCACCTAACCAGTACGTCTTTTGGACTGTGGGAGGAAACCGGAGCACCCAGAGGAAACCCATGCAGAGACAGGGAGAACATGCAGACTCCACACAGTGACCCAAGCTGGGAATCGAACCTGGGTCCCTGGCGCTATGAGGCAGCAATGCCAACCACTGTGCCGTCCCTCTGTAATTATAAAATGTTTTTTTTCAGGAAGGCAAATAAGCTCAATTGGACAATTCCGCACAATCATCAACTGAAAGTAAGCACCTGGCTAAAAACACCTAGGACTGCACATATCATCTTCATTGCCTCATTGGTAACAATTCCCAGTCTCTTTGGGTTTCACTTGAATCAAAATAGCTGTTGCTTAGAAACTAGTCAGATCACAACAGCAGATATATCAAAGAGAGTGCGAAGGCATTCCACACTGAGGCAAAGCCATTTCACGTGTATGAGCCTGAAGGTGGAAGGAACAATACAAGGTTAGGCTTTTGAGTAAGCCCAAAGCAACATGCATTTTAACATCATTAGCATATCAAAATATCACCAGGCACTTAGCCAAGGTTCAAGGAAAACAAATGGATGTCACAGACAAGAAGTACAGAGTAAAGACCAAAAGTTTGGGTTTTAAAGAGGATTGAGAAGGACGAGCAGGGGGAGGTGAAAATCGCAGACTTCCTACAACGCAGAATGAGGCCATTCGGCCCACTGAGCCTGCATAAACAACAATCCCACTCACATATTTACCCTGCTAGTCCTTCTGACATTAAGGGGCTATCTAGCATGGTCAATCCACCTAACCTAGATATGTTTGGCACGTGGGGGGGAAACTGGAGTAACTGGAGGAAACCCACGCAGACACGGGGAGAATGTGCACACTCCGCACAGACAGTGATCCAACAGCAAAATTGAACACTGGTCCCTGGCGTTGTGAGGCAGCAGTGCTAACCACTGTGCCACCAATAAAGTTTTAAAGTTCAAAGTTCATTTAATAGCGTGACAAGTAGGCATATATTAACACTGCAATGAAATCACTGTGAAAATCCCCTAGTCGTCACACTCCGGTGCCTGTTCGGGTACACTGAGGGAAAATTTAGCATGGCCCAATGCACCTAACCAGCACGTCTTTCGGACTGTGGGAGGAGACCAGAACATCCAGAGGAAACCCACACAGACACGGGGAGAATATGCAGACTCCGCACAGACAGTGACCCAAGCCAGGAATTGAACCCAGGTCTCTGGCGCTGTGAGGCAGCAGTGCTAACCACTGTGCCAGCGTGAGAAAATGCAAGGGACAAAGGAGGAAGGGGAGGTGACAAAGAAGAGACAAGGGGTAAAATGGTAGGAGGAGCTGAAAAGAAAAATTAAGCAGCAAGAGTTGGAGTAGACCCCAGGTCCTAATAATTGATTGCAGTAAACACTGAAATTGCAAAGTACGCCAACTAATGACTGAGGGTACCCACAATCCTCCAATTCAATTCCCTTGTTGGTAGTCATTTTAAATGGGTTGGTATGAGGTAACTGCCAATGCCTTATTTAATACTGACTCTCTGTAATCAATATGTAGCTTAACACAGCAGAACAAGAGAAAGGGATTGCATTTATGTGGCACCTTTCACTATCTCAGGATTTCTTAGAGTGCTTTACAGTCATGAAGCATATTTGAAATGAGGAGTGAAATGTAGGGAGGACAGAAGTCAATCCAGGCACAGCGGGATTCAACAAACTACAATGAGTCAAAAGGCCGGGTTCTCTGCTGTTTTCAGTAATGCTGAAAGTTAATTCTAGTAAATATTGAGGAGAATTCCAACGCTCTTTATTCTATGGGATCCCTTGCATTCTGAAGGTTGGGTGGCACCTCGGCTTAAAGTCCCATCCAAAAGAAGCAGACAATCTCTTGTTCTTTACATGCCACTGGTGAATTATTGTCACAAGGCTAGAGATTCTTTCAACGGAGCTGTTCAGGCCTCGTAGCTCCAGACACCCAGGTTCAATTCCTGGTTTGGGTCACTGTGGAGTGTGTGTGGAAACATAGAAACATAGAAAACTACAGCACAAAACAAGCCCTTCAGCCCACAAGTTGTGCCGAACATATCCCTATCTTTTAGGCCTACCTATAACCCTCCATCCTATTAAGTCCCATGTACTCATCCAGGAGTCTCTCAAAAGACCCCATTGAGTTTGCCTCTACCACCACTGACGGCAGCCGATTCCACTCGCCCACCACCCTCTGTGTGAAAAACTTCCCCCTAACATTTCCCCTGTACCTACCCCCCAGCACCTTAAACCTGTGTCCTCTCAAAGCAGCCATGTCCACCCTGGGAAAAAGCCTCTGAGAGTCCACCCGATCTATGCCTCTCAACATCTTATATACCTCTATTAGGTCTCCTCTCATCCTACGTCTCTCCAAGGAGAAAAGACCGAGCTCCCTCAGCTTATCCTCATAAGGCAACATCCTTGTAAATCACCTCTGCACCCTTTCAATCTTTTCCACATCCTTCCTGTAATGAGGCGACCAGAACTGAGCACAGTAGTCCAAGTGGGGTCTGACGAGGGTCTTATATAGCTGCATCATTATCCCTGGATTCCTAAACTCAATCCCTCGATTGATAAAGGCCAGCACACCATACGCCTTCTTAACCACCTCCTCCACCTGCGGGGCCGATTTTAGAGTCCCATGGACCCGGACCCCAAGGTCCTTCTGATCCTCTACAGTACTAAGAGTCTTTCCCTTTATATTAGAACATAGAACATAGAACAGTACAGCACAGAACAGGCCCTTCGGCCCACGATGTTGTGCCGAGCTTTATCTGAAACCAAGATCAAGCTATCCCACTCCCTATCATCCTGGTGTGCTCCATGTGCCTATCCAATAACCGCTTAAATGTTCCTAAAGTGTCTGACTCCACTATCACTGCAGGCAGTCCATTCCACACCCCAACCACTCTCTGCGTAAAGAACCTACCTCTGATATCCTTCCTGTATCTCCCACCACGAACCCTATAGTTATGCCCCCTTGTAATAGCTCAATCCACCCGAGGAAATAGTCTTTGATACTCCTTCATCCCATTTGACCTGCCAAAATGGACCACTACGCATTTATCTGGGTTGAAGTCCATCTGCCACTTCTCCGCCCAGTCCTGCATCCTATCTATGTCCCTCTGTAACTTCTGACATCCCTCCAGACTATCCACAACCCCACCAACCTTCGTGTCGTCGGCAAACTTACCAACCCATCCCTCCGCTTCCTCATCCAGGTCATTTATGAAAATGACAAACAGCAAGGGTCCCAGAACAGATCCCTGGGGCACACCACTGGTGACCAACCTCCAATTAGAAAAAGACTCATCTATACACACTCTCTGCCTCCTTTGGGCAAACACAGTAAGAAGTTTAACAACACCAGGTTAAAGTCCAACAGGTTTATTTGGTAGCAAAAGCCACACAAGCTTTCGGGCAAGCCAGTTCTGGATCCACAGGGCAGCAGCCCCTTGGATCCCATGCCCTCTCACTTTTTCGAGAAGCCTTGCATGGGGGACCTTATCGAACACCTTGCTAAAATCCATATAAACCACATCTACCGCTTTCCCTTCGTCAATGTGTTTAGTCACATTTTCGAAGAACTCCATCAGGCTCGTAAGGCACGATCGGCCTTTGACAAAGCCATGCTGAGTATTCTTGAGCATACTAAACCTCTCTAAATGCTCATAAATCTTGTCCCTCAGGATCTTCTCCATCAGCTTACCAACCACTGAGGTTAGACTCACCGGTCGGTAATTTCCTGGGCTATCCCTATTCCCTATGGAGTTTGCCTATTCTCCCCGTATCTGCTTGGTTTCCTCCGGCTACTCCAGTTTCCTTCTACAGTCCAAAGATGTGCAGGTTAGGTGCATTGGCCATGCTAAATTGCCCCTTAGTGTCCTGCGATGCGTAGGTTAGAGGGATTAGTGGTTAAATATGTGGGGTGACAGGGATAGGGCCTGGGTGGGATTGTTGTCGGTGCAGACTCGGTCGGCCAAGTGGCCTCCTTCTGCACTGTCGGGATTCTACGATTCTAGGTGTTTCTACCTGAGGCGATTCCTTGGACAGGAATAAGTGAACTGATTACGTCCGAGAGCCGTTACATTTCAGCCATTTAGAATGACCCATGTAAAGCCAGCAGCTAGTGATGTGCACACAGGAGTTAAGCATGGATGAGTTTCAGGTCGATCTGCTCACAATCCCCATGAGTGACATTGGAAAGGCCCAAATGAGGGGAGATTGATTGGAAGAATCATCATTCAAAATTGCTGGCAGTCAATTCCAAGTAGCGTGAAGGAGGATGGGCAGTTTGGAGCTGGTTTACGGTGGATTTGGGTATCCAGATCACCAACAACCTGTTCTGATCCCTCCATGATGTGGAGATGCCGGCGTTGGACTGGGCTAAACACAGTAAGAAGTCTCACAACACCAGGTTAAAGTCCAACGGGTATATTTGGTAGCAAAAGCCACTCGCTTTCGGAGCGCTGCTCCTTCGTCAGGTAAGCTGACGAATTACCTGACGAAGGAGCAGCGCTCTGAAAGCTAGTGGCTTTTGCTACCAAATAAACCTGTTGGACTTTAACCTGGTGTTGTGAGACTTCTTACTGGTCCCTCCACGCCAACGCTATAGTTAAGAAAGCCCACCAACACTTCTACTTTCTCAGAAGACTAAGAGATTTGGCATGTCCGCTACGGCTCTCACCAACTTTTACAGATGCAACATAGAAAGCATCCTTTCTGAATGTATCATAGCTTGGTATATCTCTGACCAAGACCGCAAGAAACTACAAAGTGTTGTGAATGAAGCCCAATCCATCATGCAAACCAGCCTCCCGTCCATCAATTCCATCCACACAAATGCTGTCAGACCTGCTGAGACTTTCCAGCATTTTCTGTTTTTCTTTCAAATTCCAGCCTTTGCAGTGATTTGCTTTTACACAGGTACAGATCGGATGGGATGAATAATGTTTTTCACTGCTGCAATTCTCTTTTTTAGCAATATCTTTTACTGGTATAAAACTGAATGTCGGTTTGATCACACTGGTTCCACCATGGCCTTGATTCTTTGACCAAGGATGGTAGAGTTCTATGCTGATAGCTCCAAGTGCCAGGGTCACCTACTTGCACCTTGGAACACAAGAGTGGTCTGTCGGTCAAATCAGCTAAAAGTAAACTCAGGATATTTTCACAGTCACCAGAGGACAGTGACATCAAGAGATGTTAGCAAAACTGTCTAAATCTTGTTCTAGTACAAAACGTACAAGCAAAGATACAGAAATCTGAGAACATGTACCAACCGACTCAAGAACAGCTTCTTCCCTGCTGTCATCAGACTTTTGAATGGTCCTATCACATATTAAGCTGATCTTTCTCTTCTCCCTATCAGTAACTGCAACACTATAATCTGTACCCTCTTCCTTCCTTCTCCCCTGTGAATGGTATGTTTTGTCTGTAACAGCTCGCAAGAAACAATACTTTTCACTGTACCCCAATACATGTGACAATAATAAACAGTTCAATTCAATCAATGTGTAAACTATATAGTGGTGAGTTTTGCATCAGTCTTGGCTCAGTTCCTTCGGGCTAGTCAGGAGGTTGAGGGCTTGTGGATGTTGAGTACATAATCTCGGCTGGCAGTCCAGTACTGTACAGAACTGACCAAGAGTGACATTATTCGGAGTACCTTCTTGTAAATGTGGCATTAACTTGCCTCCTTATTTAGGTATGAGATATCAAATGACACGTACCAAAGAGCTTTCCCAATAACCTGCCCAACATGTGGGTGGTACGGTGGCACAGTGGTTAGCACCACTGCCTCACAGCGCCAGGGACCCGGGTTCAATTCCAGCCTCGGGTCACTGTCTGTGTGGAGTTTGCACATTCTCCCTGTGTCTGCGTGGGTTTCCTCCGGCTGCTCTGGTTTCCTCCCACACTCCAAAGATATGCGGGTTAGGCTGATTGACCAGGCTAAATTGACCCAAGTGTGAGGGGGATTAGCAGAGTAAATATGTGGAGTTATGGGGATAGGGCCTGGGTGGGACTGTAGTTGGTGCAGACTCGAAGGACCTCCTTCTGCACTGTAGGGATTCTATACATCCTCAACTTATACAACTACAACGGATCATTTCTGTCGTGTGGAAACTGCTTGCTGCATCATAACAGCACTGAGTAAACATGAATAAAATAAGTCACTGGCTACAAAAGACTTTGAAGCATCTTGAGAGTGTGAAAGTAGCTATATGAGTGTACGTTTATTCCTTCATTGTGGGACCAGGTGAATGGATTTGTGCAACTCAAGCCTAAGTTGACAATTCCTTTTTCCATTTGACACATCCCAAGCAAATGAGGCCACGCAGCTCTATCGCAAAACAACTCCGTAAGAGATAAAAGGTAAAGTCACCATAGTTCCAGATGACCATAGGCTGACGGTGGTGATTTAACCTGAGGTTCACTACACCTCAGGGAAGGGGCAAGGTTGAGAAGGAGGGGGGTCTTCATTAATAACCTCAGCTGGTACAGGAATTCAACCCACATTGTTGGCGTTGTTCTGCACCACAAACCAGCCGTCCAGCCAATTGAGGCTAACCAACCCCCAGAATAAGAGATAAGGTTGCCAACTCTATTAGCAAGAGGCAACATGGTTTTGTGAAGGGGAGGTCGTGTCTCACGAACTTGATCAAGTTTTTCAAGGAAGTGACGAAGATGATTGATGAGGGTAGGGCAGTGGATGTTGTCTACATGGACTTCAGTAAGGTCTTTGACAAGGTCCCTCATGACAGACTGGTGCAGAAGGTGAAGTCGCACAGGATCAAAGGTGAGTTGGCAAGATGGCTACAGAACTGGCCTGGTCATAGAAGACAGAGGGTAGCAATGGAAGGGTGTGTTTCTGAATGGAGGGCAGTGACATGTGGCATTCCTCAGGCATGAGTGCTGGGACCTTTGATTTGGAGGAAAATGTAGATGGTTTGATAAGTAAGTTTGCGGATGACACAAAGGTTATTGAAATTGTGGATAACAATGAGGAGCGTCAGAGCAGGATATAGATCGGTTAGAGACTTGGGCTGAGAGATGGCAGATGAAGTTTAAACCAGACAAATGTGAGGTAATGCATTTTGGAAGGTCTAATACAGATGGGAAATGCACAATAAATGGCAGAAGAGTACTGATAGACAGAAGGATCTGGGTGTACAGATGCACAGGTCACTGAAAGTGGCACCGCAGGTGGAGAAGGTAGGCAAGAAGGCTTATGGCATGCTTGCCTTTATTGGCTGGGTCACTGAGTTTAAAAATTGGCAAGTCATGTTGCAGCTTTATAGAACTTTAGTTAGGCCGCACTTGGAATATAGTGTTCAATTTTGGTCACCAGAAGGATGTGGAGGCTTTGGAGTGGGCACAGAAAAGATTTACCAGGATGTTGCCTGGTATGGAGGGCATTAGCTATGAGGAAAGGTTGGAGAAACTTGGTTTGTTCTCACTGGAGTGACTGAGTAGATTGAGGGGCAACCTGATAGAAGTCTACAACATTATGAGGGGCATGGACAGTGGGTAGTCAGAAGCTTTTTCAGTCAATTATTAGGGGGCACAGGTTTAAGGTGCAAGGGGCAAGGTTTAAAGGAGATGTACGAGGCATGTTTTTTTACAAAGAGGGTGGTGGGTGCCTGGAACTCGCTGCCGAGGGACTTTTAAGGGGCGTCTTGACAAATACATGAATTGGATGGGAATAGGGGGATATGGTCTCCGGAAGGGTAGGGGTTTTTAATTCAGTCGGGCAGCATGGTCGGTGCAGGCTTGGAAGGCCTAAGGGTTGTAATTTTCTTTGTTCTACAGAATTGGCCCAATTGATGATCAGTCCCCAGGTCATGGCTATGTGCAATTCTGAAGGCGAATAATTTGAACATTACGAGCAATATTTTTCTTTTACATTTTGTTTGAACATTTCTCGTTACCAGATATGAACATATTGAAACTGGGGAACAAAAAGTTGTTTGACTGATCCTCGAGCATCATCCAAATCAGCAATGAGTCTTATTGCTTTCCAATTGGTGTAGGAAGGCAGGGCATGACAAGTGTAGGCCGACAAATGGCTGACGTGTGGGGACTAGTCACCCACTGAAACCTCCAGGAATCCATTTAATCACAGTTGGCAACACTAATAAGAGAGTGAGTCAGAACCCAAATAGAAATCTATCATCTCCGTCTGCTACAAAGGGCCCTCAGTGAAATCGAGTTGGACAGACAAACTCCACTTCCTGCAGTACGAAAGTGCCTCCAATAATCTGGCACCCACTCGGTGGAGACAATTGACAGCGGAGACAATTGTGGGAGACGCCATGTTGATGCAGTCTCTTCAGAGGATGGAGATAGGGCAAGTTGTCTGGGGCAACTCTTAATTTTTACAGGATCCACATTCTGCTGCCATTCTTTGCACATTTGAAAGATACTTGATTTTTTTGGCTCTGCCTCATGACGTCAAAGGAATAGATACAAAAAAACATTAAAAGGAAGGTTAAAGTACTGGCTGTACAATATTGTCTTTGAGCAACACATTGCCCAATTCCCCCTTCCTCCTATCTGTCAGTCTAAATTTGTGGATTCTTCTCCTAACTTTACACTCCAAATATCTCCTCGTAAAATTTTAGTTTCTCCAGTCTTCATCTCTTTTTTCCATTGCTCATTCTCATTTTTCCAGATTCCTTTGACAATCCTATTCCAGAAATCTGCACCATCTTCTCTTTTGATGTCCTTCCTCTAAAATCTCCCGATATTTTCAAACCTTCCTGGCTTCTACCTCTCATGCTTCCTGAAACATATCCTGCCTTTCCCACAATCTCTCTCTCTCTCTCTGCCGTGTTCTTGCTTCCGGTCATGTTTTCAGCTGAGAATTGAGAAACGTTTTGTGGGAATGAATCAGCCACAGTCTCTTGCATAATAATTGTCCAAAGACACACAGATTCCAGCAAGAAGTAAAAACTTACATTGCATTCCAGTGCATTTCACAATCTGAAGTGCCTCAATGCTTTCTCAAGTCTGGTGCTCAATGTTATAGTTAGCACTTGACTTAATTTGCAAGGTCCCACTAAAAGCAATGGGATAGATGATCAGTCTACTTAGGGTAGTATGAAGGCAAAATATTGTGGATGCTGGAATCTGAAACAAAAACAGAAAATGCTGGAAAATCTCAGCAGATCTGACAACATCCGTGCAGAGAGAATACAGGCAATGTTTCAAAACGTTGACTCTATTTTTACTGTCCACAGATGCTGTCAGATCTGTTGAGTTTTATTAGAATCTTCTCTTTTTGCTGCTTATGGTAATGTTGATTGTCAGACAGATGGGCAAAGTATGACCTAGTGGTATTATCGCTGGACTATTAATCCAGAAACAGCAGCTAATTTCTGGGGACCTGGGTTCGAATCCTGCCATGGCAGGTGGTGGAAATTGGATTCAATAAAAAAAGAAATCTGGAATTAAGAATCTGCTGATGACCATAAAACCATTGTCGATTGTTGGGAAAAACCCACCTGGTTCACTAATGTCCTTCAGAGAAGGAAATCTGGCATCCTTACCTGGGCTGACCTACATGTGACTCCAGAGCCACAGCAATGTGGTTGACCCTCCAAAGGTGACTAGAGATGGGCAATAAATTCTGGCCAGCCAGCAATGCCCATGAATGAATTTTTAAAAATGATGTTGGTATGGGGAGCAGGAGAACTCCCTGCCCTCCTTGCATCCTTTTGATACTTGGGAATGCTTCAGAAGGCTATGCCTCCATTACAAAAGCTGAGGTGTACCAGCTGCCAGGTGAAGGTGCAGCTCCTACGAGAGAGCTTCAGCTGACTGGCTGTACAGACCCCTTTTGATCAGAGTCAACTGATCTTCCACTGAGTTTTGCACCACCCTGGAGCGTAGGAGGCTTAAGGGTGATCTTATAGAGATCTGTAAAATAATAAGGTGCATATAGTCAATATCTTTTCCCAATGGTCGGGGAGTCTAAAACTAGAGGGCATAGGTTTAAGGTGAGGGGAGAGATACAAAAGGGTCCAGAGGGGCAATGTTTTAGACAGAGGGTGGTGTGTGTCTGGAACGAGCTGCCAGAGGTAGTAGTCGAGGCGGGTACAATTTTTTTTTTTTAAAAAGCAATTAGACAGTTACATGGGTAAGATGGGTATAGAGGGATATGGGACAAATGCAGGCAATTGGGACTAGCTTAGTGACTAAAAATAAAAGGTGGCATAGACAAGAAGGGCCAGTTTCCATGCTGTAAACCTCTATGACTCTATGACCACAAATCCATCACCTTAAGGCCATTTCCCCATCTTTTTTGTTTAACAATCACAGGATCTGGGCATCACTGGCTCGGCCAGCATTTGTTGCCCATTGCTATCTGCCCTTGGCAACCTGCTGGTGAGCCGCCTTCTTGAACCGCTGCAGTCACTGTGGTATAGGAATGCTGTTAGGGATGGAGTTGCAGCTTTTTGACCTAGTTGCAATGAAGGAAAGGTGATAGTCAGAATGGTGCGTAGCTTGTGGGAGAACATGCAAGTGGTGCTGCTCACAAACCTTTCCTGCCCTTGCCCTTCTAGATGGTGGAGGTAGCCGGAGTGGAAGATACGGTCAAAAGAACCTTGGTGTGTTGCTGAAGTGCATCGTGTAGGGTGGCACGGTGGCACAGTGGTTAGCATTGCTGCCTCTCAGTGCCAGGTTTGATTCCTGGCTTGGGTCACTGTCTGTGCGGAGTCTGCATGTTCTCCCTGTGTCTGTGTGGGTTTCCTTCGGGTGCTCCGGTTTCCTCCCACATTCTGAAAGACGTGCTGGTTAGGGTGCATTGGCCATGCTAAATTCTCCCTCAGTATACCCGAACAGGCGCTGGAGTGTGGCAACTAAGGGATTTCCATAGTAACTTCATTGCAGTGTTAATGTAAGCCTACTTGTGATACTACTAAATAAACTTTTTTTTAAAACTTTAGTTGGTGCACACTGCTGCCACTGTGATTAACCTCCAACAACCATCTTCCTTAAGTTCAAAGTTTATTTATTAGTCACAAGTAGGCTTACATTCACACTGCAATGAAGTTACTATGAAAATCCCCTAGTTGCCACACTCCGGTGCCTGTTCGGGTACACTGAGGGAGAATTTAGCATGGCCAATGCACCTAACCAGCACGTCTTCCAGACTGTGGGGGGAAACCGGAGCACCCAGAGGAAACCCACGCAGACACAGGGAGAATGTGCAGACTCTGCACAGACAGTCACCCAAGCAGGGAATTGAACTCGGGTCCCTGGAGCTGTGAGGCAGCGGCGCTATTCACTGTGTCACAGTGCTGCCCAGTGCCATCTTTTGTGATGGGAATGACTCCAACCCATGGAGGTGTTTCCCCTTGACTTCACTTATGCCAGGGCTCCTTGATGCCACACTTGATGTCAAGAGCAGTCACTCTCTCCTCACCTCTTGTATTCAGCTCTTTTGTCCATGCTTGAATCAAGGTCAAGAGGAGAGTGACCTTGGCAGAACACAAAACAGGCATCAGGAGCAACTTATTGCTGAGCAAGTGCTGCTTGAGAGCACTGTCCATGGCATCTTCCATGACAGACACTTAATAGACCTCATCGATGACAACAAATCTGTCAGCTTTCTTTCCCCCGAGTGCCAACCCGAGTCCACCCTTTCAATCTTAGCCTCCTACTTTTCACATAAGTTACAGGAAATTCTGACTGATTTACAGCAGAAATCTTTGAAGGGTTGAGATGGCACCTGTACATCTGTATTTGTCTGTGAACTCTACCATTTAAGAAGCAGAGAGAGGAATGAAACCTAAGGTGCCTTGGTGGCAAGCACTGCTGCCTCACAGCGCCAGGGTCATGTCTGACTTGGGTTATTGTTTGTGCGGAGTCTGCACATTCTCCCTGTGTCTGCTTGGGGTTTCCTCCGGGTGCTCTGGTTTCCCCCCACAGTCCAAAAGGTTTTTTATTATTAGTTTAACTGGAAGCTAGTGAGTTGGTTCAGAATGCTAGAGAGGGAACATCTGTCTCAGCTTTGCTGAAAGAAATGGAGTAACGTTTAACAAAGTGATTACAGAGAGCTAAAAAGTCCAGCTAGTTAACGAAACTAAAGAACTGAAGAGAAGTTTCCAAGAAGCTTGAGGTTAACTGTACCAGAACATAGAACCGGGCGGCACGGGGGTTAGAACTGCTGCCTCACAGCACCAGGGACCCCATTTTGAATCCAGCTTAGGTCCCCTGTCTGCGGAGTCTGCACGTTTTCCCCGTGTCTGTGTGGTTTTCCTCCGGATGCTCCAGTTTCCTCCCACAGTCCAAAAGACGTGCTGGTTAGGTGCATTGGCCATGCTAAATTCTCCCTCAGTGTACCTGAATAGGCACCGGAGTGTGGCGACTTGGGGATTTTCACAGCAACGTCATTGCTAATGTAAGCCTACTTGTGACTCTAATAAATAAACTGAAACTATTGCCTTCTAAAGTAAAAGGTGCTCCTATATCTTATCTCTGACTTCATTGATCACAGACAAAACAGCATGTATTTATATAGTATCTTTAATATAGCAAACTAAATCAAGTCTCTTCACAGAAGCTTTAGTAGGCAAATACTGGTCAAAAAGAGGCATATTACGATAAGTGAGCAAAAACGTGGTCAAAGAGTTCAGTGTTGAGGAGCGCCTCAAAGTAGGGCAGGAAGATAGAAAGATGCAGAGATTTAGTGAAATGATTCTGGAGCATGGTATGGGCAGCTGACGGCAAAGCCAGTGAGGGGGAAAAGGAAGTGGCAGATGCACAAGAGGCCAGAGTTGGAGGAACTCAAGAGTTCTTGGACCATTGTGAGGCCTGGGGTAGGTGACAGAGATAGGCCTTGGGAGAAATGCAAACATGGGAATATGCATCAGGGCAGGTGATAGAATAATCAGTTATAGTGTCTATGAGTCAGTCAGTTACAGCTGATAACACCAGTTACACCTTCTTCCAAATCATTTATATATATCACAAATAGCAGAGGTCCCAGTACAGAGCCCTGCGGAACACCACTGGTCACAGACCTCCAGCCGGAAAAAGACCCTTCGACCGCTACCCTCTGTCTCCTATGGCCAAGCCAGTTCTCCACCCATCTAGCCACTTCTCCTTGTATCCCATGAGCCTTAACCTTTTTAACCAACCTGCCATGTGGGACTTTGTCAAATGCATTACTGAAATCCATATAGACGACATCCACGGCCCTTCCTTCGTCAACCATTTTTGTCACTTCCTCAAAAAACTCCACCAAATTTGTAAGGCACGACCTCCCTCTTACAAAACCATGCTGTCTGTCACTAATGAGATTGTTCCGTTCTAAATGCATATACATCCTGTCTCTAAGAATCCTCTCCAACAACTTCCCTACCACGGACGTCAAGCTCACCGGCCTATAATTTCCTGGGTTATCCCTGCTACCCTTCTTAAACAACGGGACCACATTCACTATCCTCCAATCCTCAGGGACCTCACCTGTGTCCAAAGAAGCGACAAAGATTTCTGTCAGAGGCCCAGCAATTTCATCTCTCGTCTCCCTGAGCAGTCGAGGATAGATGCCATCAGGCCCTGGGGCTTTGTCAGTTTTAATGGTCCCTAAAAAACCTAACACTTCCTCCCTTGTAATGGAGATTTTCTCTAACGGGTCAACACCTCCCTCCAAGACACTCCCGGTTAGCACGTCCCTCTCCTTCGTGAATACCGATGCAAAGTATTCATTTAGGATCTCCCCTAATCCCTTGGGATCTAAGCATAATTCCCCTCCTTTGTCCCTGAGAGGTCCGATTTTCTCCCTGACAATTCTTTTGTTCCTAACGTATGAATAGAATACCTTAGGATTCTCCTTAATCCTGCCTGCCAAGAACATCTTGTGACCTCTTTTTGCCCTTCTAACTCCCTGTTTGAGTTCTTTCCTACTCTCTCTGTATTCCTCCAGAGCTCCATCTGTTTTCAGTTGCCTGGACTTAACGTACACCTCCCTTTTCATTTTAATCAGATCCTCAATTTCCCTGGTTATCCACAGCTCTCGAATCCTACCTTACGTATCTTTCCTTTTTACAGGCACATGCCTATCCTGCAGCCTTATCAATTGTTCCTTAAAAGACTCCCACATGCCAGACGTGGACTTACCCTCGAACATCCTCTCCCAATCAACGTCCACCAATTCCTGCCTAATCCGGCTATAGTTAGCTTCCCCCCAATTTAGCACCCTGCCCGTAGGACAGCACTCATCCTTGTCCATTACTATCCTAAAGTTAACAGAGTTGTGGTCACTATTTGCCACATGTTCCCCTACCGAAACTTTGACGACCTGACCGGGCTCATTTCCCAGAACTAGATCCAGTATAGCCCCCTCTCCAGTCGGGCTAACTACATACTGTTCCAAAGAACCTTCCAGTATACAGTGTCTATGAGTCAGTCAGTTACAGTGTCTATGAGTCGGGATAATCAAAGGCATTCACGTTTTGCAGTCACAGGAAATCCAGAAGGAGGAAAATTTCCTGGATTCTAGTTTTCTTGTTGCAGCCATTGCAAGAACATCAAACTTGGCAGTTCAGTTCTATCGCGTAATAAATTCAGAAACCCAGGCAGTGGTCTGAAGACTTCAGCTAAAGCTGAAAGATGATGAGGTGAACAAAAGCGTTCTGATGCCAAGTTTGAATGTTAAAAGGCTCTATATTATACAGACAGGAAGATTAAGTAGAAAGTTATTACTGTTGGGAAAGGTCTTGTATAAATAGCAAATTGTGCTAAAGTAACCCACTTAGATCAGTAAATTCCAAACCAGCCACACAGACATAAATGGATATATCAATACATTCATATGAATTATGCCCAGTGATAGGCAACACATTAAAATACTTTCTGTTTTAAAAAGAGCTCTATCTCATTTGAGTTTAAATGTTCAATGGTGTAACTTTCGAACATTCGCCGGTGTTCAGAGCAACATTCTGATTTAGTCATGTTATATTTGTGGTGTCCATCTCTTTAAGACAGTACAGCAGAAGTGAGATTCCTGACTTGAGGGACCAATGGAAACTGGGGCCGGAATTTTACCGGCATGCCCGCTCCAATTCCGGGGGTTGGCGAGGCTCGGAGAATGGTATTCTCCGTTGGCCTTGGGCGGGATCGTACGAACCTCAGGCTGATGTGCCAGTAAAATTCCACTCTGAGAGTGAGTGATCACCCCAGAGGATGGAGTCCTCTCTCAGGCAGAATCATCTGGGAGCCATTTTGTAAGCATGTAGAGGCTGCTGCTCCAGGGCAGCCGAGAGCTCCAAACTCCTGTACCAATTTCTCTTATCAATAAAACCTTCTGTTTCTAACAAAACCTAAAATCTCTTGACACGCTAGAATGCCATAACATGACAAGTAACGATCTTAATATAGAAGAACTGTTGGAAAATTTCCTTACATTTAGTCTTACATCGGGGTGGTGATGGCCTCGTGGTATTTTCGCTAGATTAATAATCTAGAAACTCAGCTAACGTTCTGGGGACCCCGGTTCAAATCCCGCCAAGGCAGATGGTGGAATTTGAATTCAACAAAGAATATCTGGAATTAAGAATCTACTGATGACCATGAAACCATTGTCGATTGTTGGAAAAACCCATCTGGTTCACTAATGTCCTTTAGGGAAGGAAATCTGATGTCCTTACCTGGTCTGGCCTACATGGGACCCCAGAGCCACAGCAATGTGGTTGACTCTCAACTGCCCTCGGACAACTACAGATGGACAATAAATGTTGGCCCAGCCAGTGACACCCATGTCCCACGAATGAATAAAAAAAATTATGCTAAAATTGCATTCAGGTTCATCTGTGTAGAATCTGTGTTGTGACATTCTAACAAAAATGTGTATGGTCACCGTGAGGCAAGTACAACTGTTCTAAGGAGGAATCCCTCGGGAATTTTAAGAAATCTCATTAAGGTCACCGATGTGAGCTCAGTTGAACACAATTGATTAGGCCTGATTTATTATTGTCACATGTATTAGCTTAGTGAAAAGTATTGTTTCTTGTGCACTATACAGACAAAGCATACCATTCATAGAGTGCCTAGGGGAGAAGGAAAGGAGAGGGTGCAGAATGTAGTGTTACAGTCATAGCTAGGGTGTAGAGAAAATCAACTTAATATAAGATAGTCCATTCAAAACCTGATCAGAGACTTCTGTGTCCTTTTCCCGATGGAAGAAGGTGGAAGGGAGTATGTCGTTCCGTGTAGGGTCCTTGATTATGCTGGCTGCTTTTCCGAGGCAGCAGGAAGTGTAGACAGAGTCAATGGATGGGAGGCTGGTTTGCGTGATGGACTAGGCGCTTCATTTGG
This sequence comes from Mustelus asterias, assembly GCF_964213995.1. Lineage (NCBI taxonomy): Eukaryota > Metazoa > Chordata > Chondrichthyes > Carcharhiniformes > Triakidae > Mustelus > Mustelus asterias. The sequence continues at coordinate 35,037,533 of NC_135819.1, forward strand.
GCTGGGCTATGACCCTTTGTAGTTTCTTGCAGACTTGGACAGAGCAGGAGCCATACCAAGCTGTGATACATCTGGAAAGGTTGCTTTCTATGGTGCATCTGTAAAGAAAGTCTTTGATTAAACTTGGTTGGTCTCTTTAAGGAATGATCAGGAAGACCTTGAGGCAGGTAGCTTTTGGAGGTATTTCAAACTACACCAAGTATTCCTGGAACGCAACTGGATCAAGGATTCAGAGACTAAACAACATTTAGCTGGAGTGAGACTTTCTGTGCTGTAATTATCTTCCTTGTTCGTGCTGTGTCCAGATAGGAATCTGCTGAAACATTGCATGAATTGGTTGTTTATGAGCTGCCAAGCATTTCTATTCAACTCATTCTCTGACTGCCTCCAGTATCAATTTTGAGAGTTTGCTTTGGGACTAATTAGTCATATTTAGCGATGGAATTTGGACCTGCGATGTTGTTCTTTACAGGAGAAAACTTGCCTTCAAGTGGGAAGGTGCTCAGTCCAGTCCAGGACATTCACATAAAAGTCATAAATCTGTTTTCAGTTACATGAGTTATCATTGCCACAGTTTGTAAGCACAGATATTATAACAATTTGCTGTCAATCCAGTGCTTTGTTACCAATTATGATTTTAGAGCATTCTAGGACTGGCAGTGCCACTTCGTTGGGAAGTGAAAAGCAGAGAAGTCTGGACCCGTGGATTCAACATGCAAAGACTGAAGTTGACAGGTTCGGGCAAAGGGGTCCAAACAGTTTGCATTTTTTTCTTTAACAGGATGTGGGCATTGCTGGCAAGGCCAGCATTTGTTGCCAATCCCAAATTGCCCTTAAAGTGGTGCTGAGCTGCCTTCTTGAATCACTCTACAATCCAGCTGATGTGGGCACTCCCACAGTGCTGTTGGCAAAGGAATTACACGACTTGGATCCAGTGACAATGAAGGAATGGCAATATAGTCAGGGTGGCATGTGACTTACACATGGTGGTGATGGTGTTCCCAAGCATCTTCTGTCCTTGTCATTCTAGGTGGTAGATGTCACACATTTGGAAGGTCCTATCAAAGGCACCTTAGTGAATTGCTGCAATGCATCTTGTAGATGGTGCATGTGTACTGCTGCCACTGAGCATAAGAGGTGGAGGGAATGAATGTTTGTGGATGAGGTGCCAATTAAAGGACTGTTCTGTTCTGTTCAGAATGATATTGAACTTCTTGAATAATGCTGGAACTGCACTGATGCAGGCAAGAGGAGTGTATCCCATCATCGTTCTGACTTGTAGATGATGGACAGGCTTTGGGAGACAGGAGGTAAATTACTCTGCATGGTATTCCCAGCCTCTGACCTAGCCTTGCAATCACAATATTTACATGGCTAGTCCAGTTCAGTTTGTGGCCAATGGTGACGCTCAGGATGTGGATAGTGAGATATTCAGTACGTTAATACCATTGAACGCAAGGCGAGATGGTTAGATTCTCTCTTGTTAGAGGTGCTCATGGTCCAGCACTTGCATGGCACATATCAGCCAGAAACTGAATATTGTCCATGTCTAGTTTCATATGGACATGGACTACTTCAGTATTTGAGGAGTCACAAGTGGTGCTCATCAGTGTACAATCATTCATGAACATCCTCACTTCTGACCTTATGACGGGGAGAAGATCATTGATGAAGCAGCTGAAGATAGTTGGGCCTAGGACACTATCCTGAGGGACTCCTGCAGTGATGTCATGGAACCGAGATTCCAACAACGACAACCATTTTCCTTTGTGCTCCAATCAGTGGCAGACTTTCCCCCGATTCCCATTCAATGTTACCAATGCTCCATGATGCCACACTTGGTCAGATGCTGATTTGATGTCAATGGCAGTCACTCTCATATATTGTTAACTCTCATAGGTTGAACTTAAAAAGCCACATTCCCATAAAGTTGAGTGTGTATCTCAGGATGTGGATGATATCCACTTCTGGTGTTTAGGATTCTTTCCATAATGATGCAACTACACTCAATTGGTTCCAAACTCCAACTCTGGGTGAAAAACAAAATTCTTCACATCACTAAGTCCTTTTGCTGATTATTTTTAATCAATGCTCTCCAGTTCTTGATGCCCTCTTGAGAGGGAACAGTTTCTCACTCTTCACCCTGTCCATCCGTTCGGGATCTTGAACACCTCTACCAAGACTCCTCTCAGCCATCTTTTCTCCGACGAAACTAGGCCCGACCTCTCCAATCTATCTTCTTAATTACAGTTTTTTATCCTTGGAATCATTCTTGTAAATCTCTTCTGTACTCTTCCCAATGCCTCCACATCCTTCCTCCAGTATGGTGCCCAGAACTGGATGCAGTCTCCAGATGAGGCCTAACTGAGTGTCTCGCACAAGTTCGACAGGACTGCCTTACTCTCTTACTCAATGCCCCTAACGGCACGCAGTGGTTAGCACTGCTGCCTCACAGCGCCAGGGTTTGATTCCCATCTCAGGTCACTATTTGTCTGCACATTCTCTGTATCTGCGTTGGTTTCCTCCCACAGTCTGAAAGACGTGCTGATTAGGTGCATTAGCCATGTTAAATTCTCCCTCAGTGTATCCAAACAGGCGCCAGAGTGTGGCGACTAGGGGATTTTCACAGTGGTTTCATTGCAGTGTGGATGTGAGCCTACTTGTGACACTGATAAATAAACATTAATAATGCATGAAATACTATATGCTTTATTAACTATAAGGACAAAGATGTCTCAGTTGTCCGGATCACTGCCTGCATCATCATGTGCCACAGGTTGTGTAAGGCTTAACCTGTAGTTTGGACACTCCGGGGTAGAGTTTCATCCTCACTATTTGGATGGTAATCAGGTTTCCCGTGAAAATTGATCCAGTTTCAATCCATTAAAAACAAACCTCACCTTAACCGTGCTGGTGAAAATACTCAGTTTTTGATTCCAGTGAGCTCACAGTGCTTGGACTGTTGTTTCTGAACAACCTTGTGATTTTAATTTCAATTCACCCCCCACCCCTCCCCCCCATTCCCAGGCAGGGAAGGCAAGTCGACTGTAGTCATTTCCATTCAACGGTTGCTGGTTTCATGCTTTCCCTTTCATATTGCATTGTGTGAAATGCATTGACTTTGGTTACGTGCCAGCAGCTTTTAAACCAAATCAACTGCAAATTATGTTTGACAGGATCTTAAATCTAGACACCAAATAAAACATTCCATGCAAGGGGAAAAAAAAACAGAACCTCCCACTCTTGCAAAATTTAACTTGACACATGACCTGGTCTGTTTACTTACTCATAAATGGAATGTCCTTGTGATGTACAAGTGCTTGGAGTCACTTCATACTAGCTGCCCCTTAACATACAAGAAATAAATATCCCACAATCGTATCCGGTATATTGTTCCACATCCTATTTTCCAATTAAGTTATTCTGAAGTTAGTACAGAAGCTGTTAATGTGCATGCATTAGTGCAAGCTGAGCACTGTAATTCATGCAGAGAAAAACATCACAGACGGTTAGTCATTCTTATCCTCCGTGGTATTAGCTTACTGGAGGGCTAACTTTTAATCTACATTATAGGCATTGACTACCCAAAACAATGAGCAAATCTGACTGATGTAGAAAATATTAGTGAACCACACTCTACAAACAGAACACTGAGTCTTGTTTTTCATTTACACCTTTTGGAAATTGTGAAAATAGTTTCCAATTATACACTTCAGTCTATTAGAAATGAATTTACAATGTCCAAGCCATATAGGTGGCACAGTGGCTAGCACTGCTGCCTCACAGAGCCAGGGACCCTGGTTTGATTCCTGGCTTGGGTCACTGTCTGTGTGGAGTTTGCATGTTCTCCCCGTGTCTGCGTGGGTTTCCTCCGGGTGCTCCAGTTTCCTCCCACAGTCTGAAAGACATGCTGGCTAGGTGCACTAGCATGCTAAATTCTCCCTCAGTGTTCCCAAACGGGTGCCAGAGGTTGGGACTAGGGGATTTTCACAGTGACTTCATTGCACTGTTAATGTAAACATATTTGTGACACTAATAAATAAACTTTAAACACATGCATCTCAACATTCCCTGGTAAAACAGGCAGGCTCCATTTTAATTGGATCTGACAGGGTAGAATAATGAAAGGCCAGTGATATAAAAACTATGCCCCTTGATCTCTTTACTGATTTAGGTTTTCTAAAGAGAGGCCTATGTTTAATTTGATGGTCAGCGTACCTTGTCCTGGCAAAAATTAACTCTTCACTGTCATAATCTGATTATTTAACAGGGGAGGTGGTGGCATAGTGGTATTGTCACTGGACTAGTAATCCAGAGACCCAGGGCAAGATCTGGGGTCCTGGGTTCAAATCCCACCATGGCAGACGGTGAAATTTGAATTCAATAAAAGAAAATCTGGAATTAAGAATCCACTGATGACCATGAAACTATTGTCGATTGTCGGAAAAACCCATCTGATTTACTAGGGGGCGGCACAGTGGTTAGCACTGCTGCCTCACAGCGCCAGGGACCCGGGTTCAATTTCCGGCTTGGGTCACTGTCTGTGTGGAGTTTGCACGTCCTCCCCGTGTCTGCGTGGGTTTCCTCCGGGTTCTCGGGTTTCCTCCCACATTCTAAAAGATGTGCTGGCTGGGTGCATTGACCCGAACAGGCGCCGGACTGTGGCGACTGGGGGAATTTCACAGTGACTTCATTGCAGTGTTAATGTAAGCCTTACTTTAGTGTCCTTTAGGGAAGGAGATCTGTCGTCTTTACCCGCTCTGGCCTACATGTGATTCCAGATCCACAGCAATGTGGTTGACTCTTAAATGCCCTCTGGAATGGATGGGCAATAAATGCTGACCCAACCAGCAACACTCACGTAAATGAATAAAAGAAAAAAAAATTATTCTGATCCAAACTCGAAGGCAATGTATCGACACCAATCTCCTGTATGACAGTTTGTGTTTATACGGCTTCTTAACGTCATTAAAAGTGCCAAGCAGCTTTACCAGACAACATTTCACATCCAGCCACCTAGGGAGATGTTGATCTCCCTCAGGGACAGTGGGCTCTTTTAAACTATTTCCAGACTGGCTAAGGCCTCTGTGCAGCACTCCCAACAGCAATGCATCACCAAGACCACCAAAGCTGCAGCTGTGGTGTTGCCCAGTCAATGCCCTACACTGTGGAGGGATGTCCACTGGCTAAACTTGAAAGTGGGCTTCAAGAACTCTATATCCACCTTGGCTCTGTGACTATGCACAGGCTAGATAAATAAAACAAAATAAATAGGACAAGTGACTAAAAGCTTGTTGAAAGGAATACACTTTAGGAGAATATTAAAGAGAGATCACCCCGTTACAACATCATCACTGACAAATCATCACTGGAATTTCAATGTAACAAGTGATAATTCACCATCATAGCAACACAGGGGTTGACTGCATCGATAGAAGCTTTATGGCCTCTCATATCATTGCCTGTTTTGTCCAAAGATGTGTGGGTTAGGTGAATTGGCCCTAGCTAGCCCCTTATTATCATGGGGGTTAGCTAGGGTAAATGCATGGGGTTTGGGGATAGGGGCTGGGTGGGATTGTGGTAGGTGCAGATGCAATGGGCCAAATGGCCTCCTTCAGCACAGTAGGATTCTATGACTGTGTAAGAGCTAACCATCTAGGTTTATTTCCCGTCTGTTCCTCATATCCCAATGTTTTCGTTTATCAAATGCTTCCCTGCCTCAACCACTGTTTCAGGTTGTCTTTAAAAAAAACTTTGCATGAGAACAAATATCTTCCTAACCACTCCTTTGGTCTTTTCGGAGATATTTTTCAATTTGAATCCTTTAGCTGCTAACTCACTGTCCCAGTGGAAATAGCTTTTCTCTATTTGCCTTTCCGAAACATTGATCAGATTTACACTGCCGCTGTTTCCGGGGGAGATGGTGATGTAGTGGTACTGTCACTCAGGCTCAGGCTCATGCTCTGGGGGAATGGGTTCAAACACAGCAGCCAATGGAGCTTAAATCCAATCAATAAATCTGGAATCTAAAACTAGAGAGCTATCATCGATTGATGTAAAAACCCAACTAGTTCACTAACGGCCTTTAGGGAAAGAAATCTCCAATCCTTACTCGGTCTGGCCTACTTGTGACTCCAGGCCCATACTGATGGGCAACAAATGTTGGCCTTGCCAATGAAAACATCCAAAGAGTTGATTTTTAACCACGTCCCATGAAAGAATGAAAAAACAGTTAGGGATCTAGAATTAGGATCTATGATGCAAGATTAAAGGAAAGACATTTAGAACATTTACAGAAAGTCTTGTGAAGCTGAGGAATTTACTTCTGCTTGATGCAGAAGCCATGATAATAGTCAAGATTAAGTTGCGCCATTAGGTAAATTTTATTCATTTCTTTGTTCCACTGAAAACACAGTGGCTTCATTGGAATGTTAATGTAAGCCTACTTGTGACACTAATAAATAAATAAAATAGCCTTTGTTCCTTCAGCATCTCCATATTTCTAAACCTCTCGTTATTAGTATTTACCTACTCCATCTCTTCGGCATTATCTCGTGGCCGTGGTTTCATTTCTCAAGTTGACAATGTTGGTACTGCGGCCTAAACAATGATACTTAGAGCTATTGAGGCACAAAGACTGGCCAGCATCTGGAACCTTGTAGAGCAGATTGTTAACCCATTTTCATGGTGCATATCATAAGAAGAAACAAAGAATTATTGTGGACTAAAGAATTTTCACAAACTAAAACTGAACAAAACGCTTTCCATTTGTCGCTTTGAGGAGGAAGTATTTTTTGCAGTCCAACATTTGAAAATGTACACAGATTTTCAGATTCAACTTTCAGTCGCCAAAATGACAATCGAGCGTAGATTAGCAATACGTGAAGAGAGGGCACATGATGTGCTCATGTAGTGAGTTATGTGTTTTAAGTTTAAAGTTTATTTATTAGTTTCACAAGTAAGGCTTACATAACACTGCAGTGAAGTTACTGTGAAAATCCCCGAGTCGCCACACTCCGGCACCTGTTCGGGTACACTGAGGGAGAATTTAGCACAGCCAATGCACCTGACCAGCACATCTTTCAGACTGTGGGAAGAAACTGGAGATCTGAAATTAAACCCACATAGACACGGGGAGAATGTGCAAACTCCGCACAGACAGTGACCCAAGCAGGGAATCGAACCCGGGTCTCTGGCACTGTGAGGCAGCACTGTGCTACTCTCCCACCCATGTGTGTGTGTCATTACTTCAGTTCTGATTCAGCTGTAGCCACATCGGTAGTCTCATTTAGCAGTGAATTGTAAAATCAATAGCACATAGGAGGCCATTCGGATTTAGGTCAGTGCTAAGTCTTAAGCCCAAACTTAAGTCTTCACAAAACTAATTTCTCTATTCTTCTTATATCACTGTTTTATTTTTGTTTTAAAGTAAAGGTTTTTTTAAAGATTTGGATACTTGACTCCTTCTGAATGTTAACCATCGCTTTATGAGTGGTACATGAGGATTTCGCTACCTCTGCAGTTTCCTCCAAATGTGTAAAGGAAAAGACATATATAATAACTGTCTCAATAGAAAACACTAATGAGGCAATTTTAAACCATCCGTCCCGTGGCAATATTGTTGAGATTGCGTGCCGCATTGGTTCCACATCCTGCCTGTTTTTATTCTCCATTGGAATCAGTATCAAGCAATGTTGGATGTCAGTGGAATCCAGGCCTATTGGTGGAGCCGAAACCAAGAAACAAAGCTTTTCTTCTTCTCTCTCACAGCTCTCCTCCTACACAACCCAGTGTCACAGCTATCCCCTGTTTATCTGCACTCAAAAAACCCAATTAATTAACAGGATAATCAACATTGAACAGGTATAAAAATGTCATTTCATCTAATCCCATAGGTTTCCCACCCAGTGAGTTATGTTAAGACTTCAGCCTAGACTGATGGGATGACCTATCAGATACAGAGGAGAATTCTAAAGTTCAATGATGTCTCTTTCCCCCTAATCAATGTACATCATCGATCTCTTGATGGCTCACTGGAGTAAGGTACTGTATGTTCAATGGCCCAGGCAGTTTCATGTGAATGAATGATTGAAGTACCATTCATTCCTGGTTATCAACTCTTTCATTAGAGTTTCAGTGGCAAAGTCAACATATATTTCAGGTACAGGATTGCAGCTTCTGATAGTCACAAGAAAGCAAACCCTCTTGGTGAAAGTTACTATCATAATCTAATTATTTACTCTGGTGCATGCTACTCTTCTGATCAGTTGCCATCAAAACTGGCCACAAAGCCATAAAGAGAGTGCTAGAAATTGCTAGAGAATGCTTGTGGGCTCACACTCAGTAAGCTTCTTCTCAACTGAGAAAATGCTCAATTAGATCCAATGTTAGCCAGCTTTACTGATCATCTGAAAGCAATAGTTGGCATATGTAGCCACCAATTGGTCTGCGACTTTCACTGCTGACTGGAGAGGAAAACCAAGCAGAAGGGCTGGCTACACGACAGCAGACTGTTTGGAAGAGTCTCAAGCAGGAAATTGCTAACTCAGATTGCCATCCCCTTGCCCAGTGCAAAGACACAAGACTTCATATGGACCCAGGGCAGGCAGATTATATCTCAAGCCGCAGAGCACCATATCCCATTCAGAGCGGCTAACACGCTGGCTGTGGTTTGCTGTGTGGCTTGATGAAAGATAAGCAACATTTGCTAAAAAAGCAGAAATATTTCAGTAAGTATTAACGATTGTGCTACCACTGTGGAGGGAAAGAGTACCTCCATGCAAAATCCCAAAAAGAGAGACGATCTAATTGAAAGAAATAAGGAGTTTGATTAAGTAGATGCTGGCCACATATTTCCTTAGTTGGAGAATCTAGAACTATGGTTCAGAATCTTACAAGGGGTTGGTCATGTCAGATTGAGCTGAGGAGATATTTCCTTTTTCAAAGAATTGTTGGTTTTTAGACTTCCCTATTTCATTGGGCATATTTAAGATACATATTGGGTTATGGGGATAGGGCCTGAGTGGGATTGTGGTCGGTACAGACTCGATGGGCTGAATGGCCTCCTTCTGCACTGTAGGATTCTATGATTAATCAAAGAAGAGGAGTAGTGGCTCTTCATGGTGTCCTGACCAACATTCACACCTCAAAAAACACCTAAATATGTAGCTGATCTGCTCACTTATTTCCTGTCTGTTTGCGATACCTTGCTGTGTGAATATTGGCAGCCACATTTTCTACATTGCGACAGTGGCTGCAGTTTAAAAGGATTTTCATTGGTTGTGTAAGGTGCTTTGGGGTGTCCTGAGGTTGTTAAATACACTGCCAGGATTCCCCAATCCCTCCCCCACCAGTGCTGCCAGTGAGAACGGAGAATTTGGCGCTCAGCGAAAATTCTATTCATGGCAGCAGGACCAGAGAATTTCAGCCATAGACGAGATTGGAAAATTCTGGTAAGAATTATTTTTTATTCATTCGTGGGACATGGGCATCACTGGTTGGCCAACATTTATTGCCCATCCCTAGTTGCCCTTGTTCAGAGGGCAGTTGAGAGTCAACCACATTGCTGTGGCTCTGGAGTCACATGTAGGCCAGACCAGGTAAGGATGGCAGATTTCCTTCCCTAAAGGACATTAGTGAATCAGATGGGCTTTTTCGACAATTGACAATGGTTTCATGGTCATCAATAGATTCTTAATTCCAGATATTTTTATTGAATTCAAATTCCACCATCTGCCGTGGCGGGATTCGAACCCGGGTCCCCAGAACATTAGCTGAATTTCTGGATTAATACCAATAATACCACTAGGCCAGTGCTTCCCTTTTCTTTAATAAAGCCATTAAAAAGAACCGACTGGATATTGGTGAGAGAATTCATGCAGAGTTCATCCTGTGTGTTATCTGTGAGATACAGTCAGGTTGTTTGACAGGGTTTAAGTCCACAGTACCAGAAGATTTGCTAGCATTTGAGTCAATCTTCTATGCCAGGTGCAATAAAGCTGCTGTATATTTGCTTCCACGTTTCCTTCTTTGAACTCCGGGTTAGGTATATAATCCTTGGCATTGCAACTCTTGCCACTTCAGGGGCATAGGACTGGATTTTCAAATGCCATTGGGGTGCGATGCGCGATGAGAATTATGTTCCCCCGAGGATTCCGGCACTTCTGGAAAACAACACGATTCTCAGGAAAGGGGGAGCCCGCAACACGTAGGCCTCCAATTCAACGGTTGTTGAGCTCATTGACAAACTTACTGATGAACCTCAGAGGAGCGACTTGTAGCCATCTCCATCCAGGACCTCACTTTGGCGTCACCCGCTGGATTGCTTGTGCTGGATGCAGGGAACAATCTCTTTAGCCTCTAAGAAACTGCCTCGGTTAACACCTCAAAGGAGGCCTCAGAATTTTAGGGCCACCATGGACCCCTGTCCATGACAACGCTGGTCTTTTGTGAACCTTCCTGTGTTATCTCCCCAGCAAACGGCAGAAGACTGTTGTTGTTTGCTTTTTTGAAGGACCCTCCATTCCCATGCCCCATCTCCAGGCAGCTCTCGGCATTGCGGGCTGGGTGCCAAACTAACCTGCCCCCCCACCCCTAGGCCAATCTGGGCCTTTGCATTTGAAATTTGTAACATGTCATTGACACAACATAGGGTCACGACCCGGAAGCATTTCGAGTGTCGGGGTCCCAACTTCAGAATGAAAATCTAGTGCCTAGTGTCAGCATCAAGCACTCCCAATGTTAGGTAATCTCCAATTACTTACAGAGGAAAGCTCATTTCACTCCTGTCCATCAATATCCTTGGTTCTAATAGTTACATATATGCCTACATGGTACATTAGCGGCAAATCAAGGGCAATTTTGTTCTGTTGAGCCATATCCAAGCAGGGATAGCGAATGATCCTTCCACAGTGAGTGCTCACACGCCAGTTTATAGAACATTTCTATAGCCAACAGACAGCTGTGCACTGCCCCATTAGGTTGCTAGACTAGAAATTGTACTACCGTTATTTAAAATCATATTCTTCAACAATCAAATGGTTTCTGAAATTACCTTTTTCTCTTTCTAATTGCAGGTGACTTTTTAAAAAAAGCCTCCAATGGAAATCGAACAAAAAAAAAGTTTAAGCGGTCTGCTTGCTGACTTTATTCTGAAGGCATTAATTGAGGCATTATCTATCCATTCAAGCAGACTTGTAAAGATCCCGTGACAATATCGGAAGAACATACAGTACTGCTGGAGTCCTGCCCAACTATTGTACCTGAACCAATGACATCAAAACAGATGGACAGGCAATTTGTTTGAGTGTTGTTTGTGGGATGTTACTAACTATTGTTCAGTAACTCAAAAGTTAATTCACTGTATGATGCATTGGAAGATATTTCAATGAATTAGCATGCTATGAAAGGCCAGGTTTTGCTTAAAAGAACCAAATAGAATTTTGGAGTACAGAAATAGGCCACTTGGTCCAGAGGATCTATTCCAGTGTTTATGTTCAGTTCAAGCTTCCACCCATTGTTCTTCATCCCACCCTGTCAACATATCCTTCTATTTCTTCCTCTTCTACGTACTTAAATTAAATTACATTCATTAAATACTCCCTTGTCTTGTTGCTTCTTCCAAAGTGTATCACCTCTTACTTATCAAGGTTGAATATCATCTGGCATTGCTCTGTCTATCTGACCAACCCATCTATATCTTGTATGTGGGAGAAAGAGGGAGTTAGTGGCTGGAATTTTACTGGCACGAGGCTCACAGAACGGAATCCTCTGTTGGCCTCGGGCGGGATCTTATGAGGCTCAGACGGGCGAGGCGGTAAAATTCAGGCAATTGAGTTGGATGATCAGCCATGATCATAATGAATGGCGGAGCAGACTTGAAGGGCCGAATGGCCTCTTCCTGCTCCTATTTTCTATGTTTAGCACGGTGGCACAATTTGCACCCATATTGTTTCTTTTGACATATCCTAAGGTGCTACACAGAAGTGGTCCTAGACAATGTTTGATACTGAGCCAGACAAGATATTAGGATAGGTGGCCTGGTGAAGAATGAAGATTTTGGGAAGCATCTGGAGAGACAGAGCGGTTTAGGGAGGGAATTCAAGTGCTTAGGGCCAAAGACGGCTGATGGCGCAGTCCCTAGTGATGGGGTGAAAGATAATGCGTCCAGACGGGCAAGAAAGAGGTAAACACAAATTGCATCAGCTTGTGATGCAAATAAAGGCATACCATTTCAGGGAGTGCGTGTGTCAGATTTCCATCAAGAGCCTTAAAGCCCAATAACTCATGAACATGAATGAGGTAACGAGCCTGCTCACAATTGAAAGAACAGGAGTGTCATGTTGTCACCACAGGCATACTTTATGTTTTGCTGCAACGTACTTCAGTGTCGCTTGAATCTGGAAACAATCCTTAAATGTGATGTGTGGTGAGAACTGTTGATTAATAGTATGTCTATTTGCATTTTGCTGGGTCAATTATTACATCAAATGCAACGTAAACTAAAATGCTCATGGAGTAAATCACAGAAGGGTGAATGTGAGGAGATACCATAGTACTTCAGTACGAGTGAATGAAAATCAGTGGGGCATTGCTGCTAAGATATTGTGTTCATTCTACAGGAACATGGATAGAATGTGAAGTGCTTTCCATTTTACTGTAGCCTCATACTTCTAACCAAGAACAAACTGTAAGTCATCTCTCCATTTTGAATTACGCACATCTCATTCCATCATGGCCTGGCACAAGTCAGGCATTGAGTCACCACATATCAAAGTGCTGGGAAAAAAATTAGAAGCCACTCCTCATTGTTATTTGATATTCAAATATTCAATTCACTGGGTAGGAGAAGTATTGGGGTCCATATTTTGGAATGTAACTTGGATCCTGAACTGTGAATGCTTGAGGATCACGTAAAGCCAAAAACCATGGCTCTCCTATGGTTATGGATATTGGCAAAGAGTAAGAGACTGCACTTAGCCCAATGCAACATATAGAACAGGATTTCATGGTCTGGGTTGGGATGGCGATGTCAGGGTCAAATGGGTGCCCTTTTTTATTCCAGGTAGCTAGTTAGAACAAAGAACAAAGAAAAGTGCAGCACAACCTTTTGGCCCTCCATGCCCGTGCCGCTCATGTTGCCCTAACTAAGCTAAAAAAAAACCTCTGCCCGTACTCGGATCGTTTGTCTCTATTCCTTCCCTATTCTTGTACCCATCCAGAAGCCTCTTAAATGTTGCTAATGTACCTGCTTCCACCACCTCCTCTGGCAGCGCGTTCCAGGACCCACCACTCTGCATGAAAAACATTCGTTGCACATCTCCCTTAAATTTTCCCTCCCTCACCTTGAACCTGTGCCCCCTTGTAATTGACACTTGCACCCTGGGAAAAAGCCTCTGACTATCCACCCTGTTCATGCCTCTTATAATTTTGTGGACCTCTATAAGGTCTCCCCTCAGCCTCCGTCTTTCCAGTGAAAACAATCCTAGTTTATTCAACCTCTCCTCATAGCCAACATCCTCGAGGCCAGGCAACATCCTGATTAACCTTCTTTACACTCTCTCCAAAGCTTCAAATGGTGAAGAATGAAACTAGATACAATCACTACTCAGTCTTTCATTTATATGCGGCGTGAAACACTACACGCATGCACCTCCTAACATAGTGTCTCCTTCATATGTGCTCAAGTGAAACCCCAGTCAATACCCTCCACCTGCAGATAATTAATCGCTATTGATCAAAAATTCAACAGTCCCGACCCCGCGTTGTGTCAGAAGCAGTCACTTGACACCGATTGTGCCTGAATTGGCTGTTTGGTGGTGACAGACTATTCTTGCTTTCCAATTCAGGACAGAGGCATTTGTAAAGCAGGAGGACCAATAGCAAGCCCTCAAGTATGAAAGGAGCTACAGCCTACCCTTGCAGGTGAGGAAGAGAGGCAATGAGGCACTCTGGGAGCACCATTAAAACTTTGGAAGTATAACGTGACCACAAGTGCCAGGCCACCATTGTGGAGGGGACTTTTCCAGTGGACCTCTGATCCTTCAGTGAGGAGGCCTCACTCAGGCCTGCCCACCTCCTTTCTACACCCCCTTCTCTGCTTCCCCAGTTTCAAGATGAAAGCCCTGTGCATAATCGCTAAGCCGACAGTATTCCTTTTCTAGTACTGATCCCAAGCCAGTTACATTTGAAGCGGCCATTAGTTGTTCTACACATTAAAATAAAGGACATGTAGTTATAAAGCACCCCTCACCATCTCAAATTGTCTCCGTCATTGAAGCGAATGAAGCACTGTAGTCACTGATGTAACGTAGAGAACTACTGCTACTCATTGTTTTTTTCTCATTACAGTGACTCTGCTCTCCTCACTTGGATGGGGTAGAATCCATGCTCTTCTATAGAATTTGTCCTGTCAAGCTCTCTATTGGCCCTCCTGCTTTGCAAATGCCTCCATCGTGAATTGGAAAGCAAGGCGGCATGGTGGTACAGTGGTTAGCACTGCTGCCTCACAGTGCCAGGGACCCAGGTTCAATTCCGGCCTCGGGTCACTGTGGAGTTTACATGTTCTCCCCGTGTCTGCATGGGTGCTCTGGTTTCCTCCCACAGTCCAAAGATGTGTGGGTTAGATTGATTGGCCATGCTAAATTGCCCCTTACTGTCTCAAGATGTGTAGGTTAGGGGGAATTCTGGGGTAAATACTTGGGGCTACGGGGAACAGGTCTGGGTGGGATTGCCCCTTAGTGTCAGGAGGATTATGTGCGGCTACAAGGATAGGCCTGGGTAGGATTGTTGTCAGTGCAGATTCGATAAGCTGAATGGCCTCCTTCTGCACTGTAGGGATTCTGTTCTATTCAATGATTGTAGGAGGCACTAAAAAGAAATCCACCTCATTCAAAATCATTAAATTTTGGCACATGGGAACAAGTCATTTAGCTCAGCAACCCTCTGTTATCTCTCACAAACTCCAGGAACATGAGAACCGGGCCAGGAATCCAGTGTAGTATTGAGGGGGTGCTGCACTGTTGGAAGTGGTAGGATATTAAATTAAAATTCCGAATCCCTCTCGGGCACATGCAATAGACCCACTGCACCATTTGAAGAGGGGCAGGGGTGTTCACCTGTGGTCCTGGCCACTATTGTCCTTCCACCAGCATCTAAAGGCAGATGACGTAGTCATTTATTTCATTATTATTTGTGAGTTACAAGGGAGGCAATGGCCTAGTGGTATTATCGCTAGACCATTAGTCCAGAAACTCAGCCAATGTTTTGGGGAGCCAGGTTCGAATCCCGCCATAGCAGATGGTGGAATTTGAATTCAATAAAAAATATCTGAAATTAAGAATCTACTGATCATCATGAAACCAATATCAATTGTCGGAAAAACCAATCTAGTTCACTGATGTCCTTTAGGGAAGGAAACCTGCTGTCCTTACCTGGTCTGGCCTACATGTGACTCCAGAGCCACAGCAATGTGGTCAACTGCCCTCGGCAACTCGGGATGGGCAATAAATGATGGCCAACCCCAGCAGATCTTGCCAAACCTCTTGCTATTTTGTGTTGTAGGGCAAAGTGGTCTCTCTACCAAATTGATGCTGGTGTGGCGCCAACAGTGGCAGAGTGATAATGTCTTTGGACTATTAACCCAAAGGCCCAGCCTAATACTCTGGTTGCAAAGGTTCAAGTCCCACCATGGCTGCTTGTGGGGTTTAAATCCAACTGAAGAAACTAAATGTGGAATTGAAAGCTAGTCTCGGTAATGCTACCATGAAACTATCACTGATGGCCATTAATAAAAAGTCCATCTGGTTCACTAATGTAGACATACCCAGCCTGGCCTACATGGGACTTCAGACCCACACAGTAATGTGGTTGACACATGACTGCCCTCTGAAATAGCCCATAAAGCCAAGTAGCTGAATGGCAACAAATACAGGCCTTCACAGCAGCAAAAGAACTCAAAAAAGAGAGAATATAGCTGCAGGGGAAATCAGTAAATATTTTCCAACAAGCACATGTTCTATTACTGGACTACTGGTTTTGACATTTATTGTTGTTAAGTGGCTCACTAACTGTTAGAGAAGTGAAAAAGGATCATTTCTGTACGCTGGCTGTTATTTTTCATTTTGGTGATAAAAATTGCTCCCTCACAAATCATTTCAGAACTGTGTGCCTCCCCGCACCCCCCCCCCCCACCCCCCCCCCCCACCCCCCACCCCCTCCACCCCCCATGGCTTCATTAGAGTTTATTAAGCAGATGTGAAGAAAGTTCTTTTCCTCTCCCTTTCCCTTGCGAAAGGTCAGCAGCGGTGGTAGGTCCTAAACATGGTCGAGCAACCTGCCAAGAACATCAGCGCTGCCCTTGTCCAAGCTAAACACTTGCCCATGCCATAATTGCAACCCTGCTTGATGGCTACTTGGGAAAGTGTGAAATCTGGGGGGAGAAGTGGAACTCAGAGCTGTAGTACGCAAGTGCATTTTCATGAATAGCCCTTTTCACCACTCGTTTTCAGTGGAAGCCTTTCTTTGCCTTGTGGTGTCGGACACGAAAGTACAAAATGTGCTAGGTTCCTCTGGAATGTGCTTTGCTGAGAGCCTGGATGGCCACTCTCTCATTTATATTCATCGCCAGGTCTCGTACACAATGTTCGGTGCTCCTGTCCCTCCTCACCTCAGGCACGGGCAGCAGGCCTCAAGAACAAAGACACAAAAGCTTCTTTATTTCTTCTCACGTGCACACTCAGTCAATAGATAACAAGAACCAACGTCACTCCAGCAGTCAGATAAATGTCTATCAAATGAACCCAATGAGCGTTGTCTATTCCCTGTGTGCTTTTATGTGTGAGCACCTTCCTTGTGTCCTAACGTTGAAGAGGTTATACAGCGTGTTCAGCAAGATGACCCGAAGCAGCAACTATGATGCCGTTGGCACTGGTCTATATCACACCCCACAGATGTTGGGAGTAACCGAGCCAGAAAGTATCCTAATGTTCTCCTGCATCATTGCCAGAACTGCTTTGTGAATCACATGCCGCTTATGTATTGTGTTCCTGTGATCGCTGAACTATTGTTGCAGTCCCTCGCTAATGTTTATCAATGTCTCCAATTGCAAGAACTAAGGTTATGTGCCAGCTGTTGAGAAGATCTCCGGCTCCTTGTCCCTAAGCAAGGATTGGAGGTGGTCTCACATGCTTTGACTGAAATTCGCCCTGCCCACATTTATTCTCCATTTAACCCATGTCTCATTTTCTCGGGCAGTGTTACGGTTTATCAGTCTAAAGCAGCAGATCCCGTACAATCAAGAACCATAGAAACCCTACAATGCGGAAAGAGGCCATTCAGCCCATCGAGTCTGCACCGACAACAATCCCACCCGGGCCCTATCCCCGTATTCCTACATATTTACCCGCTAATCCCTCTAACCCTCATATTTACCCACTAATCCTTCTAATCTACGCATCCCGGAACACTAAGGGGCAATTTAGCTTGGCCAATCGACCTAACCCGCACATCTTTGGACTGTGGGAGGAAACTGGAGCACCTGGAGAAAACCCACGCAGACACGGGGAGAATGTGCAAACTCTGCACACACAGTGACCCGAGCCGGGAATCAAACCCTGGAGCTGTGAAGCAGCAGTGCTAACCACTGTGCTACTGTGCCGCCCCGAATTATACTCTAAGATTTGAACAAAAACCTGTGCTAGAGGGTTGTCTGGTGTCTCACTAAGGTCTCTGGAGGCTTGTGTAGTTGAACATAAACTGTTTGTTGTTAACACACTATATACACATCACAGAATTGTTGCAGCGTAGGAGGAAGCCATTTGGTCCATCGTGCCTGCACCAGCTCTCCAAATCGTGACTTAGCGCCATTTCCCTGCCTTTTCCCCGTAAACCAGCACATAATCCATTCAAATAATCATCGAATGTCCTTGTGAATGCCTCGATTGAACCTGCCTCTACCATACTTCCAGACAGTGGATTCCAGACCCCAACCGCAGGATTGTTTTCACTGGAAAGACAGAGGCTGAGGTGAGACCTGATCGAGATCTACAAAACGTGAAAATGCTTTTCTTACATCACATTTGCTCCTTTTGCAAATCACTTTAAATCTGTGCCCTCTGGTTAATCCTTTTACAAGCAGGAACAGTTTCTCCCTATTCACTCTGTCCAGCCCCTCATAATTTTGAACACCTCTAACAAACCTCCTCTTAGCCAGCTCCTCTCTAAGGGGAACAGTTCCAATCTCTCCAATCTCTCCTCATATCTGAAGTTTCTCATCCTTGGAACCATTCTTGTAAGCCTCTTCTGCATTTTCTCCAATGTGTTCACATCCTTCCTCTAGTGTGGCACCCAGAACTGTGCACAATACTTCATCTGACGTCTAACTAGTGTCCTATGCAAGTTCAACATAACCTCCTTGCTTTTGTACTCTAACCCCCTATTAATAAAGCCCAGAATACTATATGCTTTATTAACTGCTATCTTCACCTGGTGGTACAGTGGTTAGCACTGCTGCCTCACAGGGGACCTGGGTTTGATTTGTGTGTGGAGTTTGCACGTTCACTCAGTGTCTGTGTGAGTTTCCTCCGGGTGCTCTGGTTTCCACCCACAATCCAAAAATGTGTAGGTTAAGTGTATTAGCCATGGTAAATGTGTGGAGGTTAAGGGAAATGCAGGAGGTGTGGGGGGGGGGGGGGGGGGGGGGGGGGGGGGGGAGGAGGGGGGGGCGGCTGGGTGGGTGGATGGGGTCTTTGCCCATGCCACTAACTTGCCCATGCCCTTTTGAAGTTCTACGCTGTCCTCCTCACAATTTACGATGCTTCCCAGTTTTGTGTCATTCACAAACTTTGGAATTGTCCCTTGCACACCACTAATGCAGAATCCATTTCACACCATAGCAGCAATCCATTTTACATTCAAAAGACAGTAAAAAAAATCCAGAGCAATTCCTATCTCAGTATGTCCAAAGTAATTCCTATCTCAGTATGTCCAGAGTAATTCCTATCCCATTTTATCCAGAGTAATTCCTATCCCAGTTTATCTAGAGTAATTCCTATCCCAGTTTGTCCAGAGCAATTCCTATCCCAGTTTATCCAGAGTAATTCCTATCCCAGTTTGTCCAGAGTAATTCCTATCCCAGTATGTCCACAAAACCTTTGCTGAATGTAACCCAGACCAAATAACCAAGATACTGGATCAGACACATCCTGTACACTGACTTTGATAGCTTGCATTCTAGACTAAGAGCAGAATCTAAACACACTGGAAAGTAGAGTGGGGAATTATCCATTTTATGGATTAACATTCCTGGTGTGGATACTTGTGAGGCCATCGCACCTGGTTGTCAATGTTTCCAATTTTCCCAGAAGTGTCACAAGGGCCATGAGTCAGGTAGCCAGGTCCTCTAACTTAATTATCCTTCTATAATGCAAAGCTTCACACTGGAAGCATTATCTAGGAACATGTTATCCTATATAATTCATGTCGTCTTTATTGTGGCCAGGATTCCCCGATCTCGTTTGCCCCCATCACGCTGTCAGTGAGAATGGAGAATTTGGCAGTCAGCCAAGACTCCATTCACTGCAGCGGGACCAGAGAATCCCAGCCACGGGCAAGGGCGGAGAATCCAAGCCAATATCACTATTTTATTAAGAATTTTACAACCTCTAATTTGCAAAAGATAGCCTTAAAATTAGTTGAAATAATGTACTTTTTACATTCGTTCCTGAGCTTTGAGCAAAAGCTAACATTGATTTCCCACAGATAAAAACAAGATACTGCAGATGCAGGAAATCTGAAATAAAAACAGAAAGTGCAGGATAAACATAGCAGGACTGGCAGCGTCTGTGGAGAAAAACTGGTTCTCCCCCAAAAAAATTCTAATGTCGAATTTGCTTAAAAACTGGAGTAAATCACACTGGTTTTTCTAGCGGGGTTTTCAGAATGAATCTCCCACGCTCTGTGCACTGCAGAGTTCACTCGCGTAAATCACGTGACAAATCTGGAGGGATGAGCCTATTCCTACTGAAGAGACTGAAATCTGCACGCTGAATGGGCCCCCGTACATGCACCGATCCCTGGGAGATCGCTAAACAAGTCCTCCCAGCATTGAGATCGCTGGCTTCAAACCCCAATGGACATTGCTGGCCTCATCGCTGGCCTCTATTCCCCCCATGGACATCGCTGGCCTCTCACTCCTCCCACAGACATTGCTGGCCTAATTGTTGGCCTCTATCCCCCCCATGGACAATGCTGTTTTTCAGCCCCCCTTCCTCCGCACAAGAACATTGCTGGACTCCTGGCCTCTCCATCCCCCACTGACCCGGACATTGTTGCCCTCCTGGCCTTCCCATCCCTCTCCCCCCACCCCCCTTCACACACGCACACAGAGCTCTGTACTGCCATGCACACCCCCTGCCTTGACAGCCTTGAGCATTGCACCCCCCCCCCCCCCCTTCTGGGCACATTACCTTGTTGGGTTAACCTAATCAGCAGCTTTGGAGATGGCTTACCCTCTATTGAACCCAGGTTGCCTGACAGTATTCACAATGAAATGGAACTAATGGGCCCATGACTGGCCCAAACTGACTGCACCTGGACCCCCTTAACAAGCCAGAGCTGTATATAAGCTGCAACGATGGACACGCAGCCAGTCATGCCAGGAAGATGACCCCCAAGAAATGTTGTCCCAGATTTTCTGATAGTGAGCCTGCTAGACGCAGGGAAAGAGAGGCCGGAGAAGTGGGAACGCTAGCAGGGATGCGGGGAGCGGGGATGCAGGGCGGGGGGGGGGGGATTCTAGTCGCACACCCGCTAACGACATGCTAAGATATGTTAACATATGAAAATCGCAATTACGCTGATTTTCAGCAGGACTCCTTCGACACGATAAACCTTAGGCTGGGAGACGTGCGGAGGCCCGGACGCCCAGTGCAAATTCCGTGAATCGGCCGCCACTGATATCACCCGTCCAGCTGTGCTACAAAAGCAGCGCAGCGGAATGGGAGAATCACCCCCTTAATGTCTCAGATCTAAAATAGCCCTTCTACAGAACAGGTGCTGTCAGACGTGCTGAGTTTATCCAGGATTTACTGTTTCTATCCATTTCTCATTCCTTCTTAAGGTGGTGGTGAGTAGCCCTTGTTGAACCGCTGCAGTCCATGTGGGTACACCCATATATTCCCAGTTTGTTAGAGAGGGAGTTCCAGGATATGGAATCTGAGACAGTGAAGGAGCGGTGATATGTTTCCCAGTCAGGATGGTGAGTGATTTGGAGAGAAACTTGTTGGGGGCAGTGTTCCCATGTGTCTGCTGCCCTAGTCCTTCTAGGGGGTAGAGGTCATTGATTTGGAAGGTGTTGCCAAAGGAGTCTTGGTGAGTTGCTGCAGTACATCTTTAGATTGTACACACTGCTGCCACTGTGGTGGAGGGAGTGAATGTTTATGGTGGTGGATTAGGTGCCAATCAAGCAGGCTGTTTTGTCCTGGATGGTGTCAGGCTTCTTCAGTGTTGGAGCTACACTCATCCAGACAAGTGGAGAATATTCCATCATAGTCCTGACGTGTGCCTTGTAGATGGTGGAGAGGGTTTGCAGAGTCAGCAGGTGAATTACTCTTACAGAATTCCCAGCTTCTAATGGGAATAGGGCCTGGGTGGGATTGTGGTCGGTGCAAACTTGATGGGCCAAATGGCCTCCTTCTGCACTGTAGGGATTCTATGATAACCTGTTCTTGCAGCTCCAGTATTTATTAGCTGGTCGTGTTTAGTTGCTGGTCAATGGTAACCTCCAGGATGTTGATAGCGGGAGTTTCAGTGATGGTGATATCATTGAATGTCGAGGGGAGATGGTTAGATTCTCTCTTGTTGGAAAACCCATTGCCTGGAGTTTGTGTGGTGTGAATGTTACATGAGAAATTATACAAATCCAAACTATGTGCTACATTAACCTTTAAAAGTGGCAAGACCTACAATGGTTCACACACTCCATAGGCCATAGTAATCATCAACTTCAATAGCCCTGAATGATTCAGAAGGCTGTTTTACTAACCATGGACTTTAGTTCCAGGTAATTTTGTTTTTGTGCTATTTTAGGAATTGTGAAGAAGCAGGATTTCCGTTGGGTTTTTGATGCTGCCCCTTGCTGCGGGCTGCAATGAAAATAAGAATCAGCATAACGTATTAAAGTTTATTTCAGTTGGTAATAGTTGAGTACGTGGCAGTTTACTATGCTGGGACTCAGATACTGCAGCTTTAAACTGGATTTCCCAGTTGCTTTGCTTTGAGCTGAAGCCTTTGCCAGTCTCCAACTCGACCCCTGATGGAGAAAGGACAGGACTGTGTGCGGAGATATGTAGACTGGGAGTTCCCACTTCCTCAACCCCAATGGGACCCTGTGCGTTGCCTCAATACTGAGCCTGGTAGAAGTAACCCCCACGACTTGCCTGGGCTGGCAAAATCTCACTAACTGTCCTGTCTGGAGACAATACACATCTCTTTAACCTGTGCCTAACGCTCTCTCCACTGACATTATCTGTACCTTTGAGACTTGATTACCTGTAAAGACTCGCATTCCAACCATAATTTTGTAAATTGAGTTTGTGTCTTTATATGCCCTGTTTGTGAATAGAACTTCCACTCACCTGACGAAGGAGCAGCGCTCTGAAAGCTAGTGGCTTTTGCTACCAAATAAACCTGTTGGACTTTAACCTGGTGTTATGAGACATATTGTACACAGAGGGTGGTGGGGGCCTGGAATGCGCTGCCAGGCAAGGTGGTGGAGGCGGACACACTGGGAACATTTAAGACTTATCTAGACAGCCATATGAATGGAGTGGGAATGGAGGGATACAAAAGAATGGTCTAGTTTGGACCAGGGAGCGGCGCGGGCTTGGAGGGCCAAAGGGCCTGTTCCTGTGCTGTATTGTTCTTTGTTCTTTGTTCTTAATGGCAAAGAACACCAGCCTCCAGAAGTGCAAAACTGGACACAGAAACTGCTATCCTAAAGGAAGGGGGACAGACATGGTTCCTTTGGCTCTCCATGCAATTGTGGTGTCTGCCCATTAGCTCCCTGACATTGTCAGTCCTGCAGTGCATCCTAACTATGGATACTTCATGGAAAGCTAGCATCTTTATCTGCCAACCAGTCTAGGGCGGCACGGTGGCACAGCGGCTAGCACAGCAGCCTCACAGCGCCAGGGACCCGGGTTTGATTCCCGGCTTGGGGGACTGTCTGTGAGGAGTTTGTACATTGCCCCCGTGTCTGCGTGGGTTTCCTCCGGGTGCTCCGGTTTCCTCCCACAATCCGAAAGACGTGCTGGTTAGG
The DNA here is from genome assembly GCF_964213995.1 of Mustelus asterias. Lineage (NCBI taxonomy): Eukaryota > Metazoa > Chordata > Chondrichthyes > Carcharhiniformes > Triakidae > Mustelus > Mustelus asterias. The sequence goes on from NC_135819.1 coordinate 35,060,850, forward strand.
GTGCATTGGCCATGCTAAATTGTCCCTCAGTGTACCCGAACAGGCACTGGAGTGTGACGACTAGGGGATTTTCACAGTAACTTCATTGCAGTGTTAATGTAAGCCTACTGGTGACACGAATAAATAAACTTAAACATATATGTGTGATAGCGTGGCTGAATTTCTTCCCTCAAGACTGAATGAAAACACAACTGAGGCCACTGCCCAGTTAGCCAACCTTATCCAAAGTCGTAATTAGGAACGACTTCAGGGGCATCATTGACATAAGATCTAAAGGTCCCTGGTTCACTCCTGGGTTTCAGCATGCAACCAGACATTGGTTTCCTTCACTACCTCCTAATTCAGTGGTCCTGTGGCACAGTGGTAGCCTCTGAGCTGGAAGCTTTAGGTTCAAGTCTTGATGATCAAGGAAAATTTGCTTCTAATGTGGCCAGACAGGTTGAGTATCAACCTAGAAATCCTTTCAATGTGTCAGAGCAGAGGAGATTCCAGGACAGTCACCAATGGGGAGATTCCAGGACAGTCACCACTGGGGAGATTCCAGGACAGTCACCACTGGGGAGATTCCAGGACAGTCACCACTGGGGAGATTCCAGGACAGTCACCAATGGCAATGGCAAACCCACCAATGTCCTTCAGTCACAACCTTCACTGAAAGGATGTCAAGCCTAATGGAAGCTGAACGTTCTCCTTCTCCAGTATTGTACCTTGTCTTGGCTGGGCTGGTTTTGATCATGCTACCTCTGTCTGTGAATAAAACTAGTTTTGACTACAGCCAGCTGATTTCTGGGGCCAACTGTGTGAGAGTGAGAGAGAGAGAAAAGTGGAAAGAAAAAGAAAGATTTTTGTTCTGCACTACAGATGGGGCGGCACGGTAACACAGTGGTTAGCACTGCTGCCTCACAGCGCCAGGGACCTGGATTCGATTCCTGGCTTGATCACTGTCTGTGTGGAGTCTGCACATCCTCCTCGTATCTCCGTGAGTTTCCTCCGGGTGCTCCGGTTTCCTCCCACAATCCGAAAGACGTGCTGGTTAGATGTATTGGCCATGCTAAATTCTCCCTCAGTGTTCCCGAACAGGCGCCAGAGTGTGGCAACTAGGGGATTTTCACAGTAACTCCATTGCAGTGTTAATGTAAACCTACTTGTGACAATAATAAATAAACTTAAAACTTAAACTTAAACAGATGTAGAAAACAGAGAAAACCATGCAGTTATAAAACATTTCAGAACAGCTGGAAACATTCCACAGATCTGGATTACCTTTGAAGTCAAGGTAGTTGAATACACCAGTTAATTTTGGACACAGGCACTGAAATACATGATCGGTTAATCTCATTTTTGGATGATGATGTTATTAAAGATACAATTGATGGCTGGGACTCCAAAAGTAATTCCTTTCTCCTTGGTGCATAGCGCTGAAGGATCTTTCAAAGCCACCATTAAAGGCAGTTTGGGCCTCGGTCTAACACCCTTGTTGCCTTTGCTTTGCCAGTGTTAGCTTAGACTTGGGGTTCGGCAGCTGCAAAAACTCAACAGCAGCCCATCCATGTGGAAATATCCAGTTTCACTGTGGAAAGCAGAAATGCCTTCTCTCTTCCCCCTCCCTCCCCCCTGAGAAATGAAACACAAGAAAATGGTAACACTGAGACTCACAACGCTGCAGAGACAAAATGCCAAACCGAATGGAAGAAAAATATTCTGACTAGGAAGGAAGAACTTGCTTATGTAGTACATTTCATAACCTCACGATTTCCTAAAGCACTTTACAGCCAGTTAAATACTTTTGAATTGCAGTCACTGCTGCGTTGTAGGACACCAAAATAAGTGTCGGACACAAGTTCCGCAAACAGCAATGAAATAAATGACCGGACGGATCATCCAGTGCTGGCTGGAGGGATAAATGTTGGCCAGGATATACTGCTCTTCTTTCTGGGATTGTTTTTTTAATGTCCCTCTGGCAGGATAGATGAAGGCTCAGTTTAGCATCTTATCCAGAATACAGCACGCCTTCAGTGTTGCACTAAAACAGCAGCCTGGAATACTTGTTGAGTGATCCTCGCATGACTTTTGTGATTAAGATGCAAGAGTGTGACCACTGAGCCAAGGCTAGTCACAAGGCAGCAGCATGAGATAGAACTGATACACTCTTACTGCATTAGTATGAGTATCTGTCTGTGATCAATGCAGTCAGAAATCCTGAGTATTAACATATACATAGGAACACTTTGATGATTGAAAAGGAAGCCTTTATCATTCCATTCAGACATCTAATGCCAAGCAGTGATGTACCAATAATGCTAGCAGCCATCACTGACGGTGAAATAGCCCGGAATTCTCCAGCCATTCCCGCTGATGGGATTCTCTGATCCTGAATTTCCCGGTGGCATGGGATGGCTGTGATGAGAATTCCCATCGACAGCGGCGGGACCAGAGGATCCCATCGCCAGGGAACGGCGCTGTCTCCCACCATCACAAAAAGTGCTGAGGGGAGGCCAGAGAATCTTGCTCATAGAATGGGCAATTGTCCCGGGTAGAATCTTAAAATCCTACAGTGCAGAAGGAGGCCATTCGGCCCATCGCGTCTGCACCAACAATAATCCTACCCAGGCCCTATCCCCATAACCCCATGCATTTACCCTAGCTAGTGTCCCTGACACTAAGAGGCAATTTAGCATGGCCAATCCACCTAACCCGCACATCTTTGGACTGTGGGAGGAAACCGGAGTACCTGGAGGAAACCCGTGCAGTCACGGGGAAAACGTGCAAACTCTGTACAGACAGTGACCCAAGCCAGGAATTGAACCCGGGTCCCTGGAGTTATGAGGCAGCAGTGCTAACCACTGTGCCACCATGCCGAGTATACGCTCACAGTCCCAACAAAAGGGGTGGATGAAAAACGTATGGCATTGAGGGTTCAACCTTGTAAATTCTCTTCTCCAATGGTGAAGCTTTCCATGTTCCGTTTGCAACAAAGGGACTCATTTGTGATTGTATCACTGCTAATGGGTGGCCATTATACCAAGAAAGTTTGGCTAGTCAACCTTCCCGGGGAGAAAACTCAATTTAGTCAAACTTTTGTGTTTCTATGCCATCTGTACACAGGTGATTGGGGCATTAACCAGAATAATTCCTGCTGAAGTGACAGATACAGAATACTGAATCAGTCTACACTTGGAAGGCACAGTGGTTGGCACTGCTGCCTCACAGTACCAGGGACCTGGGTTCAATTCCCAGCTTGGGTCACTGTCTGTGTGGAGTCTGCACGTTCTCCCCTTGTCTCCGTGGGTTTCCTCCAGGTGCTCCGGTTTCCTCCCACAATCCGAAAGATGTGCTGGTTAGGTGCATTGGCCATGCTAAATTCTTCCTCAGCGTACCCGAACAGGCGCTGGAGTGTGACGACTAGGGGATTTTCACAGTAACTTCATTGCAGTGGTGATGTAAGCCTACTTGTGACTAATAAATCGATTACACTGCTGCAAGGTGGCTGAGACAAGACTTCTTAATCAGCTCCAACTCAGATGGACCAACAATAGGGTAAATACAAAGGGATATGCCAGATGGAGCAGCGATGACCAGGTCACCTCTCTGAATGATAACCGCCAGATAGCACAATGGTAACAAACGGTCAATGATTCAGCTGATACGGCACTGGCTTTCAACAAACATGAAATGAGCAGTAGAACATCCTAGAACACTCACTGGGGTAATTCTTGAGTAGCTTGAACGTTATTCCATGAAAAATGCTTGAGATGCTGCCAGCACTGCAAAATCATTTGCGAGTGAAGTGCTGTTGCTCTGGTCTAGAATCAAACAGGATACTTGGAACAAAAGCCACCTTGGAGTCTACTGGCTACCATTTGCCTTTGAATTCAGACCAACCATTTCAACTTTCCCCAACACATCAAGTGATGGACTGAGACAGGAGTAGGAAGATGATAACTAAAGAGAGCCTTTTGCTCCAATTCATCCATCCATTCGATTCAGAAATCAAAACAAAAGAAACCCTCCGGATAATACAGTTTATATAAAGCAGCAAATTCAGCTCATATCTATTAGTGATTCCATTAAAACCGCATTCTTACAATCCACCATTCTGTAATATTGCTACTTCACAGTTAGGGCACTGGATCAAAAAATATATACAGCAATTTGAAAAGCCGTGATAACTGGGAAACTAAAAAACTGCCCTCAAATGCAGATTTATTTCTGAATTATTAGTCACTGGACTGGCAGCAAAGATAGGTTGTAATATTTGCCCTCTTGTTGCATAGGTTGCCATGGAGACTGACCTGTGATCCTCTGTGACCACGCTTATGATCCCATTCGGACTGTGACAGAATCTGAAAGAGCAAAGGAAAAAGTAATGGTTAGCAGCAGAAAAAATTCTCACACACACACACACACATACATACTTAGATTGGGACAAAAAAAATGCAGCAAGTTTCTGCTTGAGTGCATTGCTGTCACGATGGTTATGCGCTAGTGAGATGATATGTATGTGACGTCCTTTAATCCACCATTCTATTGGAAATATAAACCCATTTGAAGCAAAGAGATTCACACTTGCATTCAAATAGCAGCCAGCGGAATGTCAGAAGAGTTCGTGACATGTTCTTTGTACATTTGTGGTTAAAGAGTGAGGGGCATGTTCTTTATACATTTGTGGTTAACAAGTGGGGGCATGTTCTTTATACATTTGTGGTTAAAAAGTGGGGGGCATGTTCTTTATATGGGCAGTGGAAAATGGAAGGCATGGTCATTGCATAGAATGCGGTAAGGGGGAAATTTCTGTGACTGCCATGCGATCCTATGTACCACATTCTGAGGGGAAAATCTGCCCCTTGATGGTTTGCCAGTAAAACTTACAAATGGAATTTAATAACACCACAGTGACCAAGCCACAATCATTAATGGTTCAGTCTGGATATCACTGTACGCAAACTAAGTACAGCAGACAACAGGGCTGCCCTGTCTAAGCAGCTGCCTGGTAAATACGAATGATTTTATCCTGCGTACTCTGAACTTTGCCGGACTAATCATATAAAAATAATGCCCTGCAGCAATGTCAGACTGTAATTCTGTTTTGGAGTCAGATAAAGGTTACTCACAACATCATCATCTCAATGCTTTGATGAGATTACAGTCTCGCAATCACGATCACTGTCAGTCAGCCATTATTCCCACCATAAATCTTTTCATTCCAGGCTAGCACGGCTCAGGAACAGAGCTATAAAACACCTACCCTAATGGAGATCTTTCCGATATCTGGACAAATGCTTTTGTCAAGCAGGTTGGACACTAATCTGGAATTTATTGCAAGGCTGGATCAGTTTCAATTTAGCGAGCTTAATGATGGCTCATAGAATAGCGCAGCAAGAAAAAAGGCACAGAAGAGGGAATGAGGCAATAAATTCAAAGAAAGGCAACATTTATATAATACCATTCATGACCTCGAGATGTCTTGTGGCACTTTACAGCCAATGAAGTACTTTTTGAAGTGCAGTCATTGCTCTACAGTGGGAAATGTGGCAGCCATTTTGGCCCTGCAAGGTTCCACAAAAGCTGGTTCCTGGTTGTATCACAGCTCCTGCTCCGCCCAAGGACGCAAGAAACTACAAAGGGTCGTGAATGAAGTCCATCAGGCAAACCAGCCTCCCATCCATTAACTCTGTTTACACTTCCCGCTGCCTCAGAAAAGCAACCAGCATAATTAGGGACCCCACACACCCCGGACATACTTTCTTCCACCTTCTTCCATCGGGAAAAAGTTTGAGGACATGTACCAACCAACTCAACAACAGTTTCTTCCCTGCTGCCATCAGACTTTTGAATTGTCCTACCTCGCACTAAGTTGATCTTTCTCTGCACCCTAGCTATGACTGTAACACTACATTCTGCCCTCTCTCATAAGAACATAAGATCCAGGAGCAGGAGTAGGCCATCTGGCCCCTCGAGCCTGCTCCCTCCGCCATTCAATAAGATCATGGCTGATCTTTTTGTGGATTCAGCTCCACTTACCCGCCCGCTCACCATAGCCCTTAATTCCTTTACTGTTCAAAAATGTATCTATCCTTGCCTTAAAAACAATCAATGAGGTAGTCTCAACTGCTTTACTGGGCAGGGAATTCCACAGATTCACAACCCTTTGTGTGAAGAAGTTCCTCCTCAACTCAGTCCTAAATCTGCTTCCCCATATTTTGAGGCTATGCCCCCTAGTTCTAATTTCACCCGCCAGTGGAAACAACTTCCCTGCTTCTATTTTATCTATTCCCTTCATAATCTTATATGTTTCTATAAGATCTCCCCTCATTCTTCTGAATTCCAATGAGTACAGCCCCAGTCTACTCAGTCTCTCCTCATAAGCCAACCCTCTCAACTCCAGAATCAACCTAGTGAATCTCCTCTGCACCCCCTCCAATGCCAGTATACCCTTTCTCAAGTAAGGAGACCAAAACTGTATACAGTACTCCAGGTGTGGCCTCACCAGCACCTTATCCAGCAGCAACATAACCTCGCTGTTTTTAAATTCCATCCCTCTAGCAATGAAGGACAAAATTCCACTTGCCTTCTTAATTACCTGCTGCACCTGCAAACCAACTCCTTGAGATTCCTGCACAAGGACACTCAGGTCCCTCTGCACAGCAGCATGCTGCAATTTTTTACCATTTAAATAATAGTCCATTTTGCTGTTATTCCTACCAAATGGATGACCTCACATTTACCAACATTGTACTCCATCTGCCAGTCCCTCGTCCACTCACTGCGACTATCTATATCCCTTTGCAGACTTTCAGCGTCCTCTGCACACTTTGCTCTTCCACCCATCTTAGTGTCATCTGCGAATTTTGACACACTACACTTGGTCCCCAACTCCAAATCATCTATTTAAATCGCAAACAATTGCGGTCCCAACACTGATCCCTCATTTCCTTCTCTATGAACGGAATGCTTTGTTTGTGCAAGAAACAATACTTTTCACTGTTTGCTAATACATGTGACGATAATAAATCAAATCAAAACAGCAATGAGATGAATGACCCGATAATCATTTTTTTCAGTCAGGCTGATTGAGGAATAAATATTTGCCAGGACACCAAGAAGAATCATCTTCAGAATAGTACCATGGGATCTTTCACAGTTACAGAGTAGTCATTAGAGAGGCATGGCTGTAAAGTAACCTGAATATTCAAGGGTATTTGACATTTTGGAAGAAAGGAAAAGAAGGTGGGTTAGCTCTGTTGATAAAGGATAAGATCAGTACCAAGAATGAAAAACGATCTTGCTTCAGAGGATCAAAATGTAGAGTGGAATTTTTCCGTCCCACCCACCACAGGAATCATAGCGGGCGGGGGTGGACCATGCAAAGGTCCGTCGACCTTGTGCAAGATTTTTCAGTCTTGGGGAGAGCGTGGCTGGAAAATCCTGCCCATAGAATCAGTTTGGGTGGAGATAAGAAATAACAAAAGAACAAAGTCACTGCTGGGAGTGGTTTATAACACAGAAGGACAGAGTATAAATTAAGAAATATCAGGAGCTTGTAACTAAGGTACTGCAGAAACCATGGGAAACTTTAATCTTCAGATGGATTTTATGAACTAAATTAGCAAAAGTAGTTAGCAGAATGAGTTCCTAGCATGTAATTAAGACAGTTTCTTGGAACAATACATTCTGGAATCAACCCAAGAACTGGCTATTTCTGAGCTGGCAATGTGCAATGGGATAAGAGTACTTAATTACCCCATTGTAAAGGATCCTCTAGGAAAGAGCGATCATAACTTGTTAGAATTTCACATTCAGTTTGGGGGTGAGAAATCTGGATCTGAAACTAGTCTTAAATATATGAGGAAATCACAAGGGTACAAAGGCAATTTTGGCCAAAGTGGAATGGGAAAATATGTTATAAAGTAAGATGGTGAGAAGCAATGACAGACATTTAAGGAGATATTTCAGAACTCTGAACAAAAATACATTGAGAAAGAAAGATTTAATGAGAAGGATGCGCCAACTGTGGTCAAATAAGGAAGTTAAAGATGGTGTCGAATTGAAAGATGTACAGTGCTGTAAAAATTAGCAGTAGGCCGGAAGATTGGGAAAATGATAGAAATCTGAAAAAGGTGACGACAAAATAATGAACAGGGAAAAATTGGAGTATAAGAGAAAACTAACAAGAAATATAAAGAAAGAGTAAAAGTTTCTACAAGAATATAAAGAAGAAAAGTGTAGCAGAAGTCAGCATTTGACCCTGAAGAGGGGGAGGCTGGGGAATGAATAAATTAATAGTGGAAAACAAGGACATGGCAGAGGCTTTGAACAAGTATTTTGTACCTGACTCCATAGGAGAAGATATAATAAGTGTCCTGTCATGAAAATGTGCTTTATGTCAAATAAGTTTTAATCCACTAGCTGGAAAAATTAATTGAACTTTAAAACAGATTTTTTTCAAAAATGTAGACTTAAGCTTACAGCAAAAGATGGCTAGCCTAATTTGCATCACTATACATTCCACATTCCAATCCATTGTGATGGAGGCAGCATGTCTCCAAAGATCCATCAAGGACAATGACATGGGGAATATGATCATATCCTGGCCTTGTTAGCATGACATCATGTCAATCACCTGAACTTTTGGCAATGGCAACCCATTAAGCATAACTGTTTGGAAAATAGGGCCCTAGCCAAGAGGGGGCACCCCAGATAGGGACTCGCTGAGAGATAATGAGAATGCCTTAAACACAATCACTTGCGGACAGTACAATAGCACAGTGGTTAGCATTGCTGCCTCACAGTGCCAGGGGCCCGGGTTCAACTCCAGCCTTGGGTCACTGTCTGTGTGGAGTTTGCATATTCTCCCCGTGTCTGCGTGGGTTTTCTTCGGGTGCTCCGGTTTTCTCCCACACTCCAAAGACGTGCAGGTTAGGTGGATTGGTAATGCTAAATTGCCCATTATTGTCCCAAGATGTGTAGGTTAGGGGAATTATTGGGGTAAATGTGTGGGGTTATGGGGATGGGGTCTGGGTTGGATGCTTTATTGGAGAGTCGGTGCAAACTCAATAGGCCAAATGACCTCCTCCTACACTTCAGGGTTTCTATGATATGACTTGAACAATTATACCCTTACTAAGAGTGGGCGATTCCCAGACATGAACATACACATTTGCAAGAGGGAATGCATTAGTGATGATCATATTTAAATCATTGGGTGATGGTCATGTGTCAGGCCCTCCTCTTTGTGTATTTTAGCTTATGCTGTCTCTGCAGTAAGAGGACAAGCAGCTGAGTCACTGAGGGACAAGACCCCAGTGGGGGCCCTCCTCCCTTCCCTCTCTCCAACCCACCATACAAGCTTTGAACCCTGTTTGCCAACCCTGATCCAGCCACACCCTTGGGCTACAGACAGAAATTTCTTAAAAGAATTGCACCACGCTAACACCTCCAGGAGAACAAGTGAGTCAGCTATCTATCACTTTAATTGAAAGCATCAGGACCAGGGAAAGTCACACTGCCTTCATATTCAGTCTAAAACCAGCCAGTAGACCAAATTACAGACTGTATATTCCTCTTACACTTACAGGTTCTAATCTGACAAACCTATCCCTCCCCACTCTGTAATCTATTCGCATGAGTGAGTGCAGGTGTGAGTGAGTGAATATGTGAGTGAGTGCAGGTGTGAATGAGTGAATATGTGAGTGAGTGCAGGTGTGAGTGAGTGCAGGTGTGAGTGAGTGAAGGTGTGAGTGAATGTGAGTGAGTGACTGACTGAATGAGTGAGTGAATGTGTGATGAATGAATGACTGAGTGAGTGAGTGAGTGAGTCAGTGAGTCAGTGACTGAGTGAGTGAGTGAATGAATGAGTGAGCGAGTGAATGAATGAGTGAGTGAGTGACTGAGTGAGTGAGTGAATGACTGAGCGAGTGAGTGAGTGAATGTGTGAGTAAGTGAATGTGTGAGTGAGTGAGTGAATGTGTGAGTGAGTGAGTGACTGACTGACTGAGTGAGTGAATAAGTGAGTGTGTTAGTGAGAGAGCGAGAGTGTGTGAGAATGAGAGTGGGTGAGAGAGTGAGAGTGTGTGTAAGTGAGTGTGTGTGTGAGAGAGAGTGAGAGAGTAGGTGAGATGAGAGAGTGAGAGTGAGAGTAAGTGTGAGTGAATGACTTACTGCCCACAAATGATAGGCGAACACTGCAGCAACATACAAGTGGCATCTGCGGGAAGGGTATTTCCTTCAGGCAGGTTTCAACTGTTTCTGCAGAGGTGTTCAGGTCCAAACTCCAAGAAACAGTGACAGTGGCCTCAACCCTTTTGGGGGAAAAAGGCAGCTTCAGCGATCTCATACACTTCTATGATCGGAAAGGCCTCATGAGGAGCTACAAGTCATCACAGGATTGAAGTGATTCCATTAAGGTTCACCGTGGCTATAACGTAGGGAGCTTTTTGTCTCCCCGCCTGTTGCTACTGAAGTATAAAGTTGCTGGGTACAATGCAGGTCTTGAGCTTTCCACTTAAATAAACAACAATTACCAGCAAACTAGTCGACTGCAATGGCGGCTGCTTGGCATCTGGTAATTTGGATGGTAGGCTGTCCATGCGAGTTTTATGCCCGCACATCTCAGTCCCATTCTGAGGTACATCATGTCCAGGAAGCTGACTCTGATATAACGGCAACACAGCTTGAGATACTGCATGGAATCCTGGTCCTCAGGAGAAGCCTAATGATAGGCACTGCGCACACCTATCATAAAGGGCAAGGCAGTTTAAGGACTGTGAACCAGTCCAGGGAGGGATCTAACACAAGAGTCCAAGACAGTGAAGCAAAACATTGGGTGGCACAGTGGTTAGCACTGCTGCCTCACAGCGCCAGGTACCCGGGTTCGATTCCCGGCTTGGGTCACTGTCTGTCTGGAGTTCGCACGTTCTCCCCGTGACTGCGTGGGTTTCCTCCGGGTGCCCCAGTTCCCTCCCACAATCTGAAAGACGTGCTGGCCTTGGCCATGCTAAATTCTCCCTCAGTGTAACCCGAACAGGTGTCAGAGAGTGGCGACTAGGGGATTTTCATAGTAACTTCATTCCAGTGTTAATGTAAGCCTACTTGTGACACTAATAAATAAACAAACAAACAAATGATGAATGAAGTTCCTCTGTAACATGCACTTTGGTGATTACTGCATGGATAAAAGCATGGGGGCAGCAAACACCTGTAAAATAAACGAGGAGAAGCACTTGCGCATTCAGATGCTGCTCTAATTAACATTTGTTTAAATTAATAGGCAGAAAATTGGGTGGGTTCCAACAGATATAAGTGTGCCTATCCACTCGGTCTTTCTGCAATTTTTGCATTCGGGTGATCCAATACCCACTCGATTCAAGAACCGGAAAACTTTTCCCAATCCGTTTTCCTCACAAATCCAACTGCATTTTATTGAAGGTGGGGATCTCTCATGTCTGGCCGCCTTCAGTTGTTTACAGTTCGAAGGCTGTCACTTTGATAAGGTGGCCATTCCTTTGAAGAAAGCAGCTTTATCGTGTTGACAGTGAGTATTTGGGAAGTCAGTTCCGAGAAACTGTGGAACAGCTTGTAGCACATATTCCCGCTGTCATGCTGCCATGTTGCTCACTCGGGACATTTTGCACTGTGGTTGCTGCTAACATCATGTGCCAATTCTTTTGCAATGTGGCTTTTGCTTTTCAGTCCAATGTTTTATTGTTTAATTATTTCCAATATAACAAAATCTCATTTTATTTTTCGCAAATGTGTTTGGTGTGGTCTTTTGTTTATCCAGGGACCCTGAATATATTCCACACAATATGAGACTCCATTACTAAGTGTAGGGGACTGGTTAGGCCACATTTGGAGTACTGCGTCCAGTTCTGGTCGCCGCACTACCAGAAGGACGTGGAGGCTTTAGAGAGAGTGCAGTGAAGGTTTACCAGGATGTTGCCTGGTATGGAAGGTCTTAGCTATGAGGAGAGATTGGGTAAACTGGGCTTGTTCTCCCTGGAAAGACGGAGAATGAGGGGAGACCTAATAGAGGTGTACAAAATTATGAAGGATATAGATAGGGTGAACAGTGGGAAGCTTTCTCCCAGGTCGGAGGTGACGATCACGAGGGGTCACGGGCTCAAGGTGAGAGGGGCGAGGTATAACTCAGATATCAGAGGGACGATTTTTACACAGAGAGTGGTGGGGGCCTGGAATGCGCTGCCAAGTAGGGTGGTGGAGGCAGACATGCTGGCATCGTTTAAGACTTACCTGGATAGTCACATGAGCAGTCTGGGAATGGAGGGGTACAAATGAATGGTCTAGTTGGACCACTGAGCGGCACAGGCTTGGAGAGCCGAAGGGCCTGTTTCCTGTGCTGTACTGTTCTTTATTCTTTATCTTTATGACTTTCCCCCATCCTGGTCTTCTCAAGATTGTTGTGCCTTTCATTCTCATCTTTCGCTTTTTTGATTTCGCTAAACCCTCGTTTAAACTGGACTATACAAAGCTAACATTGGTGATGCAGTCTGGGACCATCAGCTTAAACAGAAGAAGATGCACATTCCCATAAATAACAAACCCATCTGCTCTCTGATTAAAGTTATGAATGCAGTCATCCTCCAATACTAGACAAGAATTCTTTTTATTCATTCATGGGACATGAGCATCACTAGCTGGCCAGCATTTATTACCCATCCCTAGTGGCCTGAAGGCAGTTGAGAGTCAACTACACTGCTGTGGCTCTGAAGTCAAATGTAGGCCAGACCGGGTAAGGACAGCAGATTTCCTTCCCTAAAGGACATTAGTGAACCAGATGGGTTTTTCCCAACAATCGACAATGGTTTCATGGTCATTAGTAGATTCTTAATTCCAGATTTAAAAAAAAATTCAAATTCTACCACCTGCAGTGGCGAGATTTGAACCCACTTCCCCAGAACATTAGCTGAGTTCCTGGATCAATATAGATTAGTGATAATTCCATTAGGCCATCATCATAAATGCTCAGAACAGAAAATACTGACCATTAGAACCCACCGAGACTGGGAGGCAACTGTACCATGCACTCATCACAGGGCGAAGCCCCTAGAGGAGCCATGCTAGAAGGAAGTTCAAGGTGGAGATAGGACGGCAAGAGCACAGCTCCTTCGCTCTGACTCATTTCCCTTTGGAGCATAGCTGGGGGAGGGGGGGGGGCTGTTGGCAGAGGATTAGTGAATGTACAAGCCCCTTGCTCCACCTTTGGCAAGAGATGGGCAGAAATATTTAAACCATTTCATTGGGGGTCACGTTCATCTCCTGCTGGTCTTACAGCACCAGCACCCACGTGGAATTTCAAAGTCATTATATTTTAAACAAAGAACAGGAGAAAGAACTTGCATTTATATAGTGCCTTTTCCAACCTCAGGACATCCTAATATGCTGTGCAACCAGTGAAGTACTTTTTGAAGTGTGGTAATGTAGAAAACACCACAGCCAATCTGCACACAGCAAACTCCCACAACATGATAATGAGCAGATAATCCTGTAGAAATCTGGAACTAAAAGTCTCGCAATGACCATGAAACCATTGTCGGAAAAACCCATCTGATTCATTAATGCCCTGTAGGAAAGGAAACCTGGTTCAGCCTGCATGTGACTCCAGATTCAAAGCACTGAGGTTGACTCTTAAAATGCTCTCTGAAATGGTATGGGTGGCACAGTGGCACAGTGGTTAGCACTGCTGCCTCACAGCGCCAGGGACCCGGGTTCAATTCCAGCCTTGGGTCACTATCTATGCGGAGTCTGCACGTTCTCCCCTTGACTGTGTGGGTTTCTTCCGGGCGCTCCGGTTTCCTCACACAGTCCAAAGATGTGTGGGGTAGGTGGATTGGCCATGCTGAATTGCCCCTTAGTGTCAGGGGGTCTAGCTAGTGCAAATACATGGGGTTAGGGGGAATAGGGCCTGGGTGGGTTAGTGGTTGGTTCAGATCCAATGGGCCAAACAGCTTCCTTCTGCACTGTAGGATCCTATTAACTCAGTTCAAGGGCAATTAAGGATTGGCAATAAATGCTGGTCCAGCCAACGACACCCGCATCACATGAATGACTAATTCTCTAATTCAAAGAATGGTTAGTCAAATCAGTCATTAGTTCAGAGCTTTGCCTTAGACTTATTCCCCCTCGATGACCCAGGGCCCAGCAACATCCACATAAGGGACCAAAATCAATGCCTTGCCTCTCGCAGTGAAATAATTACTGGTGAGAGATATAAAAAGCTGCCATTCTCACTGTGCCTAGAATGCTGAATGACCCAGATATTGATACATGCTTCCTCTTATAAGCTACATCTGTTTACCATCGGTAACTGCTTTGCTCATGGATAGGTTTAATGTAATATCAGTGAGCTTGGGACAGATACTATCTGGATATTACACATGCACGACCGTTATATGGTATGTCACGTGTGTATGGGATCATTAACACACGCAGTTTGGGAATTTGAATTCCATTTTGTTTAGATTGGGAAATTAATTCGCCGTTAAAAGTAAAAATGATCATGTCATCAAAAGCCAATTGGTTCATTAAGGTCCTGTAGAGAAGGGAAACCTGTTGTCCTTACCCGGTCTGGCCTACCTGTGACTCCAGTCCCACACCAATTTGGTTGCCTCTTAACGGCCGTCTGAAGTGGCCTGGCAAGCCACTCGGCTGAATTGAACTGCTGCAAGGAAAATAGGGCCTAGCATCTCCTTTACTGGTTTGGGGGGGGGGGGGGGGGGGGAACTAGGGATGGATAAACACTGTGACCTTGCCAGGCAACATCCTGAGAATGAACATCCATGAACAAAGCTGGATTGGGTTCCGGGGGAGTCTCGATCTGATTCTTGTGAGAACCAAGCCCGCAAGTCAAATTGGCCCATGCATTTCCAGCCTCCACTTTGTACCCTGCAGCGACAAGAAGAAAGGCTTTGTTCAAAAGGAAATAAAAATGTTATTGCTGTGAAGTTGAAAAGGTGCCTTTCAGCAGATCGTGTTGTTGCAAATTGTTGGCAGAGAAGGGAAAAACGCTTTGCTCTGCATCCAGCCCATGCTACACCTGTGCCTGGAGTACTTCACGCTGGCATTCTTGGTGAAACAAAATAGCTTCAATTCTCTGGAACAGAAATGCAAAGTGCAAAGAATTTGCCAGGCATTTTTTCATGATGACAGTGCCCCTTTAAGTGGTTCCAAATATCCGGTGTAAGTTCTATGTGGTGTGTTGCTTCATTCCTTCAACTCAAGACAAGTTCCATTCAATATCCGAATGCAAGCATAGTGCCATGAGATCCGCTGGCATTCTGCGGGCAGCCTCTGGCTGGTATAAGCTGTGAGGCAATATTCGTCAGGTTTAATTCCCTTCGGCCTCAATGCAGCTTAATTGTCATATTTTGAACCATAAACTCAACCGGTGACTAACCGTTTCAATGACCCATTATATTTCCAACTGATCGCACCTTGGTTCAACCTGCCCCAACACAGGTGCAAACTTGGACAATTGGTCCGCTGCCAATATCAATCAATATGAATTCAGCACGAAAGTTCTGGTAGAAAGGGGTAAAGTCAAGGAATGAAGAACTCCTGGCTGAATGAAAATGAAATCATGGAGGTACAGTGGAAAATATCTCAAACTAAAGCAATAAAAGCAAAAGCAATTTCAACCAGAAGTCACGATCTTCACAGTTTAAATCTCTTCACAAGCTCAGCGCTGAAGGGAGAATGAGGGAGGGAGGGAGTTATGGGCTGGGGTACTCCGACCCCTCCTGTCTGCAGGACCTTTCAGTCCCGCTGATGTCAACGGCCGTTTGAATGGTTCACTGCCTCCGGTGAACCTGCCACACGGGGCTGGAAAATCCCAACCACGGAGTGAAGCAAGCTTCTTCTCTTTTCACCTCAACCCTCGATTCTGAATCCAGTCAATGGTTTTCAAAAGGGAATAGATAATTATCCGAAACAAAACAGGAAATGGAAGGGCTAAGGGGGAAGAGGCAGGGAAGTGGGGATAGCTAAGTTGTCCTCACAGAGAGTTGATACAGACACATTGGGCTGAATGGCCTCCTTGTGTCCCGTAACTATCCGAACAATAGAATGCCAGTCCCATTCCGCTGAATATAGAAATCTCAAATGAAAGGAACTTAGACTACACCTCGCTTCTTTTTTTAAATTACTTTTAAAGAATGTGAGAGTGGCTGGATAAACCAGCATTTATTGCCCATCCCTAGTTGTCCCTGAGAAGGTGATGGTGAGCTGCCTTCCTGAACCACTGCAGTCCCACAATGCTGTTACGGAGGATTTACTCCCAGCAACAGTGAAGGAACAATGCTATATTTCCAAATCAGGATGTGAGTGACTTGGAAAGGAATCTCCATTCCCAGGCATGTGCTGCTCTTGTCCTTCTAGATCATAATGGTCATGGGTTTGGAAGGTGGTGTATAAGGAACCTTGGTGAGTTCCTGCAGTGCATCTTGTCAGTGGTACATAGAGCTGCCACTGTGCATTGGTAGCAGAGGGAGTGAACGTTTATTGAAGGGGTAGCAATTAAGCAGGTTGCTTTGTCCTGGATGGTGTGGAGCTTCTTGAGTGTTGTTGGAGCTGCATTATCCAGGCAAGCGGAGAATATTCCATCACACTCCTGACTTGTGCCTTGTACATTAAGCATAGGTGTTGGGGAGTCAGATGAGTTACTCACACAGGATTCCTGACCAGGACTCTTTGACCAGCTCTGGTAGTGACAGTATTTATAGTAGTTTGCACAGTCTCCCTGTGTATGCGTGGGTTTCAACCCACAGTCCAAAAGATGTGCACATTAGGTGGATTGGCTATGCTAAATTGTTCTAGTGTCCCCAGATGTGTAGGTTAGATGGATTAGCCATGGTAACTGTGTGGGGTTAAAGGCATAGGGTGAGGGAAGAGGGGCTGGGTAAGATAATCTGTCAGAGTTGGTGCAGACTTGATGGACTGAATGGCCTATCCTGCTCTGTAGGGATTCTATGTGGTTAGTTGAGTTCAGTTTCTGGTCAATGGAAATCCCCAGGATGTTGAAAGTGGGGGATTCAATGATGGTAATGCCATTGAAGGGGCCATAGTTAGATCCTGATTTGTTAGAGATGGTCATTGCCTGACATGTGTGGTACAAATGTTACTTTCCACCTGTCAGCCCAAGCCTGGATATTGTCCAGGTCTTGCTGCATTTGGACATGAACTGCTTCAGTATCTGAAGAGTCGGGATACAAGGCAACAGCATAAACTATGAGGAAAGGTTTGCACTCGACTTGCACAATTTACTGCAGTAAGATTGAAGCAGTTTCATTCTGTACCGACTTCTATCCAATCTGAAAATATTTGGGCTTGTCAATATGTGGAAGAGGGAGAAAACATTTCCATTCCCAGGCAGTAACCTCAGTCACATTGTTCACATTCTCTCTCCCTTCCTTCCCACATAAACAAGCAAGCAACAGGACATCATTTTCCTGTGGCTATTATCTACCATTTGTAGGTCGACAGCATAATCACCCAACTTATTTATATGTGATGAGGCTGTTGTTATGCACTTGAATGGTTACAACAAATGATGCACTCTGTACCTTGGGGAAAGCCACTAATTAGTTTCTCCTGCTGCTGGCAGTCAGTCCCAAGGACATGGAGACATGTGAGTGCCATCATAAAAATTTCAGTTGCCTCTTTAATGTGGCAGTGCAGAGATAGAAATGACTGACCTCCCACAGGCATCTGGAATGATTTCCACTGCATCAAGTTGAAGAGGGCAATATCCTCCCTCGCCATTGGCGAAGCAACACACACCCTACAGGGCTTTGATAACTAACTATCAGACCACAGTCAAAACCTCCCAGCCAGCCAAACCAATCTGTGTATTCCTTGTACCCAGGTCACAGACTCTATTGCTACATGTCCTGCTTATCCAGCAGTGAAGATAGTGCAGTAGCAAGCAATAAGAGAACTAAATTCTCAAAGTAAAGGTTTAACAAAGAGACTTCATTAAAACAACACCACTTAGACCATCCTCTAAGCCACAAGTGCTCCACATAATCCCCATCTGCTTTATATTTATGCTGGGTCAGCTGGTCAGCTGACCATCACATAATTTTGCCATTGGTTAGATTGTCTACCAGGTCAGCTGACCCTCACAGCAGGTTGCCATTGGTTATATTATAATATGTCCACCTCCTGCTCTGTTCTCTTTGAATGTGTGGCCTTTCAGGCTCTCCATGCTGGTCTTTCTTAGCTTAGGGAATCACCTTGCTGATGGTTGCAGATAAAAAGTTCACACCAATTCTGACCTTAAGTTGGTTTGGAGATGGCCAGCTGAAGATATAATGCCATTGTGACAATCAACTGTTGAAAGTGATCTTCTTTGTATGAGCTACTGGACCAATACTCGGATAGTTTTGAGGAACAGAAAAACAATTTAGCCCAGAGGAAACATGAATAACAGTCAGACCTGCTGGGCTATTTTATCCTGCACTTCATCCTGTCCAGAAGTCTCAAATTTTGGGACCTTTAATCAGCCCCAAATGAGCAAAATTTATTTATTGCTTTTTCCTTAATTTAATTTAACTTATTGTTGGTGGGGGTGCTGCACAAAATGGTACAAGTTCAGCAGTTGGAACACAAACATTGTTTATCAATGAACGGAGAGTTTAGTTGTCTGACAGTTTCTGTTACACCTTCTGATGTGGGCACACATAGTGACTTGTAGTGTTCATGAGCACATGAGGGACTGCACACACACATGTACACACATGTGCACACACACACGTGCACACACACATTCACCTCTACTTGCACATGCATGCACCCACATGCACAAGTGTACATATGCACATGAACACGCACCCACACGCACATGCACCCACATGCACATGCACCCATACACACACTTGCAGACACACATGTACACATACGTGTGTAGATATGCACATATGTGTGCACACACACACATGTAACCACACACACATGCACCCATACACACATATGCACACACGCGCACACACACACACACTGTGTGATCTAGCAAACATCTATATATTGGCTGGTGTTATACTAGCTATCACAAGGTGGGTCCAGACACAAGATCACACACCAGGTCAAAACAGAGATTAGGGATGTCAGTAGAGAACTGGAAAGCAAAATAAGCAACAGCTGTAAAATACAATGACAAAAATCTTCCTTTCTTATAACAGCACCCTGACACACATGCGCACACACATACACACATGTACGCACACACACCCACACACACATGCACCCACACACACATATGTGCACCCATACATATGCACGCACACACACACGCACACACACACACACACACATGTGCACCCACACATATGCACGCACGCACACACACACATGCACACATTCTAAGATTCTATGAAAGCAGCAAGAGGGCCATCAGGGAGAAATTAAAATCCTAAGGGGCCATATAGTGTTAAGCACAAGGTTAAAACAGGAGATAGCACTGAAATGCTGCTTGGAGATTGTTTAAACCAGGAAAACACTAATCATATACCAACATCATTGAGAGACACTCAGTCCCTACACAGATACCAAACGTCTCCCTCCCTTATTCCCACTTCCTGTTCTGATGGTGCAAGATGATTAAAGGATCCTGCAACCCCCCCTCGGTTAATAACAACCATTTAAAACAATCAGTTTTCCACTGTTCCCGGAATGAGTGTTGCTGCCACTGCAGGAACATTCAGTTTTCCTAACACCTATGTTCTCTTCAACCAACTATTGGAAGGGTAAACTGCAAATATCACATTATAGCGCATGTCTGGGTAACAAACATACACTTTAATGTTAACAGGAGTAGCTGATTGAAACCAACAGAGCTCGTGTATGACAATATAGGATAGTGAATCACTGACAATCATCTTAAGATAGTTAGTGATGGACAGACTGATTGTCTGACAAATATAGTTCCCTTATTTAACAGCAGTCACTGACAAATACAGGCCCATCAGCCTGACCTCTGTGCAATCCAAGGAGGGGGCAGCACGGTGGCATGGTGGTTAGCACTGCGGCCTCACAGCGCCAAGGGTCCGGGTTCAATTCCAACATCAGGTGTGTGTGTGTGGAGTTTGCACATTCTCCCCGTGTCTGCGTGGGTTTCCTTCCAGTGTTCTGGTTTCCTCCCACAGTCCAAAGATGTGCAGGTTAGGTGGATTGGCCATGCTAAATTGCCCCTTAGTGTCAGGGGGACTAGCTAGGGTAAATGCATGGGATTGTGGGGATAGGGCCTGCGTGGGATTGTGGTCGCTGCAGACTCGATGGGCCGAATGGCATCCTTCTGCACTGGCCATGCTGAATTTCCCCTTAGTGCCCCAAGATATGTGGTTAGGGAGATTAGCAGGGTAAATACATGGGGTTACAGGGAGAGGGTCTGGGTGGGACTGTGGTCGGTGCAGGCACGGTGGGCCGGATGGCCTCCTTCTGCACTGTAGGGATTCTATGATTCTAAGGAAGCCATTGTTTTACAAAAAAGGGATTGGCAAGTTTAGCTCAGTTGGCTGGACAGCTGGTTGATGACACAGAGCAGTGCTAACAGCGTGAGTTCAATTCCTGTACTGGCTGAGGTTATTAATGAAGGCTCCACCTTCTCAACTTTGCCCCTTTGCTTGAGGTGTGGTAATCCTCAGGTTAAAATCATCACCAGCTCCCACCCTCAAAGGGATTATGGTGACTTTACCTTTACTTTGAAAGGTCTGATAGTTAGCCTCATAATCTCAAATTATTCACTGGTAAGTGTTCAGGTGTAGTCACTGCATACCCCGCGTCATGAAGGTTTAGCTGAGTTATTAGAAGCTGGCTAGAAAGCATAGATGTGGAGATGCCAGCATTGGACTGGGATAAACACAGTAAGAGTCTTAAAAACACCAGGTTAAAGTCCAACAGGTTTAATGCCACAGCTTGCCTCCTGGACTTGCAGAATCTCACTGGCTGTCCTGTCTGGAGACAAGACACATCTCTTTAACCTGTGCTTAATGCTCCCTCCACTCACATTGTCTGTATCTTTAAGACCTGGTTGGTTGTAGAGATTCGCATTCTAATCAGTATTCTGTAACTTGATTTTGTGTCTCTGTATGCCCTGTTTGAGAGCAGATATCCACTCCATCTGACGAATGAGCAGTGCTCCGAAAGCTAATGGCATTTGCTACCAAATAAACCCGTTGGACTTTAATCTGGTGTTGTTAAAACTCTTACTGTAGAAAGCATAGGGCATGAGTGAATGTCTTTGTGATAGAGCAGCAACAATTTGGTCCAGTTAGTAAGGAATGGAGATTTAGTAAATAGCGTTGTTGCATCGTGAGAACACACGTACAAGCAACTAGTTGGAAAGAAATGGAAATGCTTATATTTTTATGGCACTTTCCACAACCACTGGACATCTGAAAGCACCTTACAGCCAATGACTGACTTGCAAGGAATAGATAGTCACTGCGTAGGCAATACGGCTGCCAATTTGCACACAGCAGCGTGACAATGACCAGATCATCTGTTTTTGTTATGTTCATTGAGAGATAAATATTGGTCACGGCACCGGGGATAACACCCCTTGCTTTTTCTTTCCATGGGACCTTTTACATCCATCCAACCAAATTGACAAATAGGGCCTTGGTTTAAACCCTCATCCAGTACCTCTGACAGTGCTGCGCTCCCTCAGTACTCTATTTTTTAAAAAATCTTTATCCTTTCATACGATGTGGGTGCCCATCGCTAATTGCCCTTGAACCGAGTGACAGCTCAGAGTCAACCACCTTACTGTGGGTCTGGAGTCACATGTAGACCAGACCAGGAAAGGACATCAGATTTCCCTCACTAAAGGACATTAGTGAACCAGGTGGGTTGTTACAACAATCAACAATGGTTTTACAGTCTTCGTTAGACTTGTAAATCCAGATTTTTAAAAAATGAATTTAAATTTCACCATCTATCATGGTGGGATTCGAACCCAGGTCTCCAGAGCATTACCCGGGTGTCTGGATTACTAGTGCAATGACAATATCACCAAGCCATCACCTCAAATATTACAGACCGTCATGTTGGTGAAAGCCTTTCTAGGACTGGTGGGTAATTTATTGTCCCAAGCCAGTCTATAAATGGTAGTTCCAATGGAGGGTCATTGACCTGATATGTTCGCTTTGTTTCTCTTCACAGATGCTACCTGCAGCCTTTTGATTTTCTTTAGAAATGTAAGTTGTTGTTGTATGGTGGTATACGCCTGTACAATTCTTTGCCTGCAGGAGAGTGGATTCAAACATGACCAAATGAGGCCTCACTGATTTGGTGCAACACTTATATTTTGACTCCTCCAAAAGTCTAACATTTGACGACAGAAATGATCGAATAACAGTCATAGATTTCAACATTTCCAGCAATACACAGGGATATAAATAGATAGAATCCCTAAAATGCAGAAGGAGGCCATTCGGCCCACGAGTCCGCACTGACCACAATCCCACCCAGGCCCTATCCCCATAACGCCATGCATTTACCCTAGCTAGACCCCTGACACTAGGAGGCAATTTAGCATGGCCAATCCACCTAACCCGCACAGCTTTGGACTGTGGGAGGAAACCAGAGCACCCGGAGAAAACCCACGCAGACACGGGGAGAATGTGCAGACTCCACACAGACAGTGACCCGAGGCTGGGAATTGAACCCGGGTCCTTGGTGCTGTGAGGCAGCAGTGCTAACCACTGTGCCACCGTGCCACCCTAAAGTATATAAAGCGATCGGATAAAGCATTTCTTGGGAAATTAATATGCTGTGCAGAGAAAGATGGTGTTTGGTGGGTTACAGGGATAGGGTAGGGGAGAGGGCCTGGGTAAGATATTCAGTCAGAGAGTTAGTGTAGACTCGATGGGCTGAATGGCCTCTTGCACTGTCGGGGTTCAATGGTTCTATTACTTCCTTAAAGTGGAAGTATATTTAAAAGAGAAATACTTGAAAATGAGGAATTTAGGTTAGGTGGGGGTGGGGGGATGGGGGGGGGTGGTTGCGGGGGGTGGCTATAAGGCAAGAGTGGGGATTGTAGAGAGATTGGCTGATTGGATAGCTCTTTCAAAGTGCCAGCACGGAAATGATGGCTGAATGGCCTTCTTCTGCGCTGTATGATTTTAGGATCAAGACCTTTTGCATTTCTTCAAAGGTCTTTCTTTGACAGTTCCACAAGATTTGGTCCATCCAGCTACTAAATTAACTGAACGCCTTATTCTACACATGCCCCGTGACATTACAGATTCTGTGCCGACTTTGCCATGGACACCACTGTTAAGATGAATGACCGTCCACTTTTCCTACACGGGGATAGCTTGCATCAGCTGGCACACACCACTCTGTCTCTCATTATCTGAAATGGTGCTGGTGTGCCGTTTGCCAAATCACAGCTGCAAGTACAAACAAGGTTCACTTGTGTTGCAAAACTCGACTTTACTTGTCACAGATAACCCTGAGGCATCTGGAACTCAGCCTAATCAGATAGCGGAAGGCTGCTATCAGATTCGGAATTCAATTGTGAAGTACACAACATAATAAAATGGAAATATTGACAGACTTCCTAATGTGCAATTATCTTCCACGCTAAATTTACATTCATTTCTGATGCCAACAAGCTGTGTCTGGAGAAACTAACATCTTTCTTTACAAACGTCAGAGTTTCAACACTTTATGCTCATATTTTACAGTTTTTGTCGACATTCTAGCCTTCATTTTATTCTGACACTAGAACAAAGTTAATGGCTGGATATTAAGGGGGTGGGGTGGGATTAGGTACATAGGGAGAAGATGGGATGGGTAAGGAGTTTCGGGTGGGAAAATGCAAGCTGCATTGTTTTCACAGCTTGAACCCTTTGGCCTTGACAGGTTCCTATCCAGAAGAGCACCTGAGTTCTCAGTTTAGCTTCCATTCAGGCAGGGAGCACACCAGAGCAGGCCGCAAGGGGCAGATAGGCCCAATCCCTGACACTGGGTGAAGAGGAGTGCTAAGGAAGGGGGTCTGATCCCTGAATCCAGGGCCTGTTTATGGAGGGGCGTGAGATGAGTTTTGGGAAACTTAAGGGGTTGGAGTGAAGCACTCTTGCTCCACTAGGCCCAGCCGACCTGGATTGCAAGGGTTAAGTTATGAGTAGCGGTAATACAAACAGGTGGCTTGGTGGCACAGTGGTTAGCATTTCTGCCTCACAGCGCCAGGGACCCGGGTTCGATTCCTGGCTTGGGTCACTGCCTGTGTGGAGATTGCATGTTCTCCCTGTGTCGGCGTGGGTTTCCTCCGGGAGCTCTGGTTTCCTCACACAGTCTGAAGGATATGCTGGTTAGGTGCATTGGCCATGCTAAATTCTCCCTCAGTGTACCCGAACAGGCGCCAGAGTGGTGCCCACTGGACACTGGGCAGTGCCAAGGGGGCGGACCAGAGGGTCAGGGCATATTTGGGGGGGGGGGGGCATTCTGTTGGGGGGGACCCGCTGCCATGAAGAGGGGACAGTAAGAAGTCTCACAACATCAGGTTAAACTCCAACAGGTTTATTTGGAATCACGGGCTTTCAGAGCGCTACACCTTCATCAGGTACATCTTACCCATGTAACTGCCCTAATGCTTGTTAAAAGTCAAAATTGTACCTGCCTCTACTACTACCTTTGGCAGCTTGTTCCAGACACTCACCACCCTCTGTGTGAAAAAATTGCCCCTCTGGACACTTTTGTATCTCTCCCCTCTCACTTTAAACCTATGCCCTCTAGTTTTAGACTCCCCTACCTTTGGGAAAAGATATTGACTATCTACCTGACCTATGCCCTTCATTATTTTATAGACCTCTATAAGATCACCCCTCAGCCTCCTACGCTCCAGAGAAAAAGTTCCAGCCTATCCAGCCTCTCCTTATAACTCAAACTATCAAATCCCAGTAGCATCCTAGTATATCTTTTCTGCATTCTTTCTAGTTTAATAATATCCTTTCTATAATAGGGTGACCAGAACTGTACACAGTATTGCAAGTATGGCCTTGCCAATGTCTTGTGTAACTTCAACAAGACATCCCAACTCCTGTATTCAATATTCTGACCAATGAAACCAAGCATGCTGAATGCCTTCTTCACCACTCTGTCCATCTGTGACTCCACTTTCCAGGAGCTATGAACCTGTACCCCCAGATCTTTTTGTTCAATAACTCTCCCCAACACCCTACCATTAACTGAGTAAGTCCTGCCCTGGTTCGACCTACCAAAATGCATCACCTCACATTTCTCTAAATTAAACTCCATCTGACATTCGTCAGCCCACTGGCCCAATTGATCAAGATCCCGTTGCAATCCTAGATAACCTTCTTCACTGTCCACTGTGCCACCAATCTTGGTGTTATCTGCAAACTTACTAACCATGCCTCCTATATTCTCATCCAAATCATTAATATAAATGACAAATAACAGTGGACCCAACACCGATCCCTGAGACACACCACTGGTCACAGGCCTCCAGTTTGTAAAACAACCCTCTACAACCACCCTCTGTTTTCTGTCATCAAGCCAATTTTGTGTCCAATTGGCTACCTCACCCCGGATCCCACGAGATTTAACCTGATGCAACAATCTACCATGTGGTATCTTGTCAAAGGCCTTGCTAAAGTTCCTTATTTCGAGTTATTAAAAGGTGGAGAAACTAATGGTGAGTGGAGTTTTCAATTTTCCTAACACCTTGAAGTTCTCACTGCAGAGAGGAAAATAGTTGAGGAAACCGTTTTTTCGACCAATGAAAGGAAACCCTGAGGAGTAACATAAAACTGTTATTTATGATTGGAAAGGGAGACGAGTGATGTGGGACGTTGTGGGAGGGAGGGATGTGGTTGTTAGCAGAAGGTGGCGGAGCGGGTGGGCCAGAGGTGGGCAGTGCATTCCCTGAGCTGCAAGCATTGAGCAATGCCACTTTGCTCAGGAGCAAACCCATACTGGCATCCGATTATCAATCTAGGTAACTGTACAAGCACTGGCATCCTGAGATCATAAAATGAGCAAAATAAATGCAGATTTTTTTTCCATTTCCTTAGTGATTCATTAAGATAGAATCATCAAATCCCTGCAGTGCAGAAGGAGGCCATTTGGCCCATTGAGTCTGCATTGACAACAACCCCATCCAGGTCCTATCCCCGCAACCCCATATATTTATCCTTCTAATCCCCCTGACACCAAGGGACAATTTAGCATGGCCAATCCACCTAATCCACACATCTTTGGAGTGTGGGAGGAAACCGGAGCACCCGAAAGAAACCCGCACAGACACGGGGAGAATGTGCAAACTCCACACAGACAATCATCCGAGGCTGGAATTAAACCCGGGCCCTGGCGCTGTGAGGCAGCAGAGCTAACCACTGTGCCACTCTGCCACGCCAACATCTCCTTTATCATGCAATAACTGGTGGGAGTAGGCAAACTAGATGGAGCTTGGAGTTTATTTTATTCATTCATGGGGGTGTACATGTTGTTCTGAAGGTCAGAATTTTGTGTGCATACCTGCATAAATGTGTGTCTTTTTGGGCCATTTCAGAGGTCACCACATTACTGTAGCCTGGAGTCACTGGTAAGTCAGACCAAATAATGATGCCAGATTCCCTACCCTAAAGGACATTAATATATCAACCACATCTCAGTTGGTAACACTCTCAGCTCTGTATCACAATGTTGGGGTTCAAGTCCCACTTCAGGATTTGAGCATGCCTAGTGGTATTATTGCTAGACTATTAATCCAGAAACTCAGCTAATGTTCTGGGGACCCGGGTTCAAATCCCGTCACAGCAGATGGCGGAATTTGAATTCAATAAAAATATCTGGAATTATGAATCTACTGATGACCATGAAACTATTGTCGATTGTTGGAAAAGCCTATCCAGTTCACTAATGTCCTTTAGAGAAGGAAATCTGCTGTCCTTACCTGGTCTGGCCTAAATGTGACTCCAGAGCCACAATGATGTGCTTGACTCTCACCCGCCCTCTGAAATGATCTAGCAAGCCACTCAGTTCAAGGGTAACTAGGGATGGGCAATAAAATGCCGGCCAGTCAGCGATGCCCATGTCCCATGAACAATCCAAAGTGTTACCGAGGGAGTGCTACACAGTGTTAGGCTGGCTGCCTTTTGAATTAGATGATTTATTGAGGCCCCATCTACCTCAGAGGACATAAAAGATCTCTAGGCATGATTGTGAAGCACAGCAGTGGAGTTATTCCAAGAATCTTAGTCATTACTTATTCCTCTATTAATTGGCTGTAAAATGCTTTGGGACATCCAGCGATGGTGGAATGGGGTGGGGATGGATTGTGATGGTGATGGAGAGAGTTTGTAGTGACAGTGGCCTCTGCGGATGGTCCAGTAAAATCCTTTCAATACTTCACTTGTTGGGCCTCTTAAACTGCACTGCCAGATCCTACTGCCTTTACAAGCCATGCGCATGGGGATACAGATTTGATGTGGAGATGCCGGCGTTGGACTGGGGTAAACACAGTAAGAAGTTTAACAACACCAGGTTTAACCTGATACAGATTTGCACAGATTAATGAGGCTTCCGCTCCATCCAGACTGGCATGTTAGATGCACAGGGAAAACCCAAGGGGAAAGAAGAGCTGGGACAAGACATTACGTGTGGCACCTCCATTTTACCTCAGTTTCTGGGAGGTATTTTGACGACTCCCAAATGAAGGCATAGCCAGTGGCCAAAGACAGGTAATAAGATATATATTTTTTCTTCGTTCATGGGACATGGGCATCGCTGGCTTGTCCAGCATTTATTGCCCATCCCTGAGGGCAGGTAAGAGCTAACCACATTGCTATAGCTCTGGAGTCACATGTAGGCCAGACCAGGTAAGGACAGCAGATTTCCTTCCCTAAAGGACATTGGTGAACAGATGGGTTTTACGACAATCGACAACGGCTTATGGTCATCAGTAGATTCTTAATTCCAGATATTTTTTATTGAATTTAGATTTCATCATCAAATTCAAACCTGGATCCCCAAAGCATTAACCTGGCTCTCTGGATTCCTAGTCCAGTAATAATACCATTACGCCACTGCCTCCCCTATACGATACCGTTTGAAAAAGCAACAGTGGATTTTTTTAAGACAGGGAGAGTTTGAAAAGCATTAAGATGTATTGATTAATGTTTGTAATATTCATTATGTATTAACACATACAAGCGAACCGCTCATCATTGGTCTGACGGACGTACAGGCTGGAATTTTACCGCCTTGCAGAACGGAATTCTCCATTGGCCTCAGGCGGGATTTTACGAGCCTCACCCGAGTAAGGTCATAAAATCCCGCACATTGTGTCTCTGCCATGTCCTGGCTATCTCTGTAGACTTTGCTCCTGGCATGTCCTGTACCCTCAGCACTGCTGGCTGCCTTCGTCTCCTGCGCACAAGGTGAACTCACCAAAGCATCCACATCTTAAATACAAACAGCAGGTAAGGCAGGAGACAGAATCAGAGTATCTTCCTTATCTAAAACTCAATAAATTCACGTTTGGCCTTAACAAAACATTCTCAGTTTGTCTGGAATGTGGTATGAGTTCATTCATCACTAATGACCTTAAAAGCCAGTTGTTTACTTTTGGTTTGCTAATTTCTCACTGATATTAGTTAATGCATTTATAATGAAGGGCAGGACTAATTGTCGCTGTGCCAAACACAGTCCATTAGCTTCCAACATTTGACAACTGTTTTAAACTCATTGATTTATTTATTGCTAATATTAGAGACAGCAATGTCCGTAAGCTACTTTTTTAACTCTTGCACACACACCATTTACATTTGCCTTTCTATTTAACATCAGCCATCTGACCCTTCACTTCATGAGTGTTTTGATTGAGCCTGCAACTACTAGACAGCGCTGGGTGGCAATTTATTCCATTAATTAATAGCTCCAAGTGTGGTCTTTTAAGATCTGCTCAGTGTAGATCCCATCAGCATAGAAACTCCTTTTCTCTGGTATAGCATAATGATGCCTCAGACCCCATTTGGAATATTGTGAGCAGTTTTGGGCCCCATACTTAAGGAAGGATGTGCTGGCCTAGGAGGGGGTCCACAGGAGGTTTACAAGAATGATCCCAGGAATGAAGGATTTGTCATATGAGGAGCGTTTGAGGAGTCTGGGTCTGTACTCGATGGAGTATAGAAGGATGAGGGGGGATCCAATTGAAACTTACAGAATACTGAGAGGCCTAGATAGAGTGGGTGTGGAGAGGATGTTCCCACTAGTGGGAGAGACTAGAACTCAAGGACACAACCTCAGAGTGAAGGGACGATCCTTTAGAACTGAGATGAGGAGGAATTCCTTCAGCCAGGGGGTGGTGAATGTTTGGAACTCATTGCCACAGAAGGCTGTGGAGGCCAGCTCATTGAGTGTCTTTAAGACAGAGATAGATAGGTTCTTGATCAATAAGGGGATCAAGGGTTATGGGGAGAAGGCAGGAGAATGGGGATGAGAATCAAATCAACCATGATTGAACGGTGGAGCAGACTCAATGGGCCGAATGGCCTAATTATGCTCCTATATCTTGTGGTCTTATGCCTCCTGAATTTAGTGACTCCCTCCTGTCCAGGTTGTTTTCTTTCAATGAGACCAGATGTACATCTCCTAACTTCAGAGTTTATACCCATTGTAAATCAAGCACTATTTCTTTCCCTGGGTTGAGCTCTTTCCGATGCCTCAATCATTCTTTCGGTAAGTGCATTGATCTAAATCGAACACTTCAAGGGGATCAGAAGCGTCTCCTTGGACTCGACCTTACATGGAGGTGGAGTAGGGCTTGGAAGAAAAGCACATGATGCACTCACCAAACTATTTCCCTTGTAACACGGCAGTGAAATTGGAAGGGATCTCAGTCAGTTTTGAATCATTTAATGACATGTTTCGTGGCCAGTTGCGATTTGTGCCACCCTAGGCATTACATGCACAACAGGGCACAGCGTGCACACATTGAAGCTGCTCTCTGGAAAATGGAAGGAGCAAGCCATGTGCGGTCTTCACATTGGGAGTTATGAAAGAATTGGGAAGAATCTTCATGTTCATCTCATTTGGGCAGCACAGGAATGAAAATAGGGAAGTACTGGAATCGTGTTAGATTAGGTAGCTGTTATTGCGGCAACGCCTCTATTGGTAAAATCACCTGACTACTTTTAGCGAGGCATTAATTTTGACCTCGAGCTATAACCTCGCCTTCCACCACAGGCGGACGTTAGCCTCCAAAGTTATGGATGGTCCTTCTTGTTCAGTTTCTCCCATTTTATATGGGCTCATCACATAGCCGGTTGATCACCCTTCTCCATCACCTCCTGACAATCAACCATTCCTCTTCCAATCTCACTGTATTTTAGTCTCTCACCACCATTGCTTGTCTTTTGTCACTGTTCGGGTAGGGATCCTGTGCATTGTTAATATGGATGCCATTTCCATTTAGATGAGGTGTCATGTACAGACCTTCCTGTCCTGAGCCCTCCCCATTTATCCAGGCTTGGGTCTGGCTTGCCTGCAGCAGTAGTTGGGTATATAGTTATTGCACACGTATTCAGTCACTAGAAGAATAACTGATTGAACACTGCAGAGCAAACTACTCCCTGCAGCTAAGCTATCTTAAAGCCGTACTAAGCTCTTCTTCCTGCTAGCAGACTTTACCGATACTCTGCACTGCAGGCAAGGAAATACACAGCGACGTGGTGACACAGTGGTTAGCACTGCTGCCTCACAGCTCCAGGGACCTGGGTTCGATTCCCGGCTTGGGTCACAGTCTGTGCGGAGTCTGCACGTTCTCCCCGTGTCTGCATGGGTTTCCACCGGGTGCTCCGGTTTCCTCCCACAGTCCAAAGATCTGCAGGTTAGGTGCGTTGGCCATGCTAAATTGTCCTTTAGTGTCCTGGGATGCGTTGGTTAGAGGGATTCGTGGGATAACTATGTGGGATTATGGGGATAGGGCCTGGGTGGGGTTGTTGTTGGTGCAGACTCGATGAGCCGAATGATCTCCTTCTGCATGGTAACAGTTCTGTGAATCATAGAAACCCTACAATGCAGAAGGAGGCCATTTGGCCCATTGTGTCTGCACTCCAGTGAGCATCACGGCTTAGTGCCATTCCCCTCCTTGCCTTTTCCCTGTGCGCCTGCACATTGTTTCTATTCAAATAATCTTCCAATGCCCTCTTGAATGCCTCGATTGAACCTATCTCCACCACTCTTCCAGGCAGTACATCCTGAACCATTATGAGACATTTGCTTCTTTTGCAAATCACTTTACATCTGTGCCCTCTCCTTCTTGATCCTGTTACAAGTGGGAAAACTTTCTCCCTGTCTACTCTGTCCAGCCCCCTCATGATTTTGAACATCTCTATCAAATCTTCCCTTAGCCTCCTTCTCTCCAAGGAGAACAGTCCCAACCTCTCCAATCTAGCTTCAGAACTGAAATCTTCCTGAAACCATTCTTGTAAACCTCTTCTGCACTCTCTCTGATATGTTCACATCCTTCCTATAAAACAGCACAGGCAAATGGCACTTAGAAACTAAGCAAACGGATACAGAAGAAAACACTAGAATGAGGCACATTGACCAGAATTTTACCGGCACACTCGCCCCGACTTTGGGGGCGGGCGAGGCTCAGAGAACGGCATTCTCCGTTGGCCCCGGGCGGGACTGTACGAACCTCGGCTGGTAAAATTCTGCCCAATGACAAGGCTTCATGAGAAATCAAAATCAGAAACTTCGATAAGAAACTGTAAGAATGTTGCCAGGGCAAGGAAAGTGTAACTTTCTGACAGCACCGTGGTACCTGGGCAGCAGGGTGGCACAGTGGATAGCATTGCTGCCTCACAGCACCAGGGTTCAATTCCCGGCTTGGGTGACTGTCTGTGTGGAGTTTGCACATTCTCCCCGTGTCTGCGTGGGTTTCCTTCATGTGCTCCGGTTTCCTCCCACAGTCCAAAGATGTGCGGATTAGGTTGATTGGCCATGATAAATTGCACCTAGGTGTCAGGAGGCTTAGCAGGGTAAATACGTGGGGTTACAGGGATAGCATCTGGGTGGGATTGTGTTCGATACAGACTCGATGGGCTGAATGGCCTTCTTCTGCATGTAGGGATTCTATGATTCAATTCTATGATTCTACGAGGAGAGATTGGATAGATGGAGTTATTTTCCTTGGAACAAAGAAGGTTAAGGGGTGATTTGATAAAGGTGTACTAAATTATGAGGGGAGGAGATAGAATGGACAGGATGACATTGTTTCCCTTGGTGGAGAATTCTAGAATCAGGGGACATAAATTAAAGTGCCAGTAGATGTAGAGGGAACATGAGGAAAAACTTTTTTATGCAGAGGGTGGTGGGTCTCTTGAATTCACTGCCTGAGTTGGTGGACATGATGTGGAGATGCCGGCGTTGGACTGGGGTGAACACAGTAAGAAGTCTCACAACACCAGGTTAAAGTCCAACAGGTTTATTTGGTAGCAAACACCATAAGCTTTCGGAGCGCTGCTCCTTCGTCAGATGGAGTGGAAATGTCCACTCCATCTGAATGAAATTTCCACTCCATCTGACGAAGGAGCAGCTCTCCGAAAGCTTATGGTGTTTGCTACCAAATAAACCTGTTGGACTTTAACCTGGCGTTGTGAGACTTCTTACTGAGTTGGTGGAGGCAGAGACCCTAAACGCTTTTTAAAAATACCTGGATCTGCACCTTAAGTGCTGTAAAATACAAGGCTATGAGCTGGGAGCAGGAAGATAGGATTAAAAAGGGTGTCCTCGGGCTGGCATGGACAAAATGGGTCGAATGGCCTCCTTCTGTGCTGTAACTTTTCTAAAGTTTCTATGGTTCCATTTGAAGGAGTATCTCCACGATCTAAAGACTGGAACAAACATGTGAGAATACAGAGAATGATGAAGGAGTTTTTAAAAATCTGTACGCTCTGGCTGTAGGTTCAAACGTAACGAATGTTCACCAGTAACAAATGTGTTGTCCCTCACTGAGCTCAACCCTGAAGCTGTGTGCAATAAATCTTCGACCGAAAACCATGCAACGTTCAGAGGTTCAGTCATGGGATTGGAAAAGAATGGCGCTGTGAAATTCTAACGTTGGATTAGAATCCCACTTGGATAAATGATGCACTTGTTCAAATTAAAGAAAATGTTTGTGTTTAAATAGGGCCTTTCATGGCCTCAGTACTTCAGGCACAATCAAGTACTTTTGAGGTGCAGTCAACAAATAGAAAAATTTGCAGTAAAATTATAGGCACCAACACCACAAACACAGTGATGAGATACATGACTATCGATCTGTCGTGATATTAATTGAGGAATATTAGAACATAGAACAGTACAGCACAGAACAGGCCCTTCGGCCCACGATGTTGTGCCGAGCTTTGTCTGAAACTCAGATCAAGCTATTTCCTCCCTACCATCCCGAAGTACTTCATGTGCCTATCCAATAGCTTCTTAAATGTTCCTAAAGTTTCTGACTCCACTATCCCTGCAGGCAGTCCATTCCACACCCCAACCACTCTCTGAGTAAAAAACCTACCTCGGACATCCTTCCTATATCTCCCACCATGAACCCTATAGTTATGCCCCCTAGTTACCGCTCCATTCACCTGAGGAAATAGTCTTTGAATGTTCACTCTATCTATACCCCTCATCATCTTATAAACCTCTATCAAGTCTCCTCTCAACCTCCTCCGCTCCAAAGAGAAAAGCCCAAGTTCCCTCAACCTTTCCTCATAAGACCTACTCTCCAAACTAGGCAGCATCCTGGTAAATCTCCTTTGCACTCTTTCCAGTGTCTCCACATCCTTCTTGTAGTGAGGCGACCAGAACTGCACACAATATTCCAAATGCGGTCTCACCAAGGTCCTGTACAGTTGCAGCATAACCCCACGGCTCTTAAACTCAAACACCCTGTTAATGAACGCCAACACACTATAGGCCTTCTTCACGGCTCTATCCACTTGAGTGGCAACCTTCAGAGATCTATGGATATGAACCCCAAGATCTCTCTGTTCCTCCACATTCTTCAGAACCCTACCTTTGACCCTGTAATCCACATTTAAATTTGTCCTACCAAAATGAATCACCTCGCATTTGTCAGGGTTAAACTCCATTTGCCATTTTTCAGCCCAGCTCTGCATCCTATCTATATCTCTTTGCAGCCTACAACAGCCCTCCACCTCATCCACTACTCCACCAATCTTGGTGTCATCAGCAAATTTACTGATCCACCCTTCAGCCCCCTCCTCCAAGTCATTTATAAAAATTACAAATAGCAGAGGACCAAGCACTGATCCCTGTGGCACTCTGCTGGTAACCGGTTTCCAGTCCGAAAATTTTCCATCCACCACCACCCTCTGTCTTCTGTTAGATAGCCAGTTACCTATCCAATCGGCCAAACTTCCCTCTATCCCACACATCCTTACTTTCTTCATAAGCCGACTGTGGGGGACTTTATCAAACGCCTTACTAAAATCCATGTATATGACATCAACTGCACTACCTTCATCTACACACTTAGTTACCTCCTCAAAAAATTCTGTCAAATTTGTGAGGCAAGACATGCCCTTCACAAATCCGTGCTGACTATCCCGGATTAAGCTGCATCTTTCTAAATGGTCGTAAATCCTATCCCTAAGGACCTTTTCCATCAACTTACCGACCACCGAAGTAAGACTAACCGGCCTATAATTACCAGGGTCATTTCTATTCCCTTTCTTAAACAGAGGAACCACATTCGCCACTCTCCAGTCCTCTGGCACCACCCCCGTGGACAGTGAGGACGCATGATCCGCGGCGCTAGGCAGGTCACTCCTGCTCCTTTTCAACTTGTGCTATGCGATCATTTACATCCAATCGAGAGGGTAGATGCTGCCTCAGTTTATACTTCATCTAAACGTTGGCACCTTCAGCAACGTGGCACCTCCCTTGTACCATGCTCAATATCAGCACAGCTTGCTGCCCTCAGTGCTTGTGCAAATTGGTGTTCAACATGGAGGAATACTAAACCATCGGTGGAGGGAGGGCAGTAGGGAGTAATCAGCAGGACATGGCTTGATGCCATAAGATCTCATGGGGTCCGGAATCAATAGTGAGGAATCAGAGCGCTATCCCTTGCATTGTATCACCAATTCTGGTGGGACTGCCTTGCCAGTGAGACATACAAAGAATCCCTACAGTGCAGAAGGAGGCCATTCAGCCCATCGAGTCTGCACAAACTTTCCGACAGGAGCATCTTACCCAGACCCATCCCCTGCCCTATCCCCATAATCCCACACATTTATCATAGCTAATCCACCTAACCTACACATCTCGGGACACTAAAGGACAATTCAGCATGGCCAATCCATCTAACTTGCACAGCTTTGATGTGTGGGAGGAAACCGGAGCACCCGGAGGAAACCCACGCAGACACGGGGAGAACGAGCAGACTCCACACAGTCAGCCAAGGCTGAATTGAACCTGGGTCCCTGGAGCTCTGAGGGAGCAGTTGCTAACCAATGACGGTGATGGAAGAGGCTGGCACATTGACTAAAAGATGTAATTCAGTAAGTATGGGCGGAATTTTGTAGCCCCGTCACAGTGGCAAGTTGTTCAAGAATTCATTTACTTTGGTGGGGTTGGAAAATCCCACTGGGAGGAGAAGCCGTAAAATTCTGCCCTGTGAGACGAAATGCCTGAATAATCTGTTTTATTTGAGATCGGGAATAAATATTGACCAGGACTTAAGGAAAACCTCCCTGCTGCTCTCTCAATAGTTCCATGGAATCTTTAACATTCACCTGAGAACCCAGAAGGGAAAAAAACTGTTCGGACCAGTGTTCTCATTTCCCCGATTCCCTTGCTCTCCCCGTCTGGGAATGGAGATGGGACCTAGGTTTAACACTTCATTCCAATGATAGACCTCCCAACTGTGCAGCACTCACTCAGTGGGTGCACTGGAGAACTGTTCTAAATCTTTTATGTTTAATCCTGTATCTATTGCCCCTCAATCTGGGCCCTCAACAACCCAGGGGAGCTGATGGTCTAGTGATATTATCGCTAGACTATTAATCCAGAAACTCAGCGAATGTTGTGGGGCAAAAACAGAAAATGCAGACAGCATCTGTGGGGAGAAAATAGAGCCAATGTTATGAGTCTAGACGACTCTTTGTCAGAGCTGTCCTGGGGACCTGGGTTTGAATCCCGCCAAGGCAGATGGTGGAATTTGAATTCAAATTTTTTTTTAAATCGGGAATTAAGAATCTACTGATGACCATGAAACCATTGTCGATTGTCGGGAAAGAAAATACCTGGTTCAGTAATGTCCTCTAGGGAAGGAAATCTGCCATCCTTACCTGATCTGACCTACATCACTCCAGAGCCACAGCAATGTGGTTGACTGTCCCCCTGGGCAACGAGAGATGGGCAATGAATGCTGGCCGGCCAGCGATGCCCGTGTCCCATGAATGAATAAAAAAAATCTAATCCAGAGGGATTAACTAAATTTTTCTTTTAATTACTGGAAAGCAATGGCAGCGACTTCAAGAATCAGTAGAGGTATGATATACATGGAGATGAAATGGAAGCAGTTAGGGACTGAGTTGTCTGATGCTGTACATGTGTTACATGGTTCTCTGAACTCCCTTGATGCGTTGTAGAAGTCTTGTGATTTATAGCCTAATTTTATTCTGGTTTCCCTCATAGCACAGTCAAACCAGAACAGACTTGGATTCAATTCGAGGCCTGTCTTCCTTCAATGAGACATTTCTTTATCCAAAAGAAGATTGTTTTAAGAGAAGGCTGAATGAAAGGCTATAAAAACAAGTGGCTCTTGATTGATTAAACTGTCCGAGAGCAGTGTTTTCCCAAAGGCTTGCAAAAATAAAATCATCACTGTAAACATACATGTCCATCTTTGCAAAGAAAAATGGCTGGATATGAGTGTTGCTGGAGAAATTACTGCATGCGTTTTCTTAAAGGTTAGAGTTTATATTCTGACTATGAGTGCAGTATTCTCATGCATAATAGTGATCCTGACACAAGTGACCAATCTTCTATCAATAAAAAAATGTGATTAATGCCAATTTCATCACAGTTCATAGGATCCTACAGGGCAGAAGGAAGCCATTCGGCCCATTGAGTCTGCACCGACCACAGTCCCACCCAGGCCCTATCCCGTAATCCCATGTAATTACCATGCTAGTCTCCCTGACACTAAGGGGCAAATTTAGCACGGCCAATCCACCTAACCCGCTCATCTTTGGAGTGTGGGAGGAAATCCACACAGACATGGGAAGAACGTGCAAACTCCACACAGACAGTGACCTGAGGCTGGGATTGAAGCCGGGTCCCTGGCGCTGTGAGGCAGCAGTGCTAACCACTGTGCTGCCCCATATTTTTTGGGGGTTAAAAAATATTCATCGTTTTTCTCGATGTCGGGTGACCATCACAAGCAGAGCTCCAAACTTTACAATGAAGCAATGACTGCCATAGGACCAGACAGACGTGAAAAATACTGACCACTCACATAAAAGAGGATACGGAAAGGACAAGAGTGCGAAAAAGCACGAGCAATCGTGCACAAGACA
This sequence comes from Mustelus asterias, assembly GCF_964213995.1. Classification (NCBI taxonomy): domain Eukaryota; kingdom Metazoa; phylum Chordata; class Chondrichthyes; order Carcharhiniformes; family Triakidae; genus Mustelus; species Mustelus asterias. The sequence continues at coordinate 35,098,439 of NC_135819.1, forward strand.
AATTTCCTTCAACCCCAGCTACCTGAAGTGACTGAAGAACTAGAGGATACTGCCTGAAGGTCTTAACAGGGGTTACTAGGCGTATCGTTGTGGACAAAACAAGGAAGGCTGAAAATAAGTAGTGAGAGTTTAGGGAGAGGGTGAAAACATATCATAGAATGAGCCAATAAAATAATATTCTGGCAAGTCATGCCAGAGGAGATAACTGTAAAAGAACAACATTTCCAGGCAATGCTCCACACGGGCTTTAAAATCCCTAGCTGCCATTGTCTAGTTATTGTTTTTGAGTGAAGCTGCAGTAGGTTCTGAAAGCCATGATGCTGTACAGAGGGTTTCGATTGGAAATGGGTTTCATGGAGAGATCAGCAGTTTGGTGCTTAATTATGAAATAGACTTTTTGGCACAGATTTTACCACCCTGCCCGCCACGGAAATCTGAGCGGGCAAGGGGTGGACCATGGAAAGGTCCCGTTGACCTCGGTTTCGGGACGAGCGCAGCCGTAAAATCCCACCCTTAGTTACTTCATTGTTGAATTCATGTGATAGCAACGATTAATGCTGTTATAGGGCCTTCGAATCATAGGATAGAATCATATTATCCCTACAGTGCAGAAGAGGCTATTCAGTCCATCGAGTCTGCACCAACTCTCTGGCAGAGTATCTTACCCAGGCCTCCTTCCCTGCTCTATCCCCGTAAACCCACACATTTACCATGGCTAATTCTCTTAACCGATACATCTTTGGACACTAAGGGGCAATTTAGCTTGGCCAATCCACTTAACTCACACATCTTTGGACAGCGGGAGGAGACCGGAGCACCCACAGGAAACCCACGCAAACAGTCACCCAAGGCTGGGTTTAACCCGGGTCCCTGGCACTGTGAGGCAGCAATGGGAACCACTGGAGTGTTTCTTTAAAGTAAAAACACTGAAGACTATCCTGAGGTAATGAGGATAATCTATTTAGAATAACATACAGTTTCTTATTGAGAAATGAAATGGCATCATGTGCATATGCATACATTAAGCACTTCCTTTAGCTGAATATGTATCAGCTGATGCAAAATGGAGGCCTTCCTGAGGACAGCATCGAATACATTGTTCATTTGGTTCAATTGTTTTCTCAGTATCAAATATTTGCTGTAATGTGAGATGGTGTTGTGGTTGAATTAGGAGGTGCAAGTTTGTAATGCTTCACTCTGTAAATAAATTTAAGACTGACTAAAGATCGGTTGCAGTATTATTCTTTCCCAATTGGTTTCCTGCAGGTTTTTGAAACTATTCCCTTTACGCTGAAAACTGAGGATAATCTATTTAGATTTTGTTGTGATGGAGCTTCTTCATTTATTTAACAAGAGAAAGAGGGGCTGAATCGCTAGGGATTTGGTATTTCGCTGCGTTCAGCTTGATTCTTCACAGAAGTAATCGAGGAACCAGAACAAAGTATAGACAACCTAACATGTATTTCCTTAATAAGGTAACCTTTATTAAAGCCCTTCCTTTTGCAAATGCAAGCCTGGAGAGTTTCTCTCGAAGAGGCTGTGTTCATGCGCAATATGCTGCAAAGGTTTCCACAAGGATCACTTCAATGTAGGGCATTGACGTCAGCAGGGTAGAAAAACGGGGCCTAAGTAGGCAAGCGTGAGGGAGAAAATAAAGTGACATGCCAATTGTAATGCACAATGCAGCATGGACAGCTTTGTGTCACGTTCAATCCCCACATCACTGCCAATCACAAAACTGCTCCTTTACTCTCTCTCGCTCGCTCTCTCTCCTTTGTCAAGGTAAAGTCCCAGCTAGAAAGCAGCTTTTGACAGTCAAACCTTGCTGTGTTTCCCCACCACCGCATCACCCATCTCCCCACCTTCCTTCCCCCGCCCCACCCCACTACCACATGTAAAGAATGCAATACTTGTGTGTGGATACGTCTGCATGCAAGGACTTTTCATTGACAAGCTGTCAGTGTGAGAGGCGCATGTCAGCTTTGTTAATTAAACGGTGCGGTTCATCTCCTTACATTTGAGGCTTTTCTTTTCAGATTGTTACAACATTTGTTACACCCTGCAAGTTTCTAAGATGCGGCAATACTGAATTAACACATCACTTACAATCAGGGATGAAAATGACCATCGTTACACACTAAATCTACAGTCGTCAACTGCCTTCGATCAGCGCCATTTTGCTTCAATTGTGATCAAAACCCTGGCTCCAGATTGTCGGCTGCATTTAAACGTGTACGGTTGATCACACATGTTAGGACAGCTGTCATGATGAATAGGAAAGAACATGCATTTATAGATTGTCCTTCATGACTGCAGGTTATTCCAAAGCCAGTGATTTTTTAAAAGAAAATGTAGTCGCTGTTGAGATGTGGGAAACATCACGGGGGCGATTCTCCCATCCCACTGCACTGCTTTATTAGCACAGTGGCTGGTTGATTCTAACGGGAGCCGTTTCGTGGGCTCCCCGCTGGGTGTCCGGGCCTCAGTGCGTCTCCCAATGCCGGATTTCCAACGCCATCAGCTCCACCTACATGTAACTGTTAATTTCAATGTAATTTAAATATAATTAGCAGGCCCGGGACTGAAGTCTCCAGGGCCGCCAGCTTCTCCCTCCTGCCTGGAGTGTTTCACTCCAGCGGGGTTTACAGCAGCTCCCCATTTGCGGGGAGTTGGCTGCCTAACCCCACTGGAGTGAAGGAGGAGCAATCGAGGCCTGGGTGCCCCCTTGGCATTGGCACCTTGACAGTGCCAGGCTATGCCCACTGGTCCTGCCCAAGGGGCAAAGTGCCGATGCTCAGGGGACACCTTGGCACTGCCCATCAGGCAGGGTCAGTGCCAAGAGGGCGGGTCCTAATGGGGGCAGGGCCTGATCAGTGGGGGTGGGGGTTCTGGCTGGCACTCTGCAATCAGAATCGGTGGGGGAGGGAGGGAGGCCGGTGATTTGGGGCTGGCCATTGGGGTGGGGTGGGGTGGGGAACTGTGGGGGGTGGTGCTGCTGGAGATTGAGGCAGGCCAGGAAAAGGGGGAGGCGGTCGAGCTGGCCTGGGCATGTTCAGGGAGCCAGCAACCTGGCTGTGAGGGATTGGAGGGCCAGCGATGCGGGAGTTGTGGGGTTGGCCAGCAACCGGGAGACCGGCAGTGCGGGGCTACTGCGCATGCGCTGATCTCAGCATTGACAGATTGGTACATGCGCAGTGGCCCTCTCAGCGCTCTGCTACTGGCCCCCCCAGCGGGAATAGGCCCCAGTCACTGATTATTAATAAGATTCATGCTGGTGCACTCTGCCGTGCTCAGAGTGTGGGAGATTCATTTTGAAAATCCCGCTGAAAAGAACTTGATTTACTCCAGTTTTTACGAGAATTCAACACCTAGACTATTTTTGGGTGGCACAGTGGTTATCACCGCTGCCTCAAAGTGCCAGGGACCCAGGTTCAATTCCTGGCTTGGGTGACTGTCTGGGTGGAGTTTGCACATTCTCCCCGTGTCTGCGTGGGTTTCCTCCGGGTCCTCCCACAGTCCAAAGACGTGCTGGTTAGGTGCATTGGCCATGCTAAATTCTCCCTCAGTGTACCCGAACAGGCACCAGAGTGTGGCGACTAGGAGATTTTCACAGTAACTTCATTGCAGTTGTTAATGAAGTTATTGTGACACTAATAAATTAAATTAAACTAAGTCATTCTTTCCCTCTCTGTCTGGAGGGCCCAACACCTTTCAATCTCCAATCTCTGCCATTACATTTCTTTGTCTACCTCAGTTCCCCTGCCATGACTGGTCTCAAGCGAGGGAAGAGTTCTCTTCACTACAGATTCTCACATTGTTGTTACATCTGCCTGGATTCCTATCAACCATTGTTAGTGGATTATTGTGACTGTTTTGTATTTAAACAATGCTCACTATCTGTTTACTGCCTGTGCCTCTCCTGGAAGCAATGGCAGAGGTGGCTGGATGGGAGGGGGCAATTAGGCAGTCTGCAATAATTGATGTAGATTCCCTCTCATCCACGCTACGATACTACGCTAGACTAGTTTCAGCCTCGTGGAGTTACATCACAGAAGCCCTTGTAGCCTGATGGGTGTCCATGAAGACATCAGAAAAGCCTGCTAGTTAAAAATGCTAATTCTGTTTAGAATCATAGAATCCCTATAGTGCAGAAAGAGGCCATGCAGCCCATCGAGTCTGCATCGCCTCTCCAATCAAGCATCTCACCCGGGTCCTCCCCTCTGCCCTATCCCCGTAACCCCACACATTTACCATGGCTACTCCACCTAACCTACACCTAATCTAAACAGGTTTCAGAGTATGTATGTAACTCCTGGGTATGATTTCAACCTCTCTACTCTCTTGAGTGACTGGTACATCATCACCTACATCATACCTTAGCCTATCCCATATATTAACCCTACTACAATCTAAAAGGTTCTGAGTTTGGTTGCTTTCAATTTCCATCTTGCAGGAATATATACAGACTGTTTCGGCCCCCACAGAGAAAATGCTGGAAAATCTCAGCAAGTCTGGTAGCGTCTGTAAAGAGAGAAAAGAGCTGGCATACTGTATCGGGACTATATCTGCTTTGAAGGCCATCTATCGTTCCATTTTATTTCAGCCTGCTACTCTTTGACAATAACTTACCATGGCATATTGGTCCCTCTAAAATACAGTGGAATTACTCACTCTTTGGTTAAGATTGTTCCTTGTACTTTTCCATTAATAATCTAAACCTCACTGTATTATGATCACTATTCCAAAGATGCTCCCCAATTGCGACAGTCTCCAAATGGGCCACAGTTCATTCTCTGGAACCATTTCCAGCAAGACTTTCTTCCTTTTTTGGGCAGGGAATATGCTGACCAAGAAAATTCTCCTGAATGCACTTCAAAAATTCCTTCCCGCTTCTACCCTTAGCAGGTTCACTGCCCCCATTCAATATCAGAATAGTTCAAGTCTCACATTATCATTAGTCTATAGCATTTACATTTATTGATATGAGCGGATTGAAGTTACCTCAACAGACTGGCTTTCTAATGCCATTAATTTCTCATGTACTGAAGGAGTTTAATTTTAAAGTTAAGTTAATCTTAGACGTTGATCGCGACTGAAAAATTTATAATCAGCAAGCCATTATTGATGAATTACTGTAACATTATTAATCTGCTTTTATAATCAATGCTAACCTTAATTCTAAGGTTAATGGAGAATTATTAGTTCACATAATTGTGGTCTGACCTCTATGTTAATTGGTAAAGAAAAGTGCAGATCTTGATAAAAGGATGGAATATACATGTTAACATGGTTTGAATTGGTTAATATATTCAGCCAGCCAAATTTAGGCATCATTAACTCTCAGTCATAAACTAGGACAAAAATGATTAATCGTTTCTTGGTGAGGAATTATGATGAAGGTGGTCACAGATCCAACTAGTGTCCTTGATGGATATTTTTCTTGGGATACTGATCTCTCTGTTCACACACCACCCTAGCAAGTTGACAAAGCGCCTTCAGCAACTTTTAAAAAGGAAAAGAAGAAAGGGACTTGGACCTTTCACAACATTAGATATCCCAAAACACTTCCCAACCAAAGAAGCCACTTGAAGGGCAGTCACTCTTGCAATGTGAGGAGATGCCATGGGCCCGATTTTACCATCAACTTGCGCCAGTTTTCAGGCGCAAATACTTGGTGAAGTCAGTCGTGAGGCAAGTAGCGCGATCGCACCCACCTTCACGCCAGTTCTCTCTTTACCAAGGCCTGAAAATGGCCAAGATTGGGACCACGCCTGAAACGGGCACGGCGGCCATTTAAATGCATTTGCATGCATTTAAATTGACTTAATGGGCTGCACGCCAACCTTACCGGCACTTCCCCCTTTACCACCGCGTTCGTAGATCCAGAATCGGCGCGAAACAGAAGGCCAATTCGGGCACTCCAGTTAGTGAGGAGGTAAGTGCCGAGCGTCCGACGGCTCTCTGCTTGAGATCAGTGAAGGGAGTGGGGAAGCAGGGGCGGGGGGGGGGGGGGTTCTGCTGCCACTCTGCCTGAGATCAGTGTGGGGGAAGGAAGGTCCACTGCCCCTCTGCCTGTGATCAGTGAGGGGGAGAGGGATCCACTGCCACTCTGCCTGTGATCAGTGAGGGGGAGAGGGGTCTGCTGCCACTCGTCCTGAGATCGATGGTGGGGGTCCGCTGCCACTCTGCCTGAGATCGGTGGAAGGGAAGGGGGGGGGGGGGAAGGGCCCGCGATCAATCTGGTTGGTGGGTGAGTGGGGGAATAAGGAGGTCAGTAATGTTGTGGGGATGGGGCAATGTCTGTGGGGGCCGGGGGGAGGCATTATCCCACCCGGAAGGGATGTGGCAGGGGAGCCGCATGCTATCATTTTTTGTCTGCGCATGCGCAGTTGGAGGCTCCAATCGGAGCTGCAGGGTTTCGGGCGCGTTAAGCCCCACCCACAGGATTCTGCAGCACGATTCGGAATCGCTGATATATTTTCAGGCAGAGTGTGTTTGGGGACGCCTGAGAACGGGTCTAAAAGTCAGATCTGAAACACTCCCAGTTTCAAGTCCACCCAGCACTTAGAATCAAAATGGTAAAATAGGGCCCTATGTCTGGGCCTTGGCAGCTCAGTTGATACAATACCAATTTTCTTTTTCATTTCTAGAGGGATGGAGTTTAAAAACAGCAAGGTTATGTTGCAGCTGTATAAGGTGCTGGTGCGGCCACACCTGGAGTACTGTGTACAGGTTTATAGAATCCCTCACAGATTTCCTATAGTGCAGAAGGAGGCCATTCTGCCCATCGAGTTTGTACCGACCACAATCCCACCCAGACCAAATCCCCGTAACTCCACATATTTACCCTGCTAAACCCCTGACACTCGGGTCGATTTAACATGGCCAATCAACCTGACCCGCACATCTTTGGACTGTGGGAGGAAACCGGAGCACGCGGAGGAAACCCACACAGATACGCAGAAACTCCACACAGACCCAAGGCCAGAATTGAACCCAGGCCCCTGGCGCTGTGAGGCAGCAGTGCTAACCATTGTGTCACCGGCTGCCGTTTCCTTACTTGATGAATGATATACTAGAGGGGGTGCAGAGGAGATTCACTGGGTTGATTCCGGAGTTGAGAAGGTTGGCTTATGAGGAGAGACTGAGTAGTCTGGAACTATACTCATTGGAATTCAGAAGGAGGAGTGGAACCCAGGTCCCTGGCACTGTGAGGCAGCAGTGCTAACCACTGTGCCACCGTACAGCCCCCTTACGGATTTGCCTCCATAGCTGCTTTTAAGCTGACGGCCATTTCAAATAGTTTCCAATATTGGCGTATGAAATCCACTGGGACACACACGTTCTCTGAAATGACAAAGCAATAGTAAGTTGCTACTCAGGGTAGCTCAGTGTCTACATTCTGGAGGCCATGCGCAGCATAAATGACATGTCTCTAGTGTTATGCCAGCTCACAATGACTGCAGGATAGCAGACGGGTGATGAATACATCCCACTATGTACACCAAGTGCCAAGAACACCATTTGCAACACAGATACTGGCACCACCGAGCTGATCTGGCCGTTAGTGCGATGAGATTAGTTTATTCCATTGGGGAAACCCCTTTGAAGCTTGTACTCTTCCAGCTCCAACCCAATCAAGGGCCAAAGTTTTCCTCGCTGCATATGGAGCTTGTGTAATATGAAAGCAAGGGGCGGACTGGCGGGGGGGGGGGGGGCGGGGAGCGCAAGCTTCAAAGGTCACGCAAGAGTGCTTTGCAAATTGATAGCTTGTGGGGGTTTACATTGGCAGGAAATGTTCCTAGCTGTCACCTCGATGATAGCCGCATTTATTGAAAAGCATCGTGGAGGCAGAACACAGAGCCAGGCACTGAGAATAGCTCCAGTCACTGCAAAGGCAACAAAGCGTCCCGTAACATGTAAGAGGGACAGAACTCTTCAGTGTGTAAGGACCCTGGAAACAGTGACTGCCAGCTATCAGCTATCATCCTAACATAAGCCCCGTCAGTATTTATGTCAGTTCTCTAATTCCCCCCTAAATCCACTCTGTCGACAACTGATGTCGGCCGTGGATTTGACCAAATTACTGATTGCTTTTTGCTGACTGCGTTTGCTGTCTTTACAGGATCAGGAGCTTTCTTTTTTACTTCGCTCCTTGCCTAATACAATTCCCGATTATAGATCTTGACTGAAAATGTGTGACGGGTCCAACATGTGCATCATTGGGAATTTGAGCACTCAAATTCCACAATATGTTCAAGCACTACGCTCCCTTTACTAAGTAACCAGGGATTACTTAAATATAAAAAATATTCATACCGCACACCAAGGGTTGTCAACACATTTCAATTTTAATGATTCCTTTAAAGTGATCAACGTTATTACTTTTTTCCTTCAGCCAAGCTATGATCTGAATGCACATTTTGAATCGTATTCCATTTATTCCATCGCCTTGCAATGTCTGTCAAGCATTTTCATCTTCTTTGAGCCGCCTTATTGAAATCTGTTGTGTGCCTCATCATGATGAGACGTTCTTCTCAGGCGCTGCCCAGGAACGGGGGCGGGCATAGTGGCACAGTAGTTAGCACTGCTGCCTCACAGCACCACGGACCCGGGTTCAATTCCCGGCTTGGGTCACTGTCTGTGCAGAGTTTGCACATTCTCCCCGTGTCTGCGTGGGTTTCCTCTGGGTGCTCTGGTTTCCTCCCACACTTCTAAGATGTGAACCGGCCATGCTCAATTGTCTCTTTGTGTTGCAAGATGTGTAAATTGGATGCATTAGTTGTGGTAAATGTGTGGGGTTATGAGGAAAGGGTGGGGGGAGTGGGCCTAGGTAATATGCTCCATCAGAGAGTCGGTGCAGATTCGATGGGCCAAATGGCTTCCTTCTGCACTGTAGGGATTCTATGACTTGAAGAACAGTGCAACATTTCTGTTGTTACCATTCCGATAGCTCTGGCCTCTTGATGGACTGTTTGTCTATCCGTGCATACGCCAGGTTCATCCATTGCTGAGATATCTTGGCAATTACTATGCTTTTGTATTTATTCCACAGGATCTGCACATTGAAGAATGGATCAAGCAATGAAAACTGGGACATATATCCTTCATAGTGCAGTCTGCTTATTGGAAGGTCCTTCGTGTTTTGCTTACTGTGGTTATTTTTTGCGCCTGAGGCAAGAAACTAAACTGAGGGAAGGGAAAATGATGAGAGACGTGCACCCAGGGACCTATAAAAAGAGTTGGATAATAGTCCGGACAGAGCCAATGAAATTTAATATATACACAAGAGTAATGGACGACACACTCAATGAATGGTGTAAAACTAGCTTGCTTAAAGGTTGAAAGCGTTCTTGGGAGTGTTAGCAGACTTGGTACTTAACATGTCAAGTCACTACGGAACAGCCGTCAGTAAAGCTGACAGAATGATGAACAATATGGCTAATTCAGTGGGGTGTAAGTCAGGGCATATTATGCTCAAAGCATATAATGTTTTCGGAGACAACTGCACTTCGACTACATTCACTTGAGCGAGCAATGAAACATTCAAGCCCTGGATCGGTTACGGAGAACAGGAGACACTGAAGCGAAGATGGGCAGGGGAGTTGACACAGTAAGAGTTTTAACAACACCAGGTTAAAGTCCAACAGGTTTATTTGCTACCAAATAAACCTGTTGGACTTTAACCTGGTGTTGTTAAAACTCTTACAGTGTTTACCCCAGTCTAACGCCGGCATCTCCACATCAGGGGAGTTGAACCAGAGAAACTGGCAAACTTTAACCTCGAAGGATGGCAAAAGAGAGGGTATCTGAGAGTGGCGTGTGCAAGATGAATTGGTACTGGTCGGGTAAAACAGTCAAACTGCTTCAAGATCAGATGGCAGCTGGGAAAGTCCCACCAGTTCAAGCTGGTGAATTTGGAATTGATGCTGAGAAGAATTTTTCTACACGAGTAGTCAACATTTGGAATGGGCTTGCTGGCAGTGTAGTGGGAGATTTACCTTTGGGTAATTTAAGAGCGGGCTAGGAGTTGTAATGAGGAGGAGCAAGGTGCTCCTTCTTTTAAAGTTTGATCCTGGGGACGTGCGCGTTGCGAGCAGGGCCGGCATTTGTTGTTCCATTCCTAGTTACCGTCAAAAAGATGGTGGTGAGTCACCTGTCTGAGCCCCTGCAGTGGGTGTAGCAGTGTAGAAATGATTTCAAATAGTGCAGTTCGGAGCCATTTTGGAATTATTTGTAGGTATTGAGGGGTCGACATCTAAAGTTCTTTAAAATTTAAATTTTTTATTAGTCACAAGTAGGCTTACGTTAATGCTGCCATGAAGTTACTGTGAAAATCCCCTAGTCGCCACACTCCGGTGCCTGTTCGGGTACACTGAGGGAAAATTTAGCATGGCCAATGCACCTAACCAGCACGTCTTTCAGACTGTGGGAGGAAACCCACACAGACACAGGGAGAATGTACAGACTCCGCATGGAGAGCGACCCAAGCCGGGAATCGAACCCAGGTCCCTGGATCTGTGAGGCAGCAGTGCTAACCACTGTGCCACCGTGCTGCACTCATTTATTCCCCAATGAAAGAGCATGGCTACAAAAGGGGTGGCACGGTAGCACAGTGGTTAGCACTGCTGCTTCACAGCTCCAGGGACCTCGGTTCGATTCCCGGCTTGGGTCACTGTCTGTGTGGAGTTTGCACATTCTCCTCGTGTCTGTGTGGGTTTTCTCCGGGTGCTCCAGTTTCCTCCCACAGTCCAAAGATGTGCGGGTTAGGTTGATTGGCCATGCTAAAAATTGCCCTTAGTGTCCTGTGATGCGTAGGTTAGAGGGATTAGTGGGTAAATATGTAGGGATATGGGGGTAGGGCCTGGGTGGGTTTGTGGTCGGTGCAGACTTGATGGGCCGAATGGCCTCTTTCTGTACTGTTGGGTTTCTATAATTTCTATGAAAATCCCCAAACTGCCCTCTATCAGTGCGCATTACACAGCACCCAGAGCCATCACTCAGCTAACAGAATCTGACTTGGTAAACTGGGGCGATTCATTCCTAGAAACTCGACTCTGCAACAGCAGTTGCTGGTAAGTTGACTCAAAATGACAGACAATTAACACCACATGAGATGAGGTGAAGCCAGCGGTCCGCTGTTAGATTCGCATGAATGCCTTTTTCCTGTATCTCTCCAGCTGAACACGTTGGTGCAATGCTGGAGGAAATAACAGTGACAACATCTGGATGGTATTGAACATCGCAAAGGGTAAGGATCACAGTGATGTGTGATGTTACGTTGCCAGGTATAATAAATAAGAAGTATAAACCACACGGTCTCAAGCTCACAGCTACCATCGAGCTTACAAAATTAAATGAAACTCATGGAGCAAACATGTTAATAAATAACTAAGTGATCGATTTATGTATCTACATTATTAAGTGCTGGAGTGGGAGGAAACAATTTGACATTACGTTTGTTTATCTGAGATCAAAGCGGATGTGGAATTAGAATGGAGTCCAAACTCCAGAGATGGCAGTGTTCACACTTCTGTCCAGACACTACAAGAGGTTTCCACATTCATAAGAACATAAGATAAAGGAGCAGAATTAGGCCATTCGGCCCATCAAGTTTGCTCCGCCATTTGTTCATAGCTGATAAGTTTCTCAACCTCATTCTCCTGTCTTTTCCCCATAACCTTTGGTCCCCTTACCAATCAAGAACCTGTCTATCTCTGTCTTAAAGACACTCAATGACCTGGCCTCCACAGCCCTCTGTGGCAATGAATTCCACAGATTCACCACTCTCTGGCTGAAAGAATGTCTACTCATTTTGGTTCTAAAAAGTCGTCCCTTTATTCTGAGGCCATGCCCTTGGATCCTATTCTCTCCTACTAATCGAAACATCTTCCCCACTTCCACTCTATCCGGGCCTTTCAGTATTCTGTAATTTGAGATCCTCATCATCCTTCTAAACTTCATTGAGTACAGACCCAGAGTCCTCAAACGCTCCTCATACATCAAGGCTTTCATTCCCGGGATCATTCTTGGGCACCTGCTCTGGACCTTCTCCAAGACCAGCATATCCTTCCTTAGATATGGGGTCCAAAATTGTCCACAATATTCCAAATGTGGTCTGACCAGAGCCTTATAAAGCCTCAGCAACACATCCCTACTTTTGTATTCTAGTCCTCTTGAATGGAATGATAACATTGCATTTGCCTTCCTAATAACCAACTCAATCTGCAAGTCAAGAGAATCCTGAACTAGGACTCCCAAGTCCCTTTGTGCTTCCAATTTCTGAATCCTTTCCCTATTTAGAAAATACTCTACACTTTATTCATCCATTCGGAGGCTGAAATGCTTCTCAGGATGAGCCGCCTCCAAATTTATACTGGGCCCCAACTGTACCACTGGAGCAGAGAGTCCAATGTGGAGCAGGCATTAGTCCATTTTGACCTGTTCATACAATGGTGCTTTCAATAGTTAGGAAACATCAGATGGTGCAGTGCTTTACAAATGCCTCTCCTGTCAAAGCCAAGGCAGAAACATTGTATAAAAGGGAATTAAAGGATCGAGTGAAGGCGCAGCAAAACAGAATTAGAGTAGATAGGCCTCGTTAAGGAAATGAATGGCTGGCATCATAGTGTCTTTCCTGACTTTGGGATGTCCCAGATTGCTTCACCAACCAATGAAGTACTTCTGATGTGTCAGCAAGAAACATGTACACAGCAAGATCCCACAAACAGTAATTAAGTATCTGTTTTCACTGGAAGGATAAACACTGATGAAGACATCAAGGACAACTCTCCTGCTGCTCTTGTTGGTAGGTCGGACAACATCGCATCCGAAAGATGGCAGCTTTGACAATGCAGCCTCCCCTCAGCTCTGTGTTCAATTGGCAAAGCCTAGATTGTATCGTGTCCCTGGGATCGAACCTAAAGGCACAACCTCCTGATTCAGAGGCGATAGTGCTGCTCAACCAAGGCCCATACGACCATGAAGGGCTAGCTTCTGATGCAGTCATCCCTTTCATTCGATGCAAAGGCAGGTGAAAGATACTCCTATTCAACAGACTGGCGGCTCGTCCAAAATTCAGCGTTAGCTCATCCAGCTAAGAACAACAGCCTTGAAAAGTGAATAACATTGGCAGCCATTCTGGCAGACGCTGGCATAGCAGGGTCACAAGTAAAGATAAAGTGTCTCTCAGCATTTGAGCTGCTAAGCCACTTAAGCAGATGAGAAAGACCCACATTTTGTTCTGTCACTTGATACAGCAGAAAGCAACTGGGCACTAATTCAGGCAACCACTGTTGATCCAATCCAGCTATAATATGATTTCCATTCAGCATTCCAGTCTACCTGGGTAGGAAGCGTAGACACTGCAAAGTAATTAATGAAGCTGTTACAGTTCCAACTGCAAACTGAGATGCCACAATTGTATAGCTTGCTAGTAACATGCAACGAATAACAATATCACCTTCCATTGGAGGAAGCTTTCCCTTTCTTTTGATACAGGCTTTAATATTTCGAGTGTATTTTGTCCCTTGACTAAGCTACGCTAATTAAATGGGAGTTGTCACATCTTGTAGGGCCATCTGTCTCATCATAGTGTTTGGTGTTACAGTGACGATGTCTCACATGCTATGGCATAAGGCGCCTATCCGATGCTTCTTTGAGAAGTACCTGATAAGACTGATCCCTTGCACAATAGATGAAAACTAATGAAAGCAGGAGGCAAATCACATGGCATTAATAGACTAGCATTGTTCCGCTATACTCACCACACGTGCGCTGTGTAGAACTGATAAAAAAGGCAGCTGTTTCAAGTTTGGTGCAGGCTGCATAATGTAAGAAAACTTCTGTGCTAGTCTTGGCAGGCTTCAGTTTCTAATCTAATGGGGCCCATGCTTATCCAGCTATCGGTGGCACGGTGGCACAGTGGTTGGCACTGCTGCCTCACAGCATCAAGGACCCGGTTTCGATTCCTGCCTCCAGCGACTGTCTGTGTGGAGTTTACACGTTCCTCCCGTGTCTGCATGGGTTTCCTCCGGGTGCTCCGGCTTCCTCCCACAGTCCAAAGGTGTGCAGGTTAGGTGGATTGGCCATGCTAAATTGGCCCTTAGTGTCCCAAGATGTGTAGGCTGGGTGGATTGGTCATGCTAAATTTCTACTTACTGCCCCAAGCGGGGTAACTATGTGGGGTTACAGGGATAGGGTGGAATGCTCTGTCAAAGAGTCGGTGCAGACTCAATGGGCCGAATGGCCTTCTGCTGCATTGTAGGGATTCTATGATTCTATGATATGGCACGTCAAAACCATTTTATTGCTATGAAGTTTCAACACAGTTATATATTATAGTTTCTCTTCAGATGGAATACAAAACCTATGTTGCCTGCATACACACAAGAGTGTTATCTCAGGAGCTGACAGCAGCATGAGGTTGTAAGCCTCTGAATCGTTTTAACTTGTAAATAAACATGTAGTGTTTTCCATAAACTGGTAAATAAGCACCTTGACACTCTCTCTCTTGCACTCCTCACTCCTTCTTTTGGGCAGCCCCACCCTCACTTTTTTTCACACTTTGCAATACACAGCTCGCGTAGTGTGGGTGGAATTTTCCCATCCCACCCACCACGGGAATCGTAGCGGGAGAGACAGGACCATACAAAGGTCCTTTGACCTCAGGTGGAATTTTCCAATCTTGGGGCGAGCATGGCAGGAAAATCTCGCCCTGTGTCTGAGAAACACAAGAGACACTCAAGCCAATGGGATCCATGTGGAGCTGAGTCACAAGGCTGATTACATAGAATCTTCAACATGGTCACAATGCATTTAGCTGGTTTGCCTGGGTGCATACGCTCCACACGGACGTCCATCCAACCTCTCCCTCATGTGCTTAGCACGGTGGCTGATGCACATCAATTTAGAGACGAGGCTCGAGGCTTCAGTAAATGAAGGCTTTTATTTACTATTAACGAAGCTACCAGAACTTATGTACACTATCCCAGACTGAAGGGGTCCCGGCCAGAGCAGGGACTCTTATACCTCTCCCAGGTGGCGGAGCCCGACTGGGATGTGCCACAACAGTAACAAACACAGGTGTAACAACCCCACCCTAACCCAACAGCAACAATAGTACAATCCAACAGTAACATATGTACATCCTTGTAGTACTGGCCAGCCCCTGGCTCAGTACTATCCAGTGGGAACCAACGATGGTTCACCACAGTGGCACAGTGGTTAGCACTGCTGCCTCACTGCGCCAGGGATCCAGGTTCGATTCCCAGCTTGGGTCACTGTCCCGTGTCTGCATGGGTTTCCTCCGGGTGCTCCGGTTTCCTCCCGAAAGATGTGCTGGTTAGGTGCATTGGCCATGCTAAATTCTCTCTCAGTGTACCCGAACAGGTGCCGGAGTGTGGCGACTTCAGGATTTTCACAGTAACTTCATTGCGGTGTTAATGTAAGCCTTACTTGTGACTAATAAATAAACTTTAACTTTAAAGCTACGGTGCAGTAAGAATCACCCACTGACAATGATAAATCCTCTCTCATTTTCACAATAAATACATTGAAGTGTTGCACAGGTTAAAGCAGGATATAGAGAAACCAAGTGCAGACGTAAGCCCGGAACAATACAAATGTCATTTTCTCACAGGGCTGCAGAGGATCCTTGGTCTGTGTGGTTACAGACAATCGCACTCACATTCTTCCAGCTGCTTCCTGTTTTATTTCCATGATGGTTCTTCCTCAGACCTTGTCAGTGAGCCCAACTGATGCTGGCAACAATTCAAGATGTCAAACTATGACGCAAAAGTTGAAACCAATCAACATTTTTATCATTCCATTTTTAAAAAGAAACGGCATTGTCATTGCGAGGTTTTTTAAAAAAAAACCTTGAGAGCTGGAAATTGCTGCCACATAACATTTGGAAAATCTATTAACTGAGATCGAATGGAACTCAGATGGGCAAATGGAGTAAACGTACGGAGTAGCATTAATCTAACTGAATGGCAGCAGAACAGGCGCGAGGCGATGACAGGTTTTCTCCTGAATTTATATTTGTATCCTCTGAGACCCTCACCACAATCCTTTTAACACTGGTGTTCCTGAAAACGTTTTCTCCCCTCGAGTGGTTTCCTTCCCCCTTCTCTTATGGGCCTTACTGACGTGTTTTCCCATCAACACACCAACTCCTATGAGCCATGCAACTCCCATTGCCATGCCAAAACCTGTCACCATGCCAACTCCCGTTGCCATGCCAAAACCTGTCACCATACCAACTCCCATTGCCATGCCAAAACCTGTCACCATGCCACTTCCTGTTGACATGCCAGCTCCTGTCGCCATGTCAGATCCCATCGTCATGCCAACTCCTGTGGCCACGCCAAATCCCCCATTGCCAGCACCAGCTCCCATCGCCATGCCAATTCCTGTTGTCGAGCCAACTCTTGTCGCCATGCCAAATCCTGTTGCCATGCCAAATCCCATTGCCATGCCAAATCCTGTCGCCATGTCAAATCCCGTCACCAGGCCAAATCCTGTTGCCAGTGCCAGCTCCCATCACCATGCCAATTCCTGTCGCCATGACAAATCCCATTGTCATGCCAATTCTTGTCACTATACCAATTCCCATTGCCAGCGCCGGTCCCATCACCATGATAAGTCCCATTGCCACACCAGCTCCCATCACCGCGCTGTTTTCCACCTCCAGCCTCATCTAATCACTTTCCATCATTAATTGTTACCTTTCTCCATTCCGATCCAATCAAAAATGATAAGAGAACTGTCTTTGCAATTTGCACTGATTTCTCTCGTTCAGGCTGAGGAATAAGAAAAATGTACTTGTTACACAAGCCCCATGGTAAAACCTATCGACATGTTTGGAATGCCATGGGTCAGATACAAGGTCAATCCTTCCATAAATGCAGCTTTCGACAACATGCTCCCTCCCACTCTCTGCCAACCCCCTCACTCCTCGCAGACCCTCCTGGCACACATTGTGATTTCACAATGCTGAATGTAAACCATAAGCTTGGAGGGTGTGGGAGCGAGTCAGCTATGTTAAGCATTCAACTCATTAGACCACCAAGTCTTGCCATCATTCTGTTGGTAAGTGTTTAACACAGCCCAATAATATCAAGTCTGAAACATGCTTCACCTCCACTGGGAAAATGGAGATGGATTCAGATATCACAGTTTTACATTGAACACAGCGTTTTCATGGGTTTGTTCATCAGAAAGAGCAATTCTTCACATTAACCCATACCACAGATAGTCTCAACTGTAAACAAAACTGCAACCATCCCAGAATCATGTTACATAGAATCATAGACTCCCTACAATGTAGAAGGAGGCCATTCAGCCCATTGTGTCTGCACCACCCACAATCCCACTCTATTCCTGTAAGCCCACATATTTACCCTGCCAATCCCCCGACACTAGGGTCAATTTATCATGGCCAATCAACTTAACCCACACATCTTTGGACTGTGGGAGGAAACTGGAGCACTCGGAGGAAACCCACGCAGACACGGGGAGAATGTGCAAACTCCACACAGACAGTGACCCAAAGCTGGAATTGAACCCGGGTTCTTGGCACTGTGAGGCAGCGGTGCTAACCACTGTGCCACCGTACCAACCACAAATGATTCAATTGCAAAGTATATGATATCAACCATTTGACGTTCAAAATTCAGGATTTAAAAAGTGCACGGTGATCTATTCTATTTTATATTGACTGCACATTTGACCTCGTTGTTATTCACTTCTGACAAGACAACAAATATTAGAAAATCCTTGAGTTTACTTGCTGAATCAGCACCACTCTGCATAGGTTGGCTCGACCATTTTGGTTCGAGGAGTTATGGATTTTTGTTAAGAGTTGCTTCTTGGATGTTGCATCATTTCACACCCTGACTCCGACCATCTCCAATATTTCCATAGCTGATAGTTCAAAGTGCTCAAAGACAATAAAACAAAACCATCTAGAAGGACAAGGGAAGAATATATCTGGGAACACCACCACCTGGAGCCTCTCCCTCCAAGCCATTCACCATCCTGACTTGGAAATATATCGGCAGTTCCTTCACTGTCGCTGGGTCAGAATTCTGGAACTCCCTCCCTAACAGCACTGTGGGTGTACCTACGCAAATGGGGCAGAATTTTCCATTCAGTGCACAGAGTGCTGGCTGAGGTGAGAAAGCGGGCCTCTGGTTCGCAGGTTGTACAGTGCCCTCTCACTCCTGATAATCCAGCACTCTGTGCATAACAAGCTACAGGGGTGGCCCATGACATCACTGGCGGAATGGGGTCTGAGAAAAACCAGCATCTCCAATCGAAACAACAAGAACCCCCCCCCACCCGGCCCCCCCACGGACACTGGGAATCTTTGCTACACCCCCTCCGCCCCACACGCACAAGGGGGAAGCCTCCCCATGCCGCAACACTTGCAACCAATAAGTGAAACCCTCCAGTGAGGCTCCCCAGAGGGCCCGCCCCCAGTGCTGCTCCCGGCAGGCCACAGGGACAGTGGGTCAAACCAGGAGGACGTGGCAGTGCCAAGGTACTGCCTAGTCATGTCCCTCTGCACCTGGCGGCCATACATATATGTGTGCCCCTGGCGGGTTTTCTTTGCCTGGCTCACAGTTTCGAAAACCAGTTGTGAACCTTGCTGGCATCATGCCACGTTGGTGAGGGGGAGAATCCAAATATAGGGTGACGATACGGCAGGGAAGCCTGCTAACTATATGGAAACATGAAGTGAGGTTCCCAACCTTCCCGGGTGGGAACTTTGTTACATCAGCAGGAAAGGGGCAGAGAAAATTGGAAAACAAGATCTCGCTAGGAGATTCTCGCTTTCCAAATCTTGTGATGGTTTTGCGCCCACGTTACCATATGTGGCTCTGAGAACGTGGGTGGAAAATCATAGGCGGGGACTGCAGTGGTTCAAGAAGGCAGCTCACTACCACCTTCTCGAGGGCAATTTGAAATGAGCAGCAAATGCTGGCCTAGCCAGTGACTCAAACATCCTTTAAATTAATTTTAAAAACATGGACTCTAATGCCCTCCAGTCCTTCTCCCAAACTGCTCACTGCAGTGCCCTGCAGATTCACCTTCATTTCGCTGTTACTCCAGGACACCCTCTTGGAGGTGTTTGACAACCTTATTTTTATGCCCGAGAGTTACAAAATGTTAAGCAGTTTACATTTGCAGACAAGAAAATGCCATCAACCCACAAGATAGATGCAAGAAATTAATGGACCGGAAATGGACGAATACAAATGGTGTCCTGTACAAACAAACGACTTCAGCTTTCAACCATTCCCCTTCAATACACGTCTCATTAACTCTTCCTATTAAACCTATTAGGCCGTTACCACGAGGAATCGTTACACAGTGAGACCTGAGTGCTGTTTACCATCACATGCCTATGGAAAATTTTCAGAAAATAGTGTCTGTACCTTTGTAACATCGTCTCCTCTCTGATCATCAGATCACTTACTTATCATGACTCAAACAAACAGTTTATTAGCGCCAAAAGCCACCTGGCTGTTTTGATATTTTAGAATTATAGAATAGTACAGGAGGCTATTCAGTTCCCTTCTTTGAAATATTTTCCCTTTCCTCCATCACCCTACAAGTCTTTCCTGTTCCCAGTACTTAATTGAACCTGCTTCCACTATCTTCCCAGATCATAACAACTCGCAGGCTGGACAGATTGGATGCAGTGAGGATGTTTTTCCTGGTTTGGGAATCTAGAACCAGAGAATCTCAGCATACAGGGTAGAATCATAGAATCCCTCCAGTACAAAAGGAGGGCAGCTGAAAGGTTGAATGCATCGAAACATAGAAATTAAGAGCAGGCATAGGCAATTTGGCCCTTTGAGCCTCCTCCATTCAATATGATCATGGCTGATCTCAATGCCATATTCCCATTCTCCCATTAAAATCTAAAACATTATCCGTCTCTTTCTTCAATATATTCAGTGACTTGGCCTCCACAGCCTTCTGTGGTATGAAATTCCATCGGTTCACTGCCTGCACTTCTCTGACATTCAACTCTCCTGTTCCGGATTGAGGATGTGAGAAAAGATTAGAGCCAAGTGTGAGGAGGATGCAAGAAGGTTCCAAGAGAACTTGGACAGGCTAAGTGAATGGGCTGGAATATGGCAGATGGAATATAATGTGATTAAGTGTGAAGTTATTCACTTTGGGAGAGAAACCAGAAAGACAAAGTATTTCTTAAACAGTGAAAGGTTGGGAAGTGTGTGTGTCCAAAGGAACCTGGGTGTTCCACAAGGTGTGGAGATGCCGGCGTTGGACTGGGGTAAACACAGTAAGAAGTTTAACAACACCAGGTTAAAGTCCAACAGGTTTATTTGGTAGCAAAAGCCACACAAGCTTTCGGAGCTCTAAGCCCCTTCTTCAGGTGAGTGGGAATTCTGTTCACAAACAGAATTCCCACTCACCTGAAGAAGGGGCTTAGAGCTCCGAAAGCTTGTGTGGCTTTTGCTACCAAATAAACCTGTTGGACTTTAACCTGGTGTTGTTAAACTTCTTACTGTGTTCCACAAGGATCAGTGCTTGGTCGTCTGATGCTTGTCATATATATATAAATGATTTGGTGGAAAATTTAGATGGTCTGATTAGTAAGTTTGCAGATCATACAAAAATTGGGGGAGTAGTGGATAGTGAGGAGGATTGTCAGAGGATACAGCAGGATATAAATCGGCTGGGGATCTGGGCCAAAAGATGGCAGATGGAATTTAATCCGGACAAATGTGAAGTGATGAGATTTGGAAGGTTTACTGCAGAAGGAAAGTTTACAGTAAATGGTAGAGCCCTTAGAAATATTAGCATACAGAGGGATATAGGTGCGCAGATCCACAGTTCCCTGAAGGTGGCAACAAGGTGGTCAAGAAGGTGTATGGCATGCTGGCCTTCATGGGTCGGGGCGTGGAGTATAGGAATTGGAAAATCATGTTGCAGCTGTATAAGACTTTGTTTAGGCCGCATTTGGAGTATTGTGTACAATTCTGGTCACCACACTATGGCAAGGATGTTGATGCATTGGAAAGGGTGCAGAAGAGATTTACCAGGATGTTGCCTGGTTTGGAGGATATGAACTATGAAGAAAGGTTGAACAAACTTAGATTGTTTTCATTGGAGCATCAGAGGTAAATTTACAAGATTATGACAGGTTTGATAGAGTGGATAGTCAGAGTCTTTTTCCCAGGATCGAAGGGTCAATTACTCGGGGGCATAGGTTGAAAGGAAGAGGGGGAAAGTTTAAAAGAGATGTAAGGGGCAAGTTTTTCACACAGAGGGTGGTGAATGCCTGGAACGCGCTGCCAGAGGAGGTGGTGGAAGCAGATTCTATAACAACATTTAAGAGGCATCTGGATAGTTACATGAATAGGCAGGGAATAGAGGGATATGGACAATGCAGAGGCAAGAAAATATGAGATTAGAGAGGGATCTATGTTGGCACAGACTTGGTGAGCCGAAGGGCCTGTTCCTGTGCTGTACTGTTCTTTGTCTTTGTTCATGAGTGACTAAACGTTAGCATGCAAGTGCAGCAAGCAATTAGGAAGGTAAATGGTATGTTGGCCTTCATTCCAAGGGGATTTGAGCACAGAAGTAAAAGTGGCTTGCTATAGTTGTACAGAGCCTTGGTGAGACCGCACCTGGAGTACTGTGTATAGTCTTGGTCCCCTTATCTAACGAGGGGTATACTTACCATGCAGGGAGTGCGACAGAAGATCATCAGATATATCATTGATTTTTGATTTGATTTGATTTGCTTTTTGTAGATAGGACATGCCTGGGCCAGGTTAGGTCTCCAGCTCCTTACACCAGTATCCGCCAGTTAATATGTATAAAAACTGACACAGGTTTACTCTGAAGCATATGTGACAATAAATGGGTGCTTCATAAGCTGCAGGGGTTACACTCGAAAAACATGAATTGCACATCCAACATAGATGGGAGTTTTTGAGTACAAATGTGTACACTTGAATTGCTTTGATTCCCAAACTAAGGTGACCACTGTGGCACTGCAGGAAAGCTAGAAGTTAAATATGTGACACACATTTGCAAAACAGTGCCTGTTTTGAGAATCTGCTGCAAGTGGCCAAAGCATTTATCTTGTAAAGTCTCAATTCATTATCCTCTTAGATGAATATAAAGCTATTTTTATTGACGATGCAGTTATGAGACGCAAGTGGAATCAGGGACATGTATGACTTTGAAAATATCATTTTGATTGTCACAATACATTTATATTTCTGCACCAGACCTCATTACAGCCCTCTTGCAGATCAAATTAAATGAAGCCTAATCTCGAGGCACCAAGCCATGCACGTAGCAAGCCTGCTAATTGAAACCATGACGTCATTAGGAATGATTTATGAACAACACACTTTGTGTTTAGATAAAGGCACATTTATTAAAAGGCATGTGGAATTCATTTTGGAGCTGGAAGTTTATGGAGCTGTCATTTTGGACTCAGATAAAGTAAACGTAGAGACAGAAGGTGTCACTGTTAAAAAAAAAATGAAACTTGCGCTCCCCTTACGTAGGTAGCCGGGCTGCCCGGCTGCAGCCAGCCTTCCAACGTTTCTGCTCCAGTTTCCAGCACGATGCTCATTTGTGCTGTTCTCTACAATCCCCTAAAGATTTCGACTTACGTTTAGGGCCTGCTTACGACAAAGGTTTAATGCAAAGTTCTGCATATTCATCTGTGCTGTCAGGCACACTGCTCTGCCCTCTTTCACATCTTCCAACATTTTTCCGCAGTCTCACAAAGGCAAAAAAATAAAATTTGGTGCAATTGCTTCCAGTGATTTTCATTTATTTTGGTAAGGCATTATTTTATTCCAGTGCATCCTCTGACCCTGCTGCTCCACTCCAAAATCAAACTCGCGTCACTGAAATAAACCCGAGCAACAATATCCTTCAGAAAAAAAAAATCCTTTTGGTTTACTGAAGGTCATAAACCGTAGCCCAAAATATGCCTCAGGGTATCGTCATCAGGGTTTAAATAAGCCATTTTCTACCGACAGCAAAGGAATGACTTTGAGATGACACAATGACAGGTTACTGACAGCTCCATACGCAATAGGAAAATCCATTTCCTATTCTTTTGCCCTCTACTTGTTATGTTATTTTTCCCACTTCCCTACATCCTTCTCCTCTTCCCTGTAGGCGAGCGGGCAATCAGTGCCTTTACACGTCAACACGCAATAGTTGGTGGTTGGAGGTTAGGTACTTGGGATCAGCCCTGTGGTTCCAGTCCCACATACAGATTTAGTTTTACTGTACGCTTCATTTATAATACAGTATTGCAAGAGCCTTGCAAAGTTGGCTTTCTTTCATTCTTCATATGAAATATTGAACTGAGCTCTGATCCGCAGGGAGTTCTCCTGAAGTTCTGGCCAATGTTTCGGCTTCAACTCAAAGAAAATCCAAGTTAAACTGCCCTCCAGGTTTATGTTTTTTTTATTTACACTCAGTGTCTGAACCATGTTTCCCTACATTTCTCTTTATTCATTCTGGAGACATGGGGAGAATTTTCCTGTACTACCCGCCACAGGAATCGTAGCGGGTTGGGGGGGGAGAAGGGGGGTGGGGGTGGGGGTGGCGTGGACCATGCAAAGGTCCATTGATCTTGGGCGGGATTTTCTGGTTTTGGGGCAAGTGCGGATGGAAAATCCCGCACATGGTTGGACCCGTTGCTGGCGAGCCCATCATGTGGCGCTCATCTCTAGCTGCCTTTGAGGAGGTGGAGGTACATCACCTTCTCCAGCTGCTGTAGTCCCTGTGCCGAAGGTGTTTTCAACAGTGCTATTAGGTCTGGACTTTGAGGCTTTTGACCCAGCGATGGTGGAGGTATCTATCCACCATGGAATGTGTGTGACAGTGGTGAGGCAGTGGTATTGTCACTGCACTAGTTGTCCAGGGAGCCAGAGCACGATCTGGGTATCTGGGTTCAAATCCCGCTGGTGAAATTTGAATTCAATAAAGGAATTTGGAATTAAAAGTCTGATGATGACCATGAAACCACTGTCGATTGTCGGAAAAACCCATCTGGTTTACTAATGTCCTTTAAGGAAGGAAATCTGCCGTCTTTACCTGGTCTGGCCTACATGTGAATCCAGACGCACAGCAATGTGGTTAACTCTCAAATGCCCTCTGAAATGGAGGGGACATGCAACAAATGCTGGGCCCAGCCAGTGACGCTCACATCCCATAAATGAATAAAAAAAGAGGGAAACTCCAATTACTTAACAGTCACACAACTTCTAAAGTAGCTTCTCATGCACATTTAGAGCATTTTTGACCTGATAAAGGGCTTCAGGAATGCTAATATAAATTTTAAGAAATCATTTGCACCAATGGCAAGAAATGGTGAAAATAAAATCCAAGATGGCGTCGGAGCCAGCTGTGCCCAGCATACCTTCTAATTCTATCTCTTACTCTAGTTCTATGCTTCTAAAACTTCATTCTAACTCTTTTACTACATTCTGCACTCTCTCATTTCCTTCTCTATGAACGGTATGGTTTGTCTGTACAGATCGCAAGAAACAATACTTTTCACTGTATGCTAATACATGTGACAATAATAAATCAAATCAAAATCAAATCAAAGGGACAGGGCAAGCAGGAGTGGGATTGATTCTATTCTGCACTCCTTCCATGGCCATTGAAGGATCCCTTCCAACTTCTCTGGCTTTCGTCAGCTAAGACGGCAAGTCAGAAGGTTGGTGTGTGGCCGATCACAGTTTATTCTCCGACCGCTGGAAAAGCAAATCACGATCCACTAAACAACCTTTGAAAAATACCCTGAACAGAATTCAAATCGCAAATCAAAAATAGCAGCACCCTTCAAATAATGTTTAAAATAGGAGCACAACATGTGGGAGCGCCAAGGTAAAAACACGAACCGGTGATTTCTGCACAAGTGCTTCATTTGTGACATGGAGCATTTATGGGGCCGTGCACTGCAACAAGGTAACTTCAGCTGATTCTTCCTCAAACTGGAAAACCTCTGAATGGATCACTTAGAAGGAAGGTACAGAGGCTTAAGTTTAAAGTTTATAATTTATTTATTAGTGTCACAACACTGCAATGAAGTTACAGTGAAAATCCCCTAGCCGCCACACTCCGGCGTTTGTTCGGGTACATTGAGGGAGAATCTAGCATGGCCAATGCACCTAACCAGTACGTCTTTCGGACTATGGGAAACCAGAGGAAACCCACGCAGACACGGGGAGAACGTGCAGACTCCACACAGACAGTGACCCAAGCCGGGAATGGAACCCGGGTTCCTGGCACTGTGAGGCAGCAGTGCTAACCATGCCGCCACAACGTGTTTTAGCGATGATTAGGCTTACATTAACATTGCAATCCAGTCTCCAAATAGTTAGAGACCAGATATATGACTGAGACCTTGCGGAAGTCCCGATGTGCTGTCCTTCATGGGAATTATGTAGGAATTGCCTGAGAGGTTTCAAATTCCGATGGACTTTCACCTGCTTCCCTGGACTCTCCACAAATATCTATGATTCTGAGTTAGAATCAGAGACTTGGGACAGTTCTGATGCACTATCCTGAAAATGTTATCCAGGAAATGTTAGGCAGATTGAAACCAGACTCCGCACAGACAGTGACCCAAGTCAGGAATCGAACCCGGGTTCCCTGGTGCTGTGAGGCAGCAGTGCTAACCACTGTGCCACCATGCCACCCTTGATAGTGGTCTCATAGCGATAATGATTAGCAAATCTGACATCCAAACCAATGCCATGGAGACACATGGTAGCTGGTGGAATTTGAATTCAATTAATAAACCTGGAATTAATATGG
Organism: Mustelus asterias; assembly: GCF_964213995.1. Classification (NCBI taxonomy): domain Eukaryota; kingdom Metazoa; phylum Chordata; class Chondrichthyes; order Carcharhiniformes; family Triakidae; genus Mustelus; species Mustelus asterias. Next base: position 35,124,287 of record NC_135819.1, read on the forward strand.
TGGCCACAAAGCCATTGTTGATTGTTGTAAAAACCCATCTGGTTTACTAATGTCCTTTAGGGAAGGAAATCTGCCATTCCTTTTCCTGGTCTGGCTTATATGTGGCTCAGTTAATGTGGTTGACACTTAACTGCCCTCTGAAATGGCCTCGCAAGCCACTCAGTTCAAGGACAACTAGGGATGAGCGACAAATGCTGGCCTTGCCAGCGATGCCCACATCTCAAGAAAGGATAAAGAGTAAAAACACAAAAGTTTGTTATGTCCTGTCTGAAGAAACTAAAACAATAGCTGGAACAATGATCATTACATTGTTATGGACTGATTTTAATGTATTCTTGGCATCGAAGAAAGGAGTTGCCTTTAATATACATTTTAAAAGGGTTGGTTTTCAAGCTTACACAGCCAGCAAAGTATTGTGGCTGAAAATGACCCTAGTTGCAAACTCCTCTTCAGTAAGTTAGATTTATACAAATGAATTGGCTAAAAGAAAGAATGGAAATACAGAGATTCAATGATATGAGCCATGGAGAATCCAGAGGTGCAAACCCTTCACTGATTGACACTGTCAACTGCTAACTTCACTCTGCAACGTTTTGCAAGAAAACCCGGGTGCTGGTAAGATGCTGAATTTTTTAAACAAGAATAAAAAGCAAATCTCCTGAGGTGCAGAAAACAGCTAAAACAGCTTTCTCTCACAACAAGGCAATGTGACTTGGGTGGTACAGGATGGAAACCATGATGTGGAGATGACAAACAGTACCACTACAGGGAAGTCCATTGTCAACTTGTCAGACTACACATTTCAACGTTTGCTACGAAATAAACCTGTTGAATTTTAACCTGGTGTTGTTAGACTCCTTACTGGAGATGAAGGAGCAGCGCTCTGAAAGCTCGTGCTACCAAATAAACCTGTTGGGCTTTAACCTGGTGTTGTGAGACTTCTTACAGGATGGAAAGACCTGGGAGCGAATAAAAGCAAAATACTGCGGATGCTGGAATCGGAAACAAAAACAGAAAATGCTGGAGAAAATCAAAAAACTCAACATCTGTGGAGAGAGAAAATAGAGTTAAAATTTGGGTCTGTGTCACTCTCCTTCAGGGTAAAAGGTAAAGTCGTCACAGTCCCAGATGACCGTAGCTGCTCTCTCCAGTGAGGGGAGAACTGGCTGCTGGCGATTTAACCTGAGGGTCGCACGGTTGAGAAGGTGGGGCCTGCATTCATGACCTCAGCCAGTATGGGAATTGAACCTCTGCTTTTGGCATCGCTCAGCATCACGAACCAGCCGTTCAGCCAAGTAAGCTAAGCCAATTGGCGGCTCAGTGGCACAGCGGTTAGCGCTGCTGCCTCACAGCGCCCGGGACCCGGGTTCAATCCTGGCCTCGGGTGACTGTCTGTGTAGAGTTTGCACAATCTCCCCGTGTCAGTGCACGCTCCATGGGCCAAATGGCCTCCTTCTGCACTGTAGGATTCTATGATTCTTTTGTATCCCTCCATCTGGCAAGACCGTATGGCAGATGTTTCTTTATAAGAGGGGACCTCTTGCTGCCGAACAATATGGCCACGTATTTGCTCCGTGAAAGGGATTTTTATGCTGGTCAGAAGTTTACTGAACTTTACAAACATAGAATATCTTCAGCCATCGTTTCCACATCTGTGACTTGCCCATGGGTGCAATGTGCCAATTTTCCAGTAGACCATCTCTGGGTTTACCATCCAATTAGGGCCAGTGGGCAGGTTGAGGAGGAGAGAGGGAGAGTCAATCAGATTCATCACCTCCCCCCCACCACCCCCACCACCGCATCCCCCCCCCCCCCCCCCCCCCCCCCCGGCCCCCCCTTCATGGCAGCTGGAATGTGTTACAGAGGTGTAAGCCTCAAAGGAAAGCCAAGGGAAATGGCTGCAAGGAAAGGCAGAGGGAACCCACAGTCATCTCTACACCTCAAGTACGGTCTGAGAGAGAGCAAGAGCAGCAATGCTCCTCTTACAAAGGTAAGCATCTGATGAGATCCTGCTTGTTCTGGCGAAAGGTCATGTTGACCTCGAAAGGTAACTCTGTTTCTCTCGACAGGTGCTGCCTGACCTGCTGAGTGTTTGCAATGTTCTGTATTTTTATTTGTTCTGAAGGTTAGCCTCAGCCTGTGGTTACCCTCAGGATTGCTGTTTGCACCATTAAACAGTCAGGTTGCATCTTACTTTCATGCCAGCCCAAAACACCCGCAGCGGAGCTGCATGGGGCCTAGGTGATGTCCTCAAAATTCCATTGACCATGGAAATTTGTTCCAAATTACTTACTTAAACAAGCATAATTGGCTTCCCACCACTGTCAGACACTTCCAGGAGAAGCAGGAGGGGTGAAAACATAGGGAATTAAGGGATATGGGGAGCAGGCGGGTAAGTGGAACTGATTCGCCTCAGATCAGCCATGATCTTGTTGAATGGCGGGGCAGGCCCGAGGGGCTAGATGGCCTACTCCTGCTCCTATTTCTTATGTTCTAATGTTCTTATATCCGGGAACTTGAATTTTTCTCTAATTTTGCTTCCCATCCCTGCATCAACTCACTCCCCAACCACCCCCCATCCCCCACCTCCCCCAACCCCCACCACTCCCCCCATCTGCCTCCAAAAGGCCTGTGAAAATTCTCAGCATGGTTTTCCTTGTTACCTGTTCCCAAAGTATTTTTTCACGGGATGTGGGTATCGCTGGCTGGGCCAACATTTATTGCCCATCCCTTATTGCCCTTAAGAAGTTAGTGGAGAGCTGCCTTCTTGAACCGCTGCAGTCCATGTGGCATAGGTCCACCCAGAGTGCAGTAAGGGAGGGAGTTTTAGTATTGTCACCCAGTGATCGTGATATATTTCCAAGTCTGGATGTTGAGTGACTTCACTGCAGGGAAAAAACAGTTTTTCTTATTTCCCCGTCTGGAGCTAGCTCCAAAGAAGTCACAGAAATTGTGGGCCATTTAGCTCGGAGTGGGCCGTTTAGCTCAGATGGTTAGAGTGTGGTGCTAATACCGCCATGGTCACAGGTTCAATCCCCGCACTTTCCAAATGCAGTGACCTCTGGCTGATGGTATGTTCAGTGGAAATCTTAGGGGGTGGCACCAGGGACCCGGGTTCGATTCCCCACTTGGGTCACTGTCTGTGCAGAATCTGCACGTTCTCTACGTGTCTGTGTGGGTTTCCTCTGGGTGCTCCGGTTTCCTCCCACGATCCAAAGATGTGCAGATTAGGTGGGTTGGCCGTGCTAAATTGCCCCTTAATGTCAAGGAAACTAGCTCGGGTGAATGAATAGGGCCTGGGAGGGTCAGTGTAGACACGATAGGCCGAATGGCCTCCTTCGGCACTCTATGATTCTATCACCAAAGGCAAGCCACAAGAACAATAGGGTTTCTTGAAGAACTGTACTCCTCACATCCAGCCCTCGAGTGGCTGTAGGGGCGGTTTCCCAGGCAGTCACCCCACACCCTGGGTCACCTGACCTATCCTCTTAAAGGGGCATACATAATGCCGTCTTTACTTTTCGGGTTGGTGTTCCCATTTATCTACTGCTCCAGTCCTTCTTGATGGCAGAGGTTGCAAAGTTGCAAGGTGGTTTAATTATAGAATCCCTAAAGTGCAGAAACAGGCCATTCAGCCCATTGATTCTGTACCAATTCAGCATCTTACCCAGGCCCATCCATCCCCCACTCTATCTCCGTAATCCTATGCATTTACCATGGCTCACCTACACATCATTGGATACTAAGGGGCAATTTAGCATGGCCAACCCACCTAACCTACACATCTTTGGACCGTAAGAAGAAGCCAGAGCACCTGAAGGAAGCCCAAGCAGAGACGGTGAGAATGTGCAAATGCCACGCATACAGTGACCCAATGCCGGAATCGAACCCAGGTCCCTGGCACTGTGAGGCAGCAGTGCTAACCACTGTGCCATCATGCCATTGCATAGTAAGCTGGCAGGTCCCATTAGATAAAGTCTGATCAATGAGAAGTGGGAGAATCCTCAGTAGAAATATGAAGGAAAGCATAGCTGGCAATGACAATTGCACAAATCCTGAATGTTAGGAGAGGTGGTGGTGTAGTGGTATTGCCGCTAGACTAGTAATCCAGAGACCCAGGTTCATGCTCGAGCGACCTGGGTTCGAATCCCACCATGGCAGATGGTGAAATTGGAATTCACTAACAAAATCTGGAATGAAAAGTCTGATGATGACCTGTAACCATTGTCAATTGTTGTAAAAACCCATCTGGTTCATTAAGGTCCTTTAGGGAAGGAAATCTGCCATCCTTTCTTGGTCTGGCCTCCATGTGACTCCAGACCCACAGTAAGGTGGTTGACTCTTTGCTGTCACTCAGTTCAAGGGCAATTAGGGATTGGCACCCACATCGTATGAAAGGATAAAGTTTTTTTTTAAGTGCAGTACTGAGGGAGTGCAGCACTGTCAGAGCTGCTGGATGAGGTTTTAAACCGAGGCCCTAATTGTCAATTTAGTTGGTTGGATATAAAACGTCCCATGGAAAGAAAAAGCAAGGGGTGGTATCCCCGGTGCCATGACCAATATCTATCCCTCAATCAACATCACAAAAACAGGTGATCTGGTCATTGTCACCCTGCTGTTTTTGGGAGTTTTCTGTGTGCAAATTGGCAGCCATATTGCCTACGCCATGACTATTCCTCACAGGTCAGTCATTGGTTGTAAGGTGCTTTCAGATGTCCAGTGGTTGTGGAAAGTGCCATAAAAATATAAGCCTTTCTATTTCTTTTCAACTAGTCGCTTATACGTGTGCTCTCACGATGCAACACCACTATGAAGACCACCCTTTGTCCTCAGCCTCCTTCCTTTAGGGAAGGAAATCTGCCATTCTAGCCTGCATGTGACTCCAGACTCACAGCAATGAGGTTGACTCTCAAATACCCTCTGAAATGGAGGCCCCACAATTAGGGATGGGCAATAAATGCTAACCCAAACCCAGCCAGGGATGCCCACATCCCATGAAATGAATAAAATAAAATAAATCTGACTGCACTTCCATAAAAGCAATGGCTCAGCAGCATCTCTGTGCATTTCAAAGAGTTTACACACATGTTATTGTGATTACGTGTACAATGTACAATCATCTACGTTGAGAATTTTACACTTGATTCAGATACTAATCCAACACTCAGAAAAAAGACGGCAGAGACAAAAGCAATGTCAGTTTCCCCTTTTTGTGGGTGAAATATTACGGTTACAACTTTCCACCTGGGAAATCCCAGACTGCAATTCGTTAATGCACTCAGTCCCCAGCAGAATATTTAACTGCAAAGATCAATCTCTTTGCAGCGTGTCACTGTTTGACATATTCAGTCAGCTAAAACCATAAGCATGTGCTGAAGTTTACCAAATTGTCTCCTGAGAGTTTCCGCTGCACTGGATGGGAGGTTTGTCTTGTGCGTGTGTGTGCAGTGTATGCGTGTGTGTCTGTTTTAATTTCATTATCGGCTGCTTGCGGCTTCTCTACAGCAGGAATGCTGTTAGCAGATCGAGAGGCTGATTCCCAATAGGATCCAAATGGTAAATGCCAGTCCACTGCTGACAGAACATCTTCATTTCCCAACTGCACCGACTGTGCCAGCAAGCCGGGCACAGGCAGCACGAGTGGGCAGAAGTGCCTGAAGGCTGCAAAATGCCATTTTTGACTCCACATCTGTAAAGATGTTTATGATTCTGTGGAATCTGGAAAAATCAAGTTTTCACTAAATACTCTGGCACCTTCAACAAGGAAAAGATAGGCCTAGTTAAAAATGCTTGCTTTTTAAACAAGAATGTGGTGTATGAATATCTCACATATATCAGGATGGCCCACAATCACTTTTAACTTTGCTACTTAAAAACTGTGCATTTATCTGAATAGTTAATAAGAGTACGCTTCTGCAATAGAGAAACCACAACATTTAAAATAATTATTTCACAGGATGTGGGCATCACTGGCCAGGCCAAAAATTTCATTGCCCATCCCTAACTGCCCTCAAGAAGGTAGGGGTGGGCTGCCTTCTTGAACCACTCCAGTTCATGAAGTGCAGGTACAACCACAATGCTGTTAGGGAGGGAGTTCCAGAATTTTGACCCGGCAACAGTGAAGGAACAGCAATGTATTTCCAAGTCAGGATGGTGGATGACTCAGAGGGCAACTTGCAGTTGATGCTGTTCCCGTGCATCTACTGCCCTTGTCCTCCTAGGCGGTAGAGTTCACGGGTTTGGAAGGTGCTGTCGAAGGAGCCTGGGTGAGTTCCTGCAAGTGCATCTTGTAGATGGTACATGGTTGTGTGTCAGGGGCGAAGGGAGTGGATGTTGAAGGGAGGGATGGATGCTGAAGGTAGTGGATGGGGTGCCAATCAAGTGGCTGCTTTGTCCTGAATGCTATCAAGCTTCTTAACTGTTGTTGGAGCTGCATTCACAGAATCTATAGACTCCCTACAATGCAGAAGGAGGCCATTGGGTCCACACCAACCCTCCAAAAGAGCATCCAATCCAGGCCCAACCCCCTACCCTATCCTGTAACCCCGTACATTTTTATCATGGCTAATCCACCTAACCTACACATCTTTGGACACTAAGGGGCAATTTAGCATGGCCAATCTACCTAACCTGCACACGTTTGGACTGTGGGGAGGAAACCGGAGCACCCAGAGGAAACCCACGCTCCTGACTTGCACCTTGTAGACGGTGGACAGGCTTTGGGGAGTCAGGAGTTGAATGACTCTCCACAGAATTCCCAGCCTCTTACCTCATGTGCTGTATCAAGTTATTCCTGCAATAACACTGAGGGTGGGATTTTCTGGTCATGCTCGCCCAAAGACTGGGAAATCCCACCCGAGGTCAAGAGACCTTTGCATGATCCTGTCCGGCCCGCTACAATTCCCTGAAAACTCTGCCCCGAATGTCACTTTAACAACAATGCAATACTGTTGTTACTCTATTATCAAGGTGGTACGGTAATTATAACAGTATTATATTGATTTGATGCTGAAACAACAACGTCTGTTGCGATTGTAATAAAAGACATATTACACCAATCACAAATTGAATCGGTACTGTAATTTTGAAACAATACGATAATTGCTGCAACTTGAGATGATACTGTAATGGATTTAGTTGTTACTGTAATAATAATGACTAATTATGAATTGTTCCTGTAACAATGACTGATTTCAATAACTAATATTGAATTGTTACGGTAAGAAATCAACATTAATGAACCATCACTACAATAACTAGCATTGCAATAACTGACTGTAATATTGAGCTGTCATTACTGATCCCAATGTTATAACAACTACTGAGTTGTTACAGTAATAACCAACTGATACTGCTGCTGTAAGGAAGATGGATAGGTTTTTGTAATGTTACGACAATGTTACTGTATGAACTGGACTGTTGAGTCATTGCTGGGATAACAATAACAGTGGTTAACATTGCTGCCTCACAGTGCTGGGAACCCGGGTTGAATTCCGGCCTCGGGTGACCTTCTGTGTGCAGTTTGCACGTTCTCCCAATGCCTGCGTGAGATTCCTCCGGGTGCTCCGGTTTCCTCCCACACTCCAAAGATCTGTGGCTTAGGTTGATTGGCCACGCTGAATTGCCCCTTAGTGTCAGGGGGATTAGCAGGGTGGATGCGGGAGTTACGGGGATAGGGGCTGGGTGGGATTGTTGTTGATGCAGGCTCAATCTGCACTGTAGGGATTCCATTTATCTGTGAACTTTAAATGTTATCATAACAAGGAGAGTGGAGAAAAGCAATTGCAGCAACTGATATTTGCTCCCTATTTCATCACTGGAAAGTCTGTTTGAACTAGGAGACAGCAGGCTAGGAAGTGACAATGCAGCTTCACTTTATGACTGTGACCTGAACAAAGGAATTATGTCCGAAAAGATGCCCGCGTGTGTAAACTACATGCAAGCATCTGTTGGCACTGGCAAAAAGCAGACCCTCAACTTGTCCATCCTGTCACTGCGGTATCACTTGATTAAGAAAGCAATTCCTCGCAGTCTGGAGTGACACATTTGAAGAGAATTCTCACAGATGCGTCAGTTTTTGGCAACGGTTGTTAATCCACCGACATGATGGTCAGCTTTAGTTTCAGCTTTCTTAGTAATTTTAAAATAAACAGCAAGTGTCTTCTGACGAGATGGCCGAGAAATGATGTAACGATTATTCTGACTCTGTCAATGTGACTAGCTGGAGCTGATGAAGATGAGTTCACTGTCCTCTTGGAACCCACCGCCGTCTGTTCTAGTCTTAACCATGCACACTAACGTAGAACACTTGCTTCAGATCAGATCCTGTTATGTTTGCGTACTAATAAAAAGTAATTCTTAAACACACGTATGAATAGCATATTCAGTTATCTTGCGACATGGGCCACCTATATAACCATCCAGACTCACCTGCAAACACTCCTTCATGCACACTGCAAATAAAATATTTACTAAGTGATAATGCTATCGCTTTGCAAACTAAGTTCCTTTTAAAAGTCATTGCTCTAATCCAATGGTGGACAACCTGCAATCCAGGGTCACATATGGCCCAGGAGTCATTTTGTTGACCATTGCCCAGTCACAGGGTTGCTACTGATTTCCTTTGGCATTGTGTTGTTCCCTACTGTATGACTGAAGTGATTGGTGTGTAAAGCAAGGGCAAGTGAAGTGAGGTGTGTGCATATTGCTCACAACATTGACTGTGAGAGACGTGCGCTTTCTCTGCATCCAAAGTGTAAATATTTATTTTGTTTTTACCATTTGAAGTCGATAATGGTTCTATTAGTAGGTAAATGATTATGTGAGGGGCACAGGGGTTAGCACTGCTGCCTCACTGCTGCCGGTTCAATTCCCAGCTTGGGTCATTGCCTGTGCGGAGTTTGCACGTTCTCCCACTGTCTGTGTGGGTCTCCTCCGGGTCCTCCCACAGTCCAAAGATGTGCTAGTTAGGTGCATTGGCCATGCTAAATTCTCTCTCAGTGTACCCAGACAGGCGCCGGAGAGTGGTGACTGGGCGATTTTCACAGTAACTTCATTGCGGTGTTAATGTAAGCCAACTTGTGACACGAATAAATAAACAAAAAAAAACATTTTCTCGAACTTGTTATGAAATATTTGGCGTGTATGAAATGTATTCAATCTTAATTTTGGGGTCGTGGTTAGTGAACAAGCCCCATTTTGATCTTATGGCCCACTCACTAGCCAGGCTGCCCATGGCTGCTCTAACCTATGGTATATCGTGTTGTGATCTGTTTGCCAGAGCTTAAGTTCTTTTCTTTTTGTATGTTATCTCAGCGAACAATGGACTGCAGTGCAATATCTGTCTTGAAATGAGCAAAGTGCCTCATAAATATATTTCACATGTTGGCCCAACAGGGATTACTAAAAGGCAGCAAAACACTGAGCAACTCAATGATGGTGACATCATTCTGGTACGCACATACAAAACAGAAAATTACTTTACAAACTCGCACACATTCCGGTGGATGCTCCCTAGGACTTTCTGCCTATTAAAATGGATGCTCGGAAAACCGTAGAAAGTGTGCCTCAGAATTCCCAAAGTGCCCCCCCGGTAGACAAGCTCTGCACCGGGAATGTAATCCATTAGATGATGCTTTATCTTCCAAAAAAATGAGCCAATCTCATCACCGGTGCTACAAACAGTTGAAACATAAGCGTGCCTCTTCTTTTGCCTCAGCTTTTCCTACTGGTTCCTTCCCCTCACTTGACCCCCATCCCCAAAGGTAGAAACCAATGCAAATTCCTGATTCAGAAAGGTTGGCAGTGTCCCAGTGTCTGTCTCACTGAAGTGGCCATTCATGTGCAAGGCTGCTGAGTGAGAAATTAATAAAACAAAACTTCCACTGAAAAAAAATAGTCTTTCATGATGAGCTTTGGAAGATAGAAGGTCCTGAAAGATTAGCCAAAGCAGCAAATATTTAAACTCTCTGTGCACAACTGCAGAACACAGACAGGAACATGAAGGACGCATTCTATTGAAAGTGAAATCTTTTTTATAGTAAGAAAATCCTGCACCATTTGCCCCTGTTTTGGTCCAATAGGAGCTAAGCCAAGCAAATGCCATTTTCAAATCACAAATTTGGGGGGAGGTGCTGGCCTAGTGGTATTATCACAAGAGTATTAATCCAGAAACTCAACTAATGTTCTGGGGACCTGGGTTCAAATCCTGCCAAGGCAGGCGGTAGAATTTGAATTCAATTTTTAAAATCTGGAATTAGGAATCGACTGATGGCCATGAAATCATTGTCAATTGTCAAAAAAACCCATCTGGTTCATTAGAGTCATAGAGGTTTACAGTATGGAAACAGACCCTTTGGCCCAACTTGTCCATGCTGCCCCATTTTTTAAAATCACTAAGCTAGTCCCAATGCGCTTGGCCCATATCCCTCGATGCCCATCTTACCCATGTAACTGTCTAAATGCTTTTTAAAAGACAAAATTGTACCTGCCTCTACTACTATCTCTGGCAGCTTGTTCCAGACACTCACCACCCTCTGTATGGAAAAATTGCCCCTCTGGACACTTTTGTATCTCTCTCCCCTCTCACCTTAAACTTATGCCCTCTGGCTTTAGACTCCCCTACCTTTGGGAAAAGATATTGACTATCTAGCTGATCTATGCCCCTCATTATTTTATATACCTCAATAAGATCACCCCGAAGCCTCCTGCGCTCCAGGGAAAAAAGTCCCAGTCTATCCAGCCTCTCCTTATAACTCAAACCATCAAGTCCAGGTAGCATCCCAGTAAATCTCTTCTGCACTCTTTCTAGTTTAATAATATCCTTTCTATAATAGGGTGACCAGAACTGTACACAGTTTAGGGAAGGAAGTCTGCCATCCTTACCTGATCTGCCCTACATGTGACTCCAGAGCCACAGCAATGTGTTGACTCTCAACAGCCCCCGGGCAACTAGGGATGGGCAAAAAATGCTGGCCAGCCAGCGACGCCCATGTCCCACAAATTAATAAAAAAACTGACCAAATTTTCTTTTGAAACTAGCAATGGCATACTAGCCGGTATAACCTGTGGGCTGCCATAGTCAGCACATAGGGGCGGCACGGTAGCACAGTGGTTAGCACTGCTGCTTCACAGCTCCAGGGTCCCGGGTTCGATTCCCGGCTCGGGTCACTGTCTGTGTGGAGTTTGCACATTCTCCTCGTGTCTGCATGGGTTTCCTCCGGGTGCTCCGGTTTCCTCCCACAGTCCAAAGATGTGCGGGTTAGGTTGATTGGCCAGGTTAAAAAAATTGCCCCTTAGAGTCCTGGGATGCGTAGGTTAGATGGATTAGTGGGTAAAATATGTGGGGGTACGGCCTGGGTGGGATTGTGGTCGGTGCAGACTCGATGGGCCGAATGGCCTCCTTCTGCACTGTAGGGTTTCTATCTTCTATCAACCTGGATTTTCCTATCCAGGGAAACCAGCAGTTGCCTCCTGCTGAAGTCTTAGGTGGTTGACACTTCAGTGCCGTACTGATAGGATTATCAATGCAAATTTTGTTTTTCCATTGGAGGCCCATCGAGTCTGCACCAACTCTGACAGAGCATCCCATCCCACCCAGGCCCAGCCCGTGACCTATACCCCACACATTTCCTCCACGAATCCACCTAACCTGCTCACCTTTGGGCATGACGGGGCAATTTAGCACGGTCAATCTACCTAACCTGCACATCTTTGGACACTAAGGGGCAATTTAGCATGGCTAATCCACCTAACCTACACCTCTCTGGACACTAAGGGGCAATTTAGCATGGCCAATTCACCTAACCTACGCACCTTTGGACATGACAGGGCAATTTAGCATGACCTAACCCTGCACATTTTTGGACTGTGGGAGGAAATCGGAGCACCCGGAGGAAACCCACTCAGAAGCAGGGAGAACGTGCAAACTCTACACAGTCATCCAAGGTCAGAATTGAACCCGGGTCCCTGACGCTGTGAGGCAGCAATGCTAACCACTGTGCCACCGTGCTGCCCACCCACATTCTTTCACTGTCGGATGTGCCGTCATTTACATGAGGCAGAAAAAACCCACGGACCCACCTTCCCTTCCCTTGGCACAATTTAAAGAGCTGGGGAATTCGCCCTGGGTCAATATTTATCCTTCCACCAACTTAAGTAAAACAGATTTGTGGACATTATCACACTGCTGTCTGTGGGGCCTTGCTGTACATAATTTGACAGCAACAAGTTCCTACATTATGCAGGTTTCGAACTGACATCAACCCTGCCGTCATAGATGAGGATCTGAGGTGTACAAGTACAACGATATTGAAGATTTTTTAATGAATACAGCAGATGCATATACAAAGTATGAGATTAAATTTAGTTTTCAAATGTCACAACATGAGTAATGGTTCATAGCTCACCCTTCTACAAGGGCCTTCGAGCTTTCAACTTCTTTCCTTACAACCTTTGAACTCGGTTAAATTAGATTTAATGGAGCCAGTTTGAATTTCCAGGCCCACAACTCAACACAGCTGCAAATATGACAAAAGCCTAAATAGATTTTGACATCGCAGCATTACCTGCTCCACCTTTCAGTTCCAGATTCAATAGCTCAGGGAAGGGTGCCAAGCACGGAACTGAGGCACGCAAGTGCGTCATTCCAACACCACTTAGTGGGGAGGTCGCTCTGGTGAGATGTATTTTCATAACATTTACCAATGAGTCATGGTGCTAGAAACATCAAACTGCTCCTTCATCATCTATTAAAATGTTCCAATTTGGTTGACGGAACTTAACGTCAATTTGGGGGTGAGATATTTTTCAAGATGGCAGCAAAAATAAATCCACACGTTACTTCGACCCCTGACGCCACACACACACACATTAGAATAAATAATTACCCTGGTATCATGTTCGGAACAACAGAATCTTTGCTCTTAGTTGGTATCACTCTTGTTTGAGTTTGAAATTTATGGGTTCATGTTCTCACACCAGAGTCCTAGGCCGGGATTCTCTGACCTGGGATTATCCGGTCTCGCTGCTGTGAACGGAGATTTGGCTGTGCGCCAAATTCTCTGTTCTCGCTGCCAGGATTGGAGAATTCCGGCCGTAATCTAGGCTGACGTTCCAGTGTTTTACTGAGGGAGTGCTGCACCGTCAGAGATGCCAGGCGCGATCTTACTGGCTATTCGCGCCACACTCCTGCTGCAGCAAAGTCGGAGATTTTGGCGGGCAGCCAAATCTCTGTCCACTGCAGCGGGATGGGAAAAGCACGCAAGTATGAACAGTGGTAAGATTCCGGCAGCCATCTTTTACTGGATATCTGCAGCATGAGGTGAATGCAAAATATGATAGGATATTATTTCAAGGAGGAAGAGGAGAGGGGTAACATCCTGGATGACATTTATCCATAAACTAACACCAGCAAAACAGATTATCTGACTATCACATCACTGTTTTTGGGTCCTTGCTGCCAATAAATTGGCTACCCCATTTCTTACATTACAAAATGTAATGAGCTGCCGGATAAAGTGGTAAATGCGGGGTCACTTTTAACATTTAAGAAAAACTTGGACGGGTTCATGGATGAGAGGGGTGTGGAGGGATATGGTCCAAGTGCAGGTCAGTGGGACTAGGCAAAAAATGGTTCGGCACAGACAAGAAGGGCCAAAAGGCCTGTTTCTGAGCTGTAATTTTCTATGGTTCTATGGTTCTAAAAGTGACTACAGGTCAGAAGTATTGCATTAGTTGTAAAGAACTTTGGGATGTCCTGAACTCTTGAAAAGTGTGGCTGAAATGCAAACTTGTCTTTCCTCCAAAGGCAGAACCACTTTCAAGTCCAACTGCTATCCTTCATCAGTTGCCAACAAAGGAGTCCCTGGAGGAAGTATTTCAACATAATACTCAGGATTAAACTTCTTTTAAAATTGAAGAATGGTAAATAGGTGCACAGGCCATTCTGTTGTGTTTCTTTCCCTTTTACCTTTTGCTGTGGGTATGGCAGAGTTGGACAGCATTGCTTCCGCACTCTCAGCTAGGAAGTTAAATTAAACATACCGGATGGTGAAAAAATTGTCTTGCTCCCAAGTGGAAATGGACAGCACATATTTTATGTTTACCCTGGGAGCACACTTTTGGAAAGATGTGAAGGCACTGTGGCACAACGGTTAGCACTGCTGCCTCACAGGGCTAGGGACCCAGGTTCGATTCCTGGCTTTGGTCACTGTGTGGAGTTTGCACGTTCTCCCCGTATCTGTGTGGGTTTCCTCCCGCACTCCAAAGACGTGCTGGTTAGGTGCATTGGCCATGCTAAATTCTCCCTCAGTGTACCTGAACAGGCACCGGACTGTGGTGACTGGGGGATTCTCACAGTGTTAATGTAAGCCTGCTTGTGACACTAATAAATAAACTTAACCAGTGGAAATAATCTTTCACTATTTATCCTCTCAAACCTCATCACCTTCATTAACCTGGAGATAAATCATGTCAATAGTCAATAATCCAACAGATAGCAACATGAACATATTTTTGATGTTAACGGGTCCTGACAGGAAGGCAAAAGAAAGTTTGAAGGTGATTACCCTGCAAACAATCAGACAATGCAAAGTCGGTTATCGACAAGGCAACCTTGGCAAAGGGGTACAATGGGGGGCACTGGATTACAAGTATTGGTCAATGTAGATCTGGCAGCATCTATGGAGAAAAACCCTGTGGAAGAGTTCTTTAGAGGGGTCTTTTTGACCCAAAACATTGGCTGGAATTTTACCGCCACGCCCGTCCCTGGCTCACAGAAAGGAATTCTCTGTTGGCCTTGGGCGGGATTTTACAAGCCTCGCCCGAGTGAGGTCGTAAAATACCAGCCGTTAACTCTGTTTCTCTCTCCACAGTTGCTGCTCAGCCTGCTGAGCTTATCCCAGCATTTTATTTCAGATTTCCATCCTCCGTAGTATCTTGCTGTTATTACATTCGTACAGACGCACGGCTGAGCAATCCCAGTTTTGGTGAGCCCAGCCCTAATCAGGATTTATTAGGATTGGTTCAGAGAAGTGCAGTGTGATTCCACACCTTCGGCAACTAGATTTTGATGAAAGGATCCGGCTTCTTGAGCTATGTTCAGTGGAGTAAAATATGACTGAGGCAAGCTGTAACGCAGGACTTTAAAACAATGAAAGACATGCATAAAGGTGAAGTCAACCAACTAAGTGGACAATGAACATTGGACCAAAAACACAGGTGAGAACTTCAGGCAAGGTGAAAGGTTGTAGAACACAAATAGTTCCTGTAGTTAAAGTGACCATAGGCTACTCTCCTCCTTGCGGGGGAGAGCTGACTGGTGGTGGTTTAAACTGAGGATCGCCACACCTCAGGCGAGGGGCAATAGTGAGAAAGCAAGGCCTTCCTGAATAACCTTTGCTGGTACAGGAATTGAACCCATGTTGTTGATGTCACCCTGCGTCACTAACCAGCTGTCCAGTAAACCAACCCCCAGTCCCTATAGAGATGTGAACACAAGAAACAGATTCCCACTGGAGGAGACTTTCCTCACTTGGATTTTCTTTGGCACTCAGGAAATTAGGAGCACGAACTGCATCACAGTACTCTTGGTACAACATTATGAAGATAAAGGAAGTGTTGGGGTGGAATTAGATACAGCCTAATAATGGGCACAGGGATTGTGACACAGGATTTACCGACATCCATTTGTTGAAATGCAGGGAACATCTAATCTCCAAGATGCCCACTAATTTAGATGATAGTAACATGCACATGTTCGAGGGGGAGCATTTTGGTGATAGCGACCACAACATAGTTCAATTCAAATTTGTTATGGACAAAGAAATTGACAAGTTGCAGATAAAGGTTTTGGATTGGGGGAGAGTAGATTTTAACAAAATTAGGCAGGATCTGGCCAAAGTAAACTGGAACGAGTTATTTGTGGGAAAATCTACAGAAGAGCATTGGGGGGTGGGGGGGGGGGGGGGGGGGGGGGGGTTGGGTGGGGAGGTGGCGTTCAAAGATGAAATGGGGAGGGTACAGGCCAACAGGGGTATGGGCCAAGTGCTGGCAAAGTGGGAATAGGAGGGCAGGTCAGGGAATTTCATGCATTGGTGCAGACTCGATGGCCCGAAGGGCCTCTTCTGCAGTGTACTGTGATTCTGTGCACCCCAGCTCTATACCTGTGGCAGTGACAGCGTGCCTCAACAGGGAGTCCACATTCATGTCAGGCTAGCTCCACATAAAGGCATGCACTATCTTACAGGCTCCAGTGCTCAGAAAGACACAGCTAAAATGGAAAAAGGTGCAGCCACTCAAAAGATAAGTGATCGCCTATGGGGGTAAACATTATTTCACTCTGCATGAAAAACAGATGTGGAAAGGTGTGACTGGTACCATTGGTCACTGTCAAGTAAGTAGGCTAATACTGGAGATATAGTAGCTAACATGATCATGGGATGGGTACAGTATGAGTCATGCCGGAACCTTCCACAAGCAGCATTACTTAAATAAAGAACAAAGAACAAAGAACAAAGAACAGTGCAGCACAAGAAACAGGCCCTTCGGCCCTCCAAGCCTGTGCCGCTCCTTGGTCCAACTCGACCAATCGTTTGTATCCCTCCATTCCCAGGCTGCTCATGTGCCTATCCAGGTCACATGAGCTTAGACAATGTCACAAGTCTTAAACGATGTCAGCGTGTCTGCCTCCACCACCCTACTTGGCAGTGCATTCCAGGCCCCCACCACCCTCTGTGTAAAAAAACATCCCTCTAATATCTGAGTTATACTTCGCCCCTCTCACCTTGAGCCCGTGACCCCTTGTGATCGTCACTTCTGATCTGGGAAAAAGCTTCCCACCGTTCACCCTATCTATCCCCTTCATCATCTTGTACACCTCTATTAGATCTCCCCTCATTCTCCGTCTTTCCAGGGAGAACAACCCCAGTTTACCCAATCTCTCCTCATCGCTAAGACCCTCCATACCAGGCAACATCCTGGTAAACCTTCTTTGCACTCTCTCTAACGCCTCCACGTCCTTCTGGTAGTGCGGCGGCCAGAACTGGACGCAGTACTCCAAATGTGGCCTAACCAGCGTTCTATACAGCTGCATCATCAGACTCCAGCTTTTATACTCTATACCCCGTCCTATAAAGGCAAGCATACCATATGCCTTCTTCACCACCTTCTCCACCTGTGTTGCCACCTTCAAGGATTTGTGGACTTGCACACCTAGGTCCCTCTGTGTTTCTATACTCTTGATGGCTCTGCCATTTATTGTATAACTCCTCCCTACATTATTTCTTCCAAAATGCATCACTTCGCATTAATCTGGATTAAATTCCATCTGCCACCTCTCCGCCCAATTTTCCAGCCTGTCTATATCCTGCTGTATTGCCCGACAATGCTCTTCGCTATCCGCAAGACCAGCCATCTTCGTGTCATCCGCAAACTTGCTGGTAACACCAGTTACACCTTCTTCCAAATCATTCATATATATCACAAATAGCAGAGGTCCCAGTACAAAGCCTTGCGGAACACCACTGGTCACAGACCTCCAGCCGGAAAAAGACCCTTCGACCGCTACCCTCTGTCTCCTATGGCCAAGCCAGTTCTCCACCCAGCTAGCCACTTCTCCTTGTATCCCATAAGCCTTAACCTTCTTAACTAACCTGCCATGAGGGTCTTTGTCAAATGCCTTACTGAAATCCATATAGACGACATCCACGGCCCTTCCTTCATCAACCGTTTTTGTCACTTCCTCAAAAAACTCCACCAAATTTGTAAGGCACGACCTCCCTCTTACAAAACCATCATGTCTGTAAACAAATGAGATTATTCCATTCTAAACGCACATACATCCTGTCTCTAAAAATCCTCTCCAACAACTTCCCTACCACGGACGTCAAGCTCACCGGCCTATAATTTCCTGGGTTATCCCTGCTACCCTTCTTAAACAACGGGACCACATTCGCTATCCTCCAATCCTCAGGGACCTCACCTGTGTCCAAAGAAGCGACAAAGATTTCCGTCAGAGGCCCAGCAATTTCATCTCTCGTCTCCCTGAGCAGTCTAGGATGGATGCCATCAGGCCCTGGGGCTTTGTCAGTTTTAATGGTCCCTAAAAAACCTAACACTTCCTCCCTTGTAATGGAGATTTTCACTAACGGGTCAACACCTCCCTCCGAGACACGCCCGGTTAACACGTCCCTCTCCTTCATGAATATCGATGCAAAGTATTCATTTAGGATCTCCCCTATTCCCTTGGGTTCTAAGCATAATTCCCCTCCTTTGTCCCTGAGAGGTCTGATTTTCTCCCTGACAACTCTTTTGTTCCTAACGTATGAATAGAATGCCTTAGGATTCTCCTTAATCCTGCCTGCCAAGAACATCTCGTGACCTCTTTTTGCCCTTCTAACTCCCTGTTTGAGTTCTTTCCTACTCTCTCTGTATTCCTCCAGAGCTCCATCTGTTTTCAGTTGCCTGGACTTAACGTACACCTCCCTTTTCATTTTAATCAGATCCTCAATTTTCCTGGTTATCCACGGCTCTCAAATCCTACCTTTCCTATCTTTCCTTTTTACAGGCACATGCCTATCCTGCAGCCTTATCAATTGTTCCTTAAAAGACTCCCACATGCCAGACGTGGACTTACCCTCGAACATCCTCTCCCAATCAACGTCCACCAATTCCTGCCTAATCCGACTATAGTTAGCCTTCCCCCAATTTAGCACCCTGCCCGTAGGACAGCACTCACCCTTGTCCATTACTATCCTAAAGTTAATAGAGTTGTGGTCACTATTTGCCACATGTTCCCCTACCGAAACTTTGACGACCTGACCGGGCTCATTTCCCAGAACTAGGTCCAGTATAGCCCCCTCTCTAGTCGGACTACCTACATACTGTTCCAAAGAACCTTCCAGTTTGCATTTTACAAATTCCTCCCCGTCTGGAACCCCAGCTCTAAGCACTTTCCAGTGCTTTCCAAAGAGACAACAGACCAAGCCTGCAACTGCAGTCCAGACCGCAACACCAAACAGTTCAGTATTACAGCAGGGCAAATCAGATGAGTTAACATCTCCTCTGAAACACAACCCCTCTAACAGTGCAGCAAGCCCTCAGTAATGCACTGGAGTGTCAGCCCAGATTTTGTCCTCGTGTCTTGCAGGTTGCACTTGAACCTGCCTCAGGAGCAAGAGTCGCTCGACTGAGCCCATGTTGGAATATTTGCTTGCAGCAAGTTAAACCTCGAAACAGAAGCAGGGACGGTTATCATCGCACAGGCTGCTGTCGAACACTGGATATCTGCTGGCCCCCCAGCCTATTATATTTGCCTCATTTTACCTGTTGTAGAACCAGAGGAATTGGGAAAAACATTAAAACATTACAACGATAAAACGGGTACAGAACCAGGAAGCAAGGCTCCAATCCCCAAGGCTTCAATCCCCATACTGGATGAAGCATTTAATAGGTCCAGAAAGTTACATTCAAATTAAGGAACATCCAAATATCTCATCGATAATACTTCATATACCGCAATTTACAATTGTGGTCAAGGTGGTCTTTGAATACAATCACAACTTGGCCATTTCAATCTGTTTCTGGACCTTTTCTTAAAAGTTCTTACGGATGGCACGGTGGCACAGTGGTTAGCACTGCTGCTTCACAATGCCAGAGACCTGGGTTCAATTCCCGGCCTGGGTCACTGTCCGTGTGGAGTTTGCACGTTCTCCCCGTGTGTGCATGGGTTTCCTCTGGTTGCTCCGGTTTCCTCCCACTGTCCAAAGATGTGCAGGTTAGGTGTACTGGCCATGCTAATTTGCCCCTTAGTATTAGAGGGCCTAGCAGGGTAAATGCAGGGTGAATCGGCACGGTGGCACAGTGGTTAGCACTGCTGCCTCACAGCAGCAGGGACCTAGGTTCGATTCCCAGCTTGGATCACTGTCTGTGTGGAATTTGCACGTTCTCCCTGTATCTGCGTGGGTTTCCTCTGCGTGTTCTGGTTTCCTCCCACAGTGCAAAGATGTGCAGGTTAGGTGCATTGGCCAGGTTAAATTCTCCCTCAATGTACCTGAACAGGTGCTGGAGTGTGGCAACGAGGGTATTTTCACAGTAACTTCATTGCAGTGTGAATGTAAGCCTACTTGTGACTAAATAAATAACCTTCAATACATGGGGTTATGGGATAGGGCCTTGTTGAGATTGTGGTTGGTGCAGACTCAATGGGCTGAATGGCCTCCTCCTACACTGTCAAATTCTGTTTTTTCCAACAAGAGATAAATCCTGTTGTCTCTCTCTGAACTTGATGCCTTTTCATTTGGGATCTTCTTTCTGTCTTGCTATCCACCCTCTTTAATCCGTATAATCTTTCAGTATCAGAGTGCCTTATATTAAACATGCATTCCCAAGCGAGGCCTGCCAGTGTGCACTGAAATATTAGTGAATGCGTACAAAAGTTGCCCAATATGCAATATTTTACACTTGTCAGCAATTAATGTAAATTTGCAATTAATATAATCTGGAGCCCTGCAGATTCAAACTGAGGGTGAATGGGGCATGAGTGCAAAGTTGGTGCTATTGCTGATTCCTCTCTCTCGCACGGTGGTGCAGTGGTTAGCGCTGCTGCCTCACAGCGCCAGGGATTCGGGTTCGATTCCCGGCTTGGGTGACAGTCTGTGTGGAGTTTGCACATTCTCCCCATGTCTGCGTGGGTTTCCTCTGGGTGCTCCGGTTTCCTCCCACTGTCTGGAAGGCGTGCTGGTTAGGTGCATCGGCCATGCTAAATTCTCCCTCAGTGTACCCGAACAGGCACCGGAGTGTGGCGACTGGGGGATTTTCACATGGCAGTGTTAATGTAAGCCTACTTGTGACACTAATTTTAAAAAACTACAGCGACTAGCTGGCCAGAGATCCAGTCACTGATTATCCATCGAGATGAATATTCTGGTCATTAGCACATTGTTCTCCAATGGATCTTGAACTCAATGCGTGAACCAAGAGTTCAATACACCATATTGACTGATTGATCATGCTATATTTTAACATTCTCCTCTGAACCCCTGTACATCAATATGCCATTCACACTATCTTTTGGAATCAATTATCTCTACCTCATGCTTCACACCTCTTGATTTGCATTGTAGACAAAGTTCCTATCTCAAATTTTTTATTCCACTCTTCACCTTTGCTTCAGTTCATTTCATTTCCCCTTGCTTTTTAACGTACTTCCAATCATTGACTTCAGCTGGTGAATCTAATATTAGTTAATAAGACCGGGCAACTACACATCAACTTTTTTTATATACATCTTTTTTTTTAAGTCTGAGTAAAGGTTGCGTCAATCATTTTGG
Organism: Mustelus asterias; assembly: GCF_964213995.1. Classification (NCBI taxonomy): domain Eukaryota; kingdom Metazoa; phylum Chordata; class Chondrichthyes; order Carcharhiniformes; family Triakidae; genus Mustelus; species Mustelus asterias. The sequence goes on from NC_135819.1 coordinate 35,145,616, forward strand.
GACAGGAAAAGTGTATAATGACTTGTATTAGCCCAAGGTCTCTGTAGTAATAATTGGATCCAAGATCCAAGGCTTGTGTCACCTTGTACATAACGACCACAGAAGCCAGCAATAATGGCTTGGCTGCACAGTGGCAGTGTCCATTATCTGCTGTCTTGCCTTTGAAAATGAGAAATAAAGAGCAAGAGAAAAGCACTGCAACTCGGCGATGTGTTGCTGCGGGTGTGAGAGTGATAAAGGTTCCCGATTCTGTTCTCAGCAGTGGTCGGGAAAGAACCTTTTGCCTTAAATGTCAAATTGTGGGAGAGTCTGTCACAAAGAAACTGGTTGCGTGGCCCAACAGGCCTCGGCTCCGCATGAGCCTCCTCTCGCCCCACTCCATCCAACCCGATCGACATATCCTTCTCTGTTCTTTTCTCACTCTTGTTTATCCAGCTACCCCTTAAATGAATGTATTCTGGGCGGGATTTTCCGGCCGTGCTCGCCCCAAGATCGGATAATCCCGCCCGAGGTCAACGGACCTTTGCATGCCCCCCCCCCACCCCCCCGCATCCCCCTCCCCCAACCCCCCTGCACCCGCTACGATTCCCATGATGGGAAAATTCCACACTATATTTTCCTCAACCACATCCTGAGGCAGCGAGTTTCACATTCTGACCAGCTTGTGCAGAAAGTAGGATCCCTGGACTCCCTTTTATACTTATAGGTGACTATCTAATATTTATGGCTTCTAGATTTGGCCTCCATTCCAAGTGGATATCTTTTTATGTGGCTTTTCAGAGTATAATAATGAAGAAAGGGTAATATACACACTTCTGTTCGGCTTGTTAGTGACCGCATTGACACAGAAATGCATGATTCAAGTGAGTTTGGAGCCCGATACTGAGGGGAACTTGGTTGTAAGCATTTTCTCTGCAAGGCTAAAGAATTTGTTGTTAACAAATGGTGCTACAGCCTTGGCTTGTTGTCTTTCCGAGTTCAACAAAGCTGTTTATGGAGCACAAGAATAATTCTTCTATCTAAGGACAAAGGCAGCAGAGACATGTGAACACCACCACTTGCAAGTTCCCCTCCAAGCCATTCACCATCCTGACTTGGAAATATATCGCCGTTCCTTTGCAGTCGCTGGGTTAAAATCCTGGCATTTCCCCCCCAATAGTATTGTGAGTCATCCCACAGCATGTGGACTGCAGTGATTCAAGGAGGCAGCTCATCACCACCTTCTCAAGGGCAACTAGGGATGGGCAATAAATGCTGGCCAGCCAATGACGCCCAAGTCCCACGAATTAATAAAAAAATTGTTCATTGTGGGAAGCCTCATTTGCCAGTAGCAGGACCAAAGCATCTCCCCCTGCAACCTCTCACCCTTGCCCCCCACCCCCCAACCCCTCTGCTTTCTCAGGTGGTTCTAAAAGACCCAAGGCACGAGATGACCGCAAAAATCTACAAAGAGTCGTGAATGAAGTCAAGTCCATTACATAAACCAGCCTCTCATCCATTGACTCTGTCTACACTTCCCACTGCCTCGAAAAAGCAGAGAGCATAATTAAGGACCCCAAGCACCCCGGACATCCTCTCTTCCACCTTTTTCTGTCGGGAAATAGATACAAAAGTCTGAGGTCACGTACCAACTGACTCAAGAACAGTTTCTTCCCTTCTGCCATCAAACTAAGCTGATCTTTCTCTGCACCCTGGCTATGACACTACATTCTGCACTCTCTCCTTTCCTTTTCCACTATGTACTCTATAAATGGTATGCTTTGTCGGTATAGCGCATAAGACACAATACTTTTCACTGCATCCCAATACATGTGACAATAATAAATCAAATCAAAATCAAAGAAGGGGAGGGAACTATTCAACCGTTAACTGAGGGACCATGACCCATCGCAATTAGAATTTTGCTGTGTGCAAATTAATTGCCTTGTTTCCTACATTACAAGAGTGACTACCCTTCAAAAGTATGAAATGTAAGTTTTTCTTCCTTGTTCTGCGACATTTCGCATGATTCTTATATACAATACAGGACATTCTTATACATAATACAGGACATTCTTATATACAATACAAGACATTCTTATATATAATACAGGACATTCTTATATACAATACAAGACATTCTTATATATAATACAGGACATGCAAAGGGCATAAATTTAGACACAAAACACTAAGGAAGAATAAAAAGGTTAATGCTACTTGCACCTCACGTATGACAACAACATACATTTAAACAGCATCTCTGTTAGCAAATAAGGAGCCTCACCGGGACTTTACCAAAGAAAAATTGGTACATATGCTGAAGGCTATTTAAATCAATCAAAAGCACATTTAACATAGATATAGAGATATTGTTCCCTCAGAGGTGATAAACATTTGGAGTAATCTCTGAGCTAAAAGCAGAAGAGTCAAAAAGGTCGATTTTCTGCTATTATTCCAGGACTGGTCAAAGATGAAGGAATTTCAATTCACATACAGTGTGAATCCGCTCCACACTAGTTTTAAAAAGATCATGCACAGATCTCACCACGACCCTTCATTCAATTAATTACCATGGTGAGTTCCCACTTCCAGCCCGTCAAAGGTGCTCTTCAAATTAAGCTTTCACTTGGGCGCAAAGACATTAATATGCATTTTTTAAAAGTTTTTAAATATTTAAAAATATTTCATAGGCAGCACAGTGGCACAGTGGTTAGCATTGCTTCCTCACAGAGCCAGAGACACAGGATTGGTTCCAGATTGGGTGATTGGTTCCAGATTTGGGCGGGTAAGTGGGGCTGAGTCCACGAAAAGATCAGCCATGATCTTATTGAATGGCGGAGCAGGCTCGAGGGGCCAGACGGCCTACTCCTGCTCCTAGTTCTTATGTTCTTATGTTTTTATGATTTTGTGCAGTTTGCACATTCTCCCCATGTCTGCGTGGGTTTCCTCCGGGTGCTCCGGTTTCCTCCCACAGTCCAAAGAGGTGCAAGTTGGATTGGCCATGCTCAATTGCCGCTTAGTGTCCAAAGATGTGGAGGTTAGGGGGATTAGCCATGGTAAATGCACGGGATAACCGGCATAGGACAGAAGGGCCTGGGTGGGATGCTCTATCAGAGAGTTGGTGCAGACTCGATGGGCCGGATGGTCTCTTCCTGCACTGTAGGGATTCTATGGACTCAGTAAATAACACCGCCTAAAGTAGTAAATCTTTCTGTCTAGTTTTAAAAAAAGTAATTTTCAGTGATTTAAACAGATACTAATTTTAAAATAGTTATTTTTTGTGCTAAACTAATTTTCAACTGTCGGAGGTTACCAGTGTTACATATATCAAGGGATGTTGTTTAATGCAAGAGGCTGGAAAATAAGTAATGACATCGTAATCTCTTCCATGATTGTACTTTGCTCATGGGAGATTTTATATTTACAATGATGCAAACTCATTTGAGCAAAATGTCAAACCACAAAGTCGCTTCAGAAAAAGAGTGCAGTTTTGGGTGTAGGATTGCTGAGCATGTGGAAGCTTTACCCCAGAGATCACGTGGACACTCAGAATCCAGTTGAGTGAATTAGAGTGTTGGAGGGATGGGCAGAGTGACCTATTCTCTCCTCTGCGGTTCTGAACTACAGAGTCCAAGCTATTCAATTTGTGGTTTGTACTCTAGAACCTCGGAACCATATATAAACATTAAAGCACAGGTAGTATTCAGGAAGCAGGGGGACTGCAGAAGGACTTGGACAGGTTAGGAGAGTGGGCAAAGAAGTGGCAGATGGAATACAATGTGGAAAAGTGTGAGGTAATGCACTTTGGAAGGAGGAATGGAGGCATAAACTATTTTCTAAATGGGAAAATGCTTCGGAAATCAGAAGCACAAAGGGACTTGGGAGTCATTGTTCAAGACTCTCTTAAGGGTAACGTGCAGGTTCAGTCGGCAGTTAGGAAGGCAAATGCAATGTTAGCATTCATGTCGAGAGGGCTAAAATACAAGAGCAAGGATGTACCTCTAAGGCTGTTTTAGGCTCTGGTAGACCCCATTTGGAGTATTGTGAGCAGTTTTGGGCCTGTATCTAAGGAAGGATGTGCTGGCCTTGGAAAGGGTCCAGAGGAGGTTCACAAGAATGATCCCTAGAATTAAGAGCTTCTCATATGAGGAACGGTTGAGGACTGTGGGTCTGTACTCGCTGGAGTTTAGAAGGATGAGGGGGGAACATATTGAAACTTACAGGATACTGCGAGGCCTGGATAGAGTGGATGTGGAGAGGATGTTTCCACTAGTAGGAAAAACTAGAACCAGAGGGCACAACCTCAGAATAAAGGGACGATCCTTTAAAACAGAGATGAGGAGGAATTTCTTCAGCCAGAGAGTGGTGAATCTGTGGAACTCTTTGCCGCAGAAGGCTGTGGAGGTCAGGTCATTGAGTGTCTTTAAGACAGAGATAGATAGGTTCTTGATTAATAAGGGGATCAGGGGTTATGGGGAAAAGGCAGGAGAATGGGGATGAGAAAAGTATCAGCCATGATTGAATGGCGGAGCAGACTTGATGGGCCGAATGGCCTAATTCTGCTCCTATGTTTTATCATCTTATGGTCTAGCAAAAAATCAGGAATCAGACCCGGGTTCCTGGCCCTGTGAAGCAGCAGTGCTAACAGTTATGCCACCCTGACATGGAAGGAGTTGGAGGAGACTCACAAAAGTGATTTCAGGGTTAAGGATCTGTAGCTATGAGGATCGATCGGAGAGGTTGGGACTGTTTTCCTCGGAGGAAAGAAGGCTGAGAGGAGACTCAATCGAGGTATTCAAGATCCTGAGGGGTATGGACAGGGCAAGTGGTGAAAAACTGTTCCCACTCAAGTGAGCATCAAGAACTAGGAAGCACAGATTTGAAATGATTGGCAAAAGGAGCAAACGTGATGTGAGGGATCATCCAAGTGTTTGCAATTGCGAACCTGAATGGACATTAAAATGATTCTTTTTAAGCAGCAAAGGAGACTTTGATTGAAAGTAGTGGGTGTACTTGCATCCAGATAAATGCTTAATTGATGGAGGATTTTTGGATCGTTTGTCCAAGGTATTCATTTAGATTAACATTGTTACATGATAGCTTGGTAAAGCTGCAGTGAGCTGGAAACGTCACTTCAGACACTTTGAATTGCATGAAAATTACTGACTGTAATCAGTGTGACTCGGATAAAATGAGGGGATAAATTGTTGCAATAGTGCTGCCTGTTAAACGGGGTGTGTTTAATGTACAAAGAGGGTAATGAGACATGACCTTACAGACATTTTCACAAATGTTCCAACAATTACATTACAGGGGATGGTATAAAATGCTTTGCCACTCTGTTTGCCTTCTTGCCGCTTGTGTGAAATGAAGATGAATTTTAGTGTACATCTCCCGCTGAAAGTGACCAAAGGCAGTCAATCAGATTAAGCGATTAATGCCAGTCTCGTCCGCAGACCCCCTCAACAGCACCCCCCACCCCCCCCCCCCCCCGCCCCCGCCGCCCCACACGCGCCCAACTGCTGTAGAAATGTCATCTATCCATGCAAAGTGTTTAACAGCCTCATCAACTGATTGTGGTGACGCACAAGAGATTTTCAGAGAGGGTGTTCATGCGTTATTTATTCAGGTTGTAAGAACCTAAATCGATTTGCAAAAACGCAAGTTTCTTCAATGCCTTTCTTTTCCCCAATTCCACACCCTTTCAACTGAAAACAGTTACTGGTGGCTGTTAATTACCAGTGAAGTAAAGCCAATACATTAATCCCAGGGCAAAGATGAAATATTAAAGTAAGAAAATTAACATTCTGCGGATGCTCATGAATAAACTCTTCGATGAAGAATAAAAATCATCTTCCATAAAACATGCAGGCAATCTCTTGTTACGTCACCTACTCGAACTATTAATGACACAATGCTGTAGACAGCTTCACCTATCTCGGGAGCATAATCTTCCTGCGTTGATAGCGAGGAAACAAATAGAATTGCCAGGGTAGGCTCAGCATTTGCCCGCTTACACAGGCGACCATGAAGAAAACAAGTTTTCCAGCCGTTCACACCATTGTGATCTTCTGATCCCATCATCGGCGCGGCCCGCCACAGGCGAGGCACGCGTTCAACGGGAAACCCCGTTGACAATGGCAGGACCAGGAGATCCCACCATCGGCCAATGGTGGGCCGCCCTCCGCCACTGCCAAACACGCAGCGGGTTATGTGGAAAATCCCCACCCGAGCTATCAAACCAAGGACAAATGTTGCTGCGTACATAGGCCAGGATTTTCTGGCCCGTCTCCCTCGTGGCAGGTTATCAGCAGCGGAGGTGACTTGGTATTGGCCACCAGTGGGATCTTCCAGTCCCGCTGAAGCCTATGGCGTTGCTTGCTGTTTGCACCACTGGGGAACACTAATGGGGGTCAGGCATTACCTATGGCGGGACAGGAAAATCCCACCGGAGGGAAGGGCCAGAAAATCTTGCCCACAGATTGAAGCCATTCCTTCTGAATTTCTAGAGGCTCACTCGGTTTCTACATTTCCCAACGCCTCTTGCTGAAGAGATCAGAGAACAAAACCATCCCCCAACTCAGCAGTGTGACTCTCAGCAAAGCTTTCCAAATGCCCCAATAATTTTCCACCATTATCAGGAAATATTTGACAAGAAGCACACATATTTATGAAGTGTTACTCAACAAAACCTTGCCTTGTGTTGAAATGAAACTGAGACATACACCAGCCCCAAACATCCAGGGATTAGCACAATGACCTCAAGTCAAGAAAAGTCAAACATGTAATTCACAATGTTTTAATAAATGCGTAGGATCATCTACCAGGACTTTTTCAATGGTTTACACAAGACAGACAAAAAAGTAGCAGAAGGGAAGAATATCAGAGAGTGCATAAAAGATGTCCATGTTAAATTTCTACAGGGATCTCCCACCATAACTTCAATAGAGTTTAGGCTGGAACCCTAGTGAAGAGGTTTCTGCCTATTTTCTGCCGTGGTTGCAGCAGGGCACTGACAGAAACACTAATGATATTCTACTCATTCAAACTCATTATAGGGGAGCTGTGGGAGGACTGGACTCGCAGCTGTGGGAGGAGTGGACTCGCAGCAAGAATCCCTGGTAATTAAAGCAATTGAATGAACCTCCTCAGGAAACACGGGGAATAGCTCTAATCTACCTCCACAGCGGGCAAGATTTTACAGCCTTGTTCGTCCCGAAACCGCAAAATCCCACCCGAGGTCAACGGTCCTTCCCATGCTCCGCCCCTCACCCACTCCGATTCTCGTGGCGGCCGGTAATCTTCCGGCCAGCAAATTCTGTTGTAAGTTCGATACCTCATTTCCTCAGTAGATTCAACAATCGTTTTGATTTTGATTTGATTTATTATTGTCACATGTACTGAGGTACAGTGAAAAGTATTGTTTCTTGCGCGCTGTACAGACAAAACATAGAGTACATAGGAAAGGAGAAGGTGCAGAATATACTGTTACGGCCATAGCTAGGCTGTAGAGTAAGATCAACTTAGTGTGAGGTAGGTCCATTCAAAAGTCTGATGGCAGCAGGGAAGAAGCTGTTCCTGAGTCTGTTATTTGGTGATCTCAGACTTTTATATCTTTTTCCCGATGGAAGAAGGTGGAAGAGAGAATGTCCGGGGTGCCTGGGCTCCTTGATTATGCTGGCTGCTTTTCCGAGGCAGCGGGAAGTGTAGACAGAGTCAATGGATGGGAGGCTGGTTTGCGTGATAAACTTTCTCACTCGATGCATGTTTAGGTTTATGTAGAAGTTCTTGGTTTCATTGAACTTTTTGGACAGTAAAAATCACTTTGATCAATTGTTAGGGTTACATTTTGGGAGTAATAGTCTTAGTTTGCTCTCCATGTAAGCATGGCTTCCTCCCAACAATGTAATCTCCAAAATTTGACCGTGGCGTTACTTCCAGCAGAGATGAATATGATGTTCCTATTTTGAGTGACTGGTTCTCCTCTACAGGGCCTTAGATGTTCTATGCTTGTATCTTTTTCTGTCTGAAGTCTTTGAGAGAGTGCCAAATGAACAGTTTAAAAATTCTAATTGTTCATCGAACTTGGGGAAAATACAGGCCGAAATTTACCACGGCTTTATGAGTTCAATTACAAGGGTTAACATGCTGTTCTTCCTTGAATTTAGAAGGTGTAAGAGTGTTAGTTTTTAGTTGTCCCAGATCACCAACAACCCGACCTGGTCCCCCCCATGCTGACACTATAGTTAAGAAAGCCCACCAACTTTATTAGAAGACTAAGGAAATTTGGTATGTCTGCTACGACTCTCATCAACTTTAGCAGATGCCCCATGGAAAGCATTCTTTCTGGTTGTATCACAGCTTGGTATGGCTCCTGCTCTGCCCAAGACTGCAAGAAACTACAAAAGGTTGTGAATGTAGCCCAATCTATCATGCAAACCTGCCTCCCATCCATTGACTCTGTCCACATTTCCCACTGCCTTGGAAAAACAGACAGCATAATAAGGACCCACGCACTCTGGACATACTCTCCCACCTTTTTCATTGGAAAAAGATACAAAAGTCTGAGATCGCGTACCAACTCACTCAAGAACAGCTTCTTCCCTGTTACCATCAGACTTTTGAATGGGCCTACCTTGCACTAAGTTGACCTTTCTCTACACCCTAGCTATGACTGTAATACTACATTCTGCACTCTCTCCTTTCCTTCTCTATGAACAGTATGCTTTGTCTGTGTAGCGCGCAAGAAACAATATTTTTCACTGTGTACGAATACAATAATAAAGCAAATCAAAAATGATCTCATTAAGCAGTAATAAAGAGAGGATAGTTACAGAGAAACCATTTCTTCTGCTCTGACGAAGGGTCAGCCTGACTTGAAACATTGGGGGGAATTTTCCTGTCCCACCTACCACGGGAATCGGAGCGGGCGAGAGGTGGACCATGCAAAGGTCCGTCGACCACAGGCAGGATTTTCCGGTTTTGGGGTGGGCGCAGCCAGAAATCCCGTCCATTGATTCTATCCTCTCTCCACAGACACTGTCAGACATTAAGAGGTTTTACAGCATTTTCTGTTTTTGTTTCAGATTCCAGCTGGGCATTGGGTCAATCAACATTTTCAAAGAGAAGTCGTATTTCACTCAAAGAATTAATTCTGTTTTTTGTTCTCCACAGAGGCTGCCAGGCCTGCTGAGTGTTTCCAGAACTTTCTATTCTTATTTCCATTTCCAGCATCTGCAGCATTTTGCTTTTATTGTTAGACCTTTTGTTAGGTTAATAATGATGGCATAGTGGTTAGCACTGCTGCCTCACAGCGCCAGGGACCCAGGTTCAGTTCCCAGCCTCGGGTCACTGCCTGTGCGGAGTCTGCACATTCTCCCTGTGTCTGCGTGGGTTTCCTCCAGGTGCTCCGGTTTCCTCCTACAGTCCAAAGATGTGGGTTAGGTGGATTGGTCATGTTAAATTGCCCGAGTGTCAGAGGGTCTAGCTAGGGTAATTGCATGGGATTATGGGGATAGGGACTGGCTGAGATTGTGGTCGCTGTAGACTCGATGGGCGGAATGAATCATAGAATCCCTACAGTGCAGAAGGAAGCCATTCGGCCCATCAAGCCTGCACCAACAACAATCCCACCTAGGCCCTATCCCCGTAATCCCACATATTTACCACGCTAACCCCTCTAACCTACACATAGTGGGACACTAAGGGGCAATTTAGCATGGCCAATGCACCTAACCCACACATCTTTGGACCGTGGGAGGAAACCGGAGCACCCAGAGGAAACCCAGGCAGAACAGGGAGAATGTGCAAACTCCGCACAGACAGTGACCCAAGCCAGAATTGGACGCAGGTCCCTGGAGTTGTGAGACAGCAGTGATAACCACTGTGCCACCGTGCCGTCCATGGTCTCCTTCTGCACTGTAGGATTCTATGATGCTATGATTCTATAACAGACATTGATGTAGTGTCATTCTTGACTGTGGCATGTCCCAGTGTGCTTTGCAGCCAGTGAAGTATGTTGTGAATTGTGGTCACTGTTGTATTGTAGGGTAAAGAGCAGCCAATTTGTGCACAACGATCTCCACATCCACAGTGTGATAAAGACCCGATCATCTGTGTACATGATGTTAGCATTCATTTCGAGGGGATTAGAATACAAAAGCAGGGACGTATTGCTGAGGCATTATAGGGCTTGGGTCAGACCACATTTGGAATATTGTGAGCAATTTTGGGCCCGGTATCTAAGGAAGGATGTGCTGGTCTTGAAGAGGGTTCAGAGGAGGTCTAGAGAATTAACCCAGGAATGGAAAGCTTGACATATGAGTAGCATTTGAGAACTCTGGATCTGTACTCAATCGAGTTTAGAAGGATGAGGGGAAGATTGAAACTTACAGAATACTGAAAGGCCTGGAAAGAATGGACGTGGGGAAGATGTTTTCATTAGTAAGAGAGACTAGGATCTGAGGGCACAGCCTCAGAATCAAGGGACGACCCTTTAGAACAGGAATGAGGAGAAATTTTTTCATCCAGAGGGTGGTGAATCTGTGGAATTCATTGCCACAGAAGGCTGTGGAGGCCAGGTCATTGAGTGTATTTAAGACAGAGATAGATAGGTTCTTGATTGGTAAAGGGATCAAAGGTTACAGGGAAAAGGCAGGAGAATGGGGTTGGGGAACTTATCGGCCATGATTGAATGCCGGAGAGGACTCGATGGGCTGAATGGCCTAATTCTGCTCCTATATCTTAAGGTCTTATGGTATTATTGACTAAAGGATAAATATTGACCAGGACACCAGGGATAACTCCTCAGTGGTCTTCCAAATGGTGCCACGAGATCTTTTATGTCCACCCGAGAGAGCAGGCAGGGCTGAAAAATGGAGTTGATGTGTAGATCAGCCGTAATTAACAAGAATGATAGAATAAGCTTGAGGGGCTGAATGGCCTACTCTTTTTTAAAGGTGCACAGGTACCATTTTACATTACAGGGAGCCACCAGTGAAGCACAAACCATGCACAGAGCCCCCCCTAGACTGAAGCCGGTTGTACCAAGTTCCCGCGTGGTCTGTCCAACATATCACTGTTTTTTTCTCTTTCTAAAAGTACTCTCAGGAGTGAGGGGGCAGCTCAAGTTTCTGTTCGGCCAGATGGCCTCACCAGAATGTAAAAAAAAATCTTATACTCATAAAAGAATAATGATGTCTCACACCTCTTCATATGACCTAATTTAAGAAGATATTAATGCTGTTCTTGTACCAGAGCCTAAGAGAGTGCTTATATTATGCAGATGAGTATTAACTCCCCACATGCCTGTGCATCTTTGCTTTAAAATGTGCTTCAGATAGCATCTGACTCCTGAAGAAGGGGTAATTAAAATGAAAAATAACAGAATGCATCTCTTGAAACACCATCTCTGGTTCGTGAGAGCAGAATATAGTTGCAAACAACAGACTTCTGTTGTTGACTTCAAAATGCAACAAGATTGCATTTTTAAAAAAATCATGATGACCCATGCACTTTGGGTAAAGTCTTTATTTTCCTGTTGTGCAATGTCCTTCTAAAGATCAAAATGGATTGGGGAGTATTCTGAAAGAGGGTTAATTGGTTTCGTGGTGATGACACCACTGGCTTCCAAGAAATACTCAAGTGGCCTGCGGCTGCCATGGGATGAACAGCTAAGAAGCAAAGGATAAATAGAAACCTAATGGCAGTGCGGTTAGGTTCCAGTCCCATGTTTTCTGCTTGGCAGTTCAGAACACACTGAGAATTTGGATGTGGGGAAACAAAGTTCCCTCCAAATGCAACAGTATTCTCTTTGGCACTCCAAAGATGTGCAGTTTAGGTTCATAGACCATGCTAAATTGCCCCTAAGTGTCAAGGGGGCTGAGCAGGGTAAATATGGGAAGTTACAGGGATAGGTCGGTGCAAGCTTGATGGGCCAAATGGCCTCCCTCTGCATTGCAGCGATTCTATGATTCTAGTTTTGGAACAGATCCTGACATGAAAGCAGGTTTCCAAGAATACAGCAGACGATGGTTTACTGTGTATATTATTCAGTTGGGAAAAGCAAAAAGCTGAGGACAAGAAGGATGTGAATTTGTTGATTGGATAAGATCCATTGCTGCTCATTCAGTGCTGCCAGAGCACACCAGACTGTTCAAAGGAGAAGGAATCTCTGTGGACTCCGTGCCATCAAGACAGCCATGGCCTCAGAGAGAGGGAAGGTTCATCAATGTGCAGCTTCCTGGTGGTCACAACATCTGGAGAATTCAGTTGGATTACAGCCCCCAGTGAATGCTGCTCAAGGTTCAAAACAATTGAGTGGAAAGTGAGAGATCCTACGGTGAGTTGGAAAAACTGTGATTGCACATGGTACTACATTTGTGCAGGGAATAATGCAAGTGCATGAGCCATGCCTTTGTTATGTCAACTGTTTAAATTAAAATGTATCTTTGTTTGAAATATCTTTGCCTGTTAATTAATGTTTGATTGATGTTGGTTTCAGTTGGTTTGTTACAGTCAAAGTTTTTAAAATCAAAAACTTGTTCATCGGTTTTCTTTCCATTGACGTTGTGGGGATTCCTTACTTAAGTAATCAGTCTCAATGGGGATCATAACAGTAGATTTTACTCAACACCAAGCATTTGTCCGCGATTCGAATTGGACACTGTCTGGTTGGTAGGGCTAGAAAATCACATAATGGGATGTGGCTTTATGTAGTAAAGTTGGTACTAGACTAAAGACATCTAGTCTGATCCAATTAGCTCATCACAATGCCAACAGTGGTCAGAAACACTCCAATCAGCCTCAGAATCCCGCCCCCCCCCCCCCCCCCCCCCACCACCACTCCCTCGTCCCCCCACATTATGTTGCCATCACTGATTGCCATCCATGGACAATGAAGATAAGAGCCCTGTACAAATATCTCACTATAGGCTGGGTTGTGAATGTGTAATCAGTCACAAGGTTTGCTAAAATTCAGGTTGATTGAGTTGGTAGGTAAGAGGATAGATGTGACATTGCTTAAACCATGAAAATGATTTAGCCTCTTTTGTGATAGGATCAGCATCTCAAGATACAAATGCAAGGATTCTAATATTAACAGCTCACTCACCAGCAACACAACACACACCACAAATACAGGCTAGGCCTGTAACCATTGTCCATCGAAGGTAACGGAATTAATCTATTACATTCCAACTGGGCTAAATACACAAAGAAAACACTAGAAAGAAAGTTCGAAGTAGTGAGTATCACTATGAGCTGGGCTGTCAGAGTATTCCCTGTATACTTTTATATACTCCCTCCAAAGCACTACGCACATAAGAGGATTCCAATTGATATTAGGCCATATTAAAATTACCCTGTCTCTCGGACAATTCGAAAGAGCAACCTGGAGTGATTCTTTCTCCATTTAACATCTTAGCACTTTAACCCCGTGAGATTGCAATCTCATCCCTTGAAGATATCGAGACAAGAAAGGACACTCCTACTTCAAAACGCAAGACGCAGGTTTTGCACTGAGATCTCTACCACATCCCATTAGACATGCACAGGCAAAGGCCAGTAGCATATCAAAGCCTTTTCCAGTTTATAATCTGAAGCAGAAACCGTCAAACTGTTAGCAATGCTTGACAACAAATCTGAGAAATTTCTGCCCTAGTATAATAGGCAAAGGAACATTACATAGAAACATAGAAACTAGAAGCAGGAGTAGGCCATTCGGCCCCGCTATTTATTTTGATCATGGCTGATCATCGAATTCAATATCCTGATTCCCCCCTTCCCCCATGTCCCTTGATCCCCGATTTGATTTGATTTGATTTATTATTGTAATGTATTAGTATACAGTGAAAAGTATTGTTTCTTGCGCGCTATACAGACAGAGCATACCGTTCATAGAGAAGGAAAGGAGAGAGTGCAGAATGTAGTGTTACAGTTATAGCTAGGGTGTAGAGAAAAATCAACTTAATGCAAGGTAAGTCCATTCAAAAGTCTGATGGCAGCGGAAAGAAGCTGTGTTGAGTCGGTTGGTGCGTGACCTCAGACTTCTGTATCGTTTTCCCAACGGAAGAAGGTGCGTGTGGTCCTTAATTATATCTAATTTCTTCTTGAAATCGGACAAGGTTTTGGCCTCAGCTACTTTCTGTGGTAGTGAATTCCACACATTTGCCACTCTCTGGGTGAAGAAATTTCTCCTCACCTCAGTTCTAAAAGGTTTATCCATTATCCTCAAACTATGACCTCTAATCCTGGAGTCCCCTACTAGTGGGAACATTCTTTCTGAATCTACCCTGGCTAACTCTGTTAGAATTTTACAAGTTTCCATGCGATCCCCTCTCACTCTTCTTAAATTCCAGTGAATGTAATCCTAACTGACTTAGTCTCTCCTCATATGACAAACCTACCCAACATTGACAAGGAATTACCGTTAAATATACCAGAACTTAGTCTTTGGCCTTGCTGAATTACAAATAAGGCTAATTATTAACATAGCAATAGACAACTTGGCTCCTCAAGCCTGTCCTATCGTGAGAACATGGCTGATCCCAACCCACCTTTGCTCCTTGATACCCTCTCATAACAAAGCCTATCGATGTCAGCTTTGAAAATAATTAAATGACTCTGCAACATTGCAACATTTTGGGGAGGGAAAGAGGGTGGGGATGTTTACAGTTCCATATTTCCACCAATCTTGGTGTGAGGAGGTACTTCTCCATTTTACTCCTGATTATCCCAGCTCTAGAATCATAGAATCCTACAGTGCAGAAGGAGGCCATTTGGCCCATTGAGTCTGCACCAACCACAATCCCACCCAGGCCATATCTCCGTCACCCCACATATTCACCCTGCAAATCCCTCTAACCTATGCATCCCGGGACACTAAGGGGCAATTTAGCATGGCTAACCAACCTAACCCGCACATCTTTGGAGTGTGGAAATCGAACCCAGGTCCCTGGAGCTGTGAGGCAGCTGTGCTAAAGACTGTGCCACTGTGCACAGATTTTATGATTGCACCCTCTTGTTCTAGATTTGCCCACCAGAGGACTAAGTTGCTCCCTACCATAAAGTTTAATTTATTTATTAGTGTCACAAGGAGGCTTACATTAACACCACAATGAAGTTACTGTGAAAATCCCCTAGTCGTCTCACTCCAGCACCTGTTCGGGTACACTGAGGGAGAATTTAGCATGGCCAATGCACCTAACCAGCACCTCTTTTGGACCATGGGAGGAAACCGGAGCACCCGGAGGAAACCCACACAGACACGGGGAGAACATGCAGACTCCGCACAGATAGTGACCCAAGCCGGGAATCGAACTCGGGTCTCTGACTCTGTGAGGCAGCAGTGCTAACCACTGCCCTATCGAATCCCTTTGTCATTTTCGGTTCAAGTGGCGGAAACGACACTTCCATTTTGACATGCTACCGTCCAACCGTACTATGTCTTTCCCACCAAAAAGACGCACAAGGATTCCTGTCTTTATTGGTCACAAATAAAATCCTAGATCCCAGGACCTAGGCGGGCTACTTTAATTTTAAATCCCTGTAACTTGCGGTTTACAATGCAATAAAAACCACATAAACTCAATCTTCCTACGCACACACTTTTAATTGCAAACAACATGCTATAAAACCTGCCGACAGTCTAACTTCCATAAAAGTAATCACAGTTTATCTTCCCCTTCATTTGTAGCACAAGGAAGTGATAAAGGAACATAAGCGTTCCTTCAGCAATACAATCATCTGGAAACAAATCCCTTCAATCCTGTTTATCGAATGTGAATCGATGATCTCCAGACCCTTTCCAATGGTCGTGGGAATGCCCAGTTCAGACCCAAAGGAACACAGGAATAACATCTTCAACCTCTGCCATTCAGTTGGGCCCTGACTGATCTGTATCGTCCCTCCGTTTATCCGTCTTGCTTCCATAATCCTGTGCTACCCCTACCGGTATTTTAAATTAAATCTTCGATTTTTCAGTTGATCTGGCCTCAATAGCTCTTTGCAGGAAGATTTTCAGGTTTCTATTGTGTGAGGCAGGGCTCCCTGATGTCACTTCTAAATTACCAAAGCTTTAATTCGAAGGCTTTCTCCATTTGTTCCGGACTCTCTCATTAGAGGATACGAAATAGGAGTGCAGGAGGCCATTCTGCCCCTCGAACCTGTTCCTCCATTTTGCTGAGATCGTGGCTGATTTGATTGTGGCCTTAAATCCACTCTCCTGCTTGTCCCTGAGAACCCTCGACTCACCAGTCAATCAAAAATCTGTCTAACTCAGCCTTCGATAGAGTCAATGACCCAGCCTTTACAGCTCACTGGGGATGAGAATCCAAAACACTAACAACACTCCAGAAAAGAAATCCCTTTGATTTGATTTATTATTGTCACATGTATTGGGATACAGTGAAAAGTATTGTTTCTTATGCTCTACACATATAAAACATACCATTCATAGAATTCATAGGGGAGAAGGAAAGGAGAGGGTGCAGAATATAGTGTTACAATCAGAGCTATGATGTGGAGGTGCCGGCATTGGACTGGGGTGGGCACAGTAAGAAGTCTCACAACACCAGGTTAAAGTCCAACAGGTTTATTTGGAACCACGAGCTTTCGGAGCTCTGCTCCTTCATCAGGTGATTGCAGTGGAGTGGAGTCATAGCTAGGGTGTAGAAAAAAATTAACTTAATATAAGATAGGTCCATTCAAAAGTCTGATGGCAGCAGGGAAGAAGCTGTTTTAAGTCAGTTGGCACATGACATCAGACCTTTGTATCTATTTCCTGATGGAAGAAGGTGGAACAGAATATGGGCATGATCTTTTGATCTGATTCGATTTGATTTATTATTGTCACATGCATTAACATAAAGTGAAAAGTATTGTTTCTTGCGCGCTATACAGACAAAACATACCATTCATAGGGAAGGAAAGGAGAGAGTGCAGAATGTAGTGTTACAGTCATAGAGTGTAGAGAAAGATCAACTTAATGCAAGGTAAGTCCATTCAAAAGTCTGACAGCAGCAGGGAAGAAGCTGTTCTTGAATTGGTTGGTACGTGACCTCAGACTTTTGTATCTTTTTCCCAAAGGAAGGAGGTGGAAGAGAGAATGTCTGGGGTGTGTGCGGTTCTTGATTATGCTGGCTACTTTTCCAAGATGTGGAGATGCCGGCGTTGGACTGGGGTAAACACAGTAAGAAGTTTAACAACACCAGGTTAAAGTCCAACAGGTTTATTTGGTAGCAAAAGCCACACAAGCTTTCGAGGCTCTGAGCCCCTTCTTCAGGTGAGTGGGAATTCTGTTCACAAACAGAACTTATAAGACACAGACTCAATTTACATGAATAATGGTTGGAATGCGAATACTTACAACTAATCCAGTCTTTAAGAAACAAAACAATGGGAGTGGAGAGAGCATCAAGACAGGCTAAAAAGATGTGTATTGTCTCCAGACAAGACAGCCAGTGAAACTCTGCAGGTCCACGCAACTGTGGGAGTTACAAATAGTGTGACATAAATTCTGATTCTAGGATCGCATGATAAAGACTCAGGAGGAAAAAAGCAGAAATATTTATGTGAAATAGTGTGACATAAACCCAATATCCCGGTTGAGGCCGTCCTTGTGTGTGCGGAACCTGGCTATCAGTTTCTGCTCCGCGACTCTGCGCTGTCGTGTGTCGCGAAGGCCGCCTTGGAGAACGCTTACCCGAATATCAGAGGCCGAATGCCCGTGACCGCTGAAGTGCTCCCCAACAGGAAGAGAACAGTCTTGCCTGGTGATTGTCGAGCGGTGTTCATTCATCCGTTGTCGCAGCGTCTGCATGGTCTCCCCAATGTACCATGCCTCGGGACATCCTTTCTTGCAGCGTATCAGGTAGACAACGTTGGCCGAGTTGCAAGAGTATGTACCGTGTACCTGGTGGATGGTGTTCTCACGTGAGATGATGGCATCTGTGTCGATGATCCGGCACGTCTTGCAGAGGTTGCTGTGGCAGGGTTGTGTGGTGTCTTGGTCACTGTTCTCCTGAAGGCTGGGTAGTTTGCTGCGGACAATGGTCTGTTTGAGGTTGTGCGGTTGTTTGAAGGCAAGAAGTGGGGGTGTGGGGATGGCCTTGGCGAGATGTTCGTCTTCATCAATGACATGTTGAAGGCTCCGGAGGAGAGTCGCAGAGTCGCGGAGAAGAAACTGATAGCCAGGTTCCGCACACACAAGGACGGCCTCAACCGGGATATTGGGTTTATGTCACACTATTTCACATAAATATTTCTGCTTTTTTCCTCCTGAGTCTTTATCATGCGATCCTAGAATCAGAATTTATGTCACACTATTTGTAACTCCCACAGTTGCGTGGACCTGCAGAGTTTCACTGGCTGTCTTGTCTGGAGACAATACACATCTTTTTAGCCTGTCTTGATGCTCTCTCCACTCCCATTGTTTTGTTTCTTAAAGACTGGATTAGTTGTAAGTATTCGCATTCCAACCATTATTCATGTAAATTGAGTCTGTGTCTTATAAGTTCTGTTTGTGAACAGAATTCCCACTCACCTGAAGAAGGGGCTCAGAGCCTCGAAAGCTTGTGTGGCTTTTGCTACCAAATAAACCTGTTGGACTTTAACCTGGTGTTGTTAAACTTCTTACTACTTTTCCAAGGCAGTGGGAAGTGCAGACGGAGCCAATGGATGGGAGGCTGGTTTGTGTAATGGACTGGTCTGCATTCCCAACCCTTTGTAGTTTCTTGCGGTCTTGGTCAAAGCAGGAGCCATACCAAGCTGTGGTACATCTTCATATTTCTCCTCATATTCACATTAAATGGAAAAACCCTTAGTTTGACACTGCCCCCTTTGATCCAGGTTCAGCATCTAAGACTTTGATGGATAACCTAGGCTGGAGAGTTGACCACAGGAGTGGCCCTCCTCCATCTCAGTGGGCCGCAAGATTGAAATTGGGCTTGTTCACTGACCCCATGAATAAAATTTTATACATTTAACACACCAAATATTTCATAAAAAGTTATAGAAAATGCTTACTCATGATATATTAATAGAATCATCAAATGGTAAAAACAAAAGAAATCTTTACACTTTGGTCATGGCTCTCACAATCAATGTTGTGAGCAATCAGCACACACTTCATCTCACTTGCCCTTGTTTTACATGCGAATCGCTTCACTCACACCAGTAGGAAAACAATTACCACAGATGGAAATCAGCAGAATGTGGCAACCCTGCACTCAGAACACAGATAGGCTGCAATCCTGGGCCACAGGGGGTTACCCACCACTGATCTATAATGTAAAACTCCCTCAGAATCTTGCTTTTTCAGTGAGGTCACCTCTCATTCTTCTAAACTCCAGTGAGTATGGGCTCAATCTGCTCAGCCCTTCTTCAATAGAGAAACACCCCTCATACCAGGAATCAACCTAATGAACCTTCTCTGAACTGCTTCCAATCTCCCTCCTTAAGTAAACCAAAACCATACACAGTGGGTGGCACGATGGGACAGTGGTTAGCACTGCTTCCTCACAGCACCAGGGACCCGAGTTCAATTCTGGCCGTGGGTGACTGCCAGTGTGGAGTTTGCACGTTCTCCTTGTATTTACGTGGGTTTCATTCCACAGTCCAAAGATGTGCGGGTTAGGTGGATTGGCCATGCTAAATCACCCCTTAATATCTAAAGCTATGTAGGTTGGGGGATTTATTGAGCAAGTGAATAGGGTTACAGGAATCGGGCAGGAAGCTGGGCCCAAGTAAGATACTCTGTCGGTGAATCAGCGCAGACTGGATGGGCTGAATGGCCTCCTTCTGCACTGTAAGGATTCTTCTTTTGATACTCTAGATATAGTCTCCCCAGAGCCCTGCACAGTTACAACGAGACTTCCCTACTTTTATACGCAATCCCTCTTGCATTAAAGGCCAACATTCTGATTGCCTTCCTAAGTAATTGCAATACTTGCACACTGAGTTCTTGTCATTCATGTGTAAAGACACCCAGATCCATCTGAAATGCTGAATTCTGTAGCCTCACTCCATTGAAATAATATTCAGTTTGCCTATTCTTCTTGCTAAAGTGGACAACCTCACATTTTCATACATCCATATCCATTTGCAGACTCTGTCTGACCACAGAAAACAACCTATCTTTGTATCATCAGCAAATTTGGCTACAATATAGTTGGTTCCTTCACCCAAATCATTAATATTGATCATAAATAGTTGACCATCAAAAGGGATATACCCCGCCTCACAATCTTAAGTAAGTGAGTGTGAGCGAGTAGAAAGTTATTAGTTAAGGTGAATTAAAGCAGAATCGGACACTCTCTATCATGAACAATTAACAGGTCTTTATTTTGAAATTGGTGATAACCTTATTAAAACAATTAACAAACTGAATAAACTCCCCAGAATAATGCTGTCCGAACAAATACAAGACTCATGAATGAAACAAAGGCTTATAAATGCCAGTCATTCTCAAAAGGATATATAAACAACTAGGCACTTATTAGAAGTCTGAAGGTCTTTACTGTTCGGCTCTGACACATCTTCTGAGTTGATCTATTTTTCGACTGTAGATGGTAAATTTTATGAAGACATACATTAAACTGTAGGATACTATATGAGAGACTTGCCTCTTCTTCGGACTAAAAGGGTGGCAAGATTTCTCTAACCATTATTTCCCCTTTCGCCAGGTTAAGATACCTAGAATTACCTCACAGTATTCCTGCAATTTGAGTGGCTTGAGGCTGTCAACAACACTCCAATTTGCATTCAATGGTTCAGCGTCTTTGAGTGCTTGCTTTAAACTTATTGGTCCAAACCAAAAGCCTGTTTTGCTATGCTGGAAGTCTGGCTGCTAAGCTTTTGACACAACGGCCGGAATTTTTCCGGCATGCCCGCCTCGATTCCGGGGGCGGGCTTGGCTCGGCTCGGAGAGTGACATTCTCCGTTGGCCTCGGGCGGGAACTTACGAACCTCGGGCGAACATGCCAGTAAAATTCTGCCCAGTGTTGCAAAATTGGCTTCTGCAGCCTGCTTTCTTCAATTTAAAAATCCAAGCACAAAACACACGCTTTTTAAAGAGACAATGCGATATGATCTCTTTTGGTTTCTTTAGCATTTCCTTTCAATATTCGCATTTGTCAAACACCACATTTTTAACCTTATATATGCAACTTCATAACACTGTTCACATAAATTAGGCTGAGGGCCCCTTTAAAAAAGTCTGGAATGCTCACACATGCAGCTGCCATTTATAACTGTACAACAAACCCTGTATTTTCCTGCCCAAATAAAGATACAGGTTACTGAACAAGAAAGTCTTTTGGGAAAATCCTGTTAGGTGCAGTTTCAATTTCAAAATAGCGCGATAAAGGCCATTGCAGGCCTTTCTAAATAAAACACAGCCCAGTAAATCGAACCATTTTAAGTAAGCAGCAGTCTCAGGCCAATCAGAGTTACACTGCAATTGGGTAGGGAGGTTTGCAGATTACGAGAGGTGCTTGTAAAATCCTGTTCGAATCGCAACCTCCCTTGGCGACAGCGATTGACCTCAGCATGAAATGGCTGCCTTTTTTCTTTCCCGTTTGTAACTTATATGTTAAGATTGTTCGCGTATGATTTGTTGGGGCCACTGTCAAGGTGGCTGATAGTCACTCTCAAGACTTTGAAGCAACCAGATTGATAGTCTGCACTGGGCAGAGTTCACACAATCAACCATCCTATCTCTAGCTGATGGCGTTGTTATGATGGTGTCAGGTATTTACTGCCAGGCCACAAATGTTCAATTGACTACATTCATGAGTTTTAATTTACTGCCCTCAGTGCTGAAGCTATTAAATAGTGACATTGCTGTGAAAAAGGACTGCAGCAGAAAGAATTTCCTCCAGTCCATTGGCTAAAATGGCACAGTGGTTAGCACTGATGCCTCACAATGCCAGGGACCTGGCTTCAATTCCCAGCTTGGGTCACTGTCAGTGTGGAGTCTGCGCGCATTCCCCACGTCTGCACGGATTTCCTCCAAGTGCTCCGGTTTCCTCCCACAGTTCGAAAGACGTCCTTGTTAGGTGCATTGGCCATGCTAAATTCTCCCTCAGTGTACCCGAATAGGCGCTAGAATGTGGTGACTAGGGGATTTTCACAGTAACTTCATTGCAGTGTTAATGTAAGCCTACTTGTGACACTAATAACTGAACTCAAAAATGGAATTGTCCAGTTGAAGATTGTTGTTTGTCCACATTGTAAATCTCCACAATCTTAATTTTTCACTTGCATCAAGTTAAAAGTTTATTTATTAGTCACAAGCAAGCTTACATTAAAACTGTGAAAATCCCCTCGTCCCCACACTCTAGCGCTAGAGGACACATCAGACAATGCCCTCACAGAGAACCTTGCCAAATGGCACCCAGGATTGATCTACGGTACAGCAGGCAGTGAAGAAGACAAATGATATCTTGGCCTTCATAGCAAGAAGATTTGAGTGTAGGAATAGGGATGTTTTACTGCAATTGTATAGGGCATTGATAAGGCCACACCTGGAGTAATCATAGAATCATAGAAACCCTACAGTACAGAAAGAGGCCATTTGGCCCATCGAGTCTGCACCGACCACAATCCCACCCAGGCCCTACCCCCATATCACTACATATATTTTACCCACTAATACCTCTAACCTATGCATCTTAGGACACTAAGGGGCAATGTTTTAGCATGGCCAATCAACCTAACCCGCACATCTTTGGACTGTGGGAGGAAACCGGAGTACCCGAAGGAAACCCACGCAGACACAAGGAGAATGTGCAAACTCCACACAGACAGTGACCCAAGCCGGGAATCGAACCCAGGTCCCTGGAGCTGTGAAGCAGTGGCGCAGTGCTCGCTCTGGGGTTTTGGGACTTGAATAAAATGAGTAATGTGTGCATTTTCGTGCCCTTATCTGAGGAAGGATGTCCTTGTTATAGAGGGAGTACAGCAAAGGTTTACCAGGCTGATTCCTGGGATGGCAGGTCTGTCATATGAGGAGAGACTAAGTCAGTTAGGATTGCATTCATTGGAGTTTAGAAGAGTGAGAGGGGATCTCATAGAAACTCGTAAAATTTTAACAGGGTTAGACAGGGTAGATTCAGAAAGAATGTTCCCGATGGTGGGGGAGTCCATAGTTTAAGGATAGGGGTAAACCTTTTAGAACTGAGGTGAGGAGAAATTTCTTCACCCGGAGGGTGGTGAATGTGTGGAATTCAGTGCCACAGAAAGTAGTTGTGGCCAAAATCTTGTGTGATTTCAAGAAGAAATTAGATATAGCTCTTGGGACTAAAGGGATCAAGGGATATGGGGGAAGGGAGGTAGGGGATCAGGATATTGCATTTGATGATCAGCCATGATCGTAACGAATGGCAGAGCAGGCTTCTAGTTTCTATGTTTCTATGATGTCAATTGGGGTACATCCTAATCAGGAAATGATTAGGATGCATGTGGGCAGCAAGGTGGCACTGCTGCCTCACAGCGCCAGGGACTCGGGTTCGATTCCCGGCTTGGGTCACTGTCTGTATGAAGTTTGCACATTGTCCCCGTGTCTACATGGGGGCGCTCCGGTTTCCTCCCACAGTCTAAAGACGTGCTGGTTAGGTGCACTGGCGTGCTAAATTCTCCCTCAGTGTACCCAAACAGGAGTGTGGCGACTAGGGAATTTTCACAGCGACTTCATTGCAGTGTTAATGTAACTGTGACTAATGTACTTGTGACTAATAAATTAACTTTAACTTTACAGTTATACGGAACAATATAAATTCTCCACAGCTCATCATTTGTTTTACTCTCAGCTCACTCACTCATGGACACTCCTTCAGGTGGAGGCTGATGTGTCTACTCATCTTTCCATCGAATGGGGTAAAACATTCGCAGGAGGGGCAGGGGCAAGTTTAAAGTTTAAAGTTTTTTAAAGTTAACATTTTAAACTTAAAAAAAACTTTAATGGGGTATAATATTCACACGATCTTTTAAAACAGAGGTGAGGAGGAATTTCTTCAATCAGAGGGTGGTGAATCTGTGGAACTCTTTGCCGCAGAAGGCTGTGGAGGCCAGGTCATTGAGTGTCTTTAAGACAGAGATAGATAGGTTCTTGATTAATAAGGGGACTAGCGATTATGGGGAAAAGGCAGGAGAATGGGGATGAGAAAAATATCAGCCATGATTGAATGGCAGAGCAGACTCAATGGGCCGAGTGGCCTAATTCTGCTCCTATGTCTTATGGTCTTAAGAGTGTCAGGGGCAAGTTCACAGCTCCCCCGTGTCCTCTTTGTACTCTCAACATTTTACAGGTTGGATTAAATTCTTTTGGAATCACTTTATAACCAATCAAGTGCATCTTCCTTTTAGGAAAAACATTACCCATCTCTGGCACAGACACGGAGCTGGGGGGGGGTTAAAAGTTGAAGTTATTAAAACTAGAAAATATTGTTGAGCTCGATCGAGCAGAATATATTCTAAAAAGGAGTGAAATGGAAAAATAGGGATTATAATATAATATAATAGGGTGAGCATAAAGGAGGTGTTAAATTTATCATTTTAACTTGCTTTAGTATTGATATTGAGTAACTATTACTAAGTTTTCAGGATTTTATTACTCCCTTACGAATATTTTATATTAATTACTGTATTATTACAGCATATGGGGTGGCATGGTGGTCAGCACAACTGCCTCACAGCGTCAGGGACCAAGGTTCAATTCCTGGCTTGGGTCACTGTCTGTGTGGAGTTTGCACATTCTCCCCGTGTCTGTGTGGGTTTCCTCCGGGTGCTCCGGTTTCCTCCCACAGTCTAAAAGATGTGCGGTTTAGGTGAATTGGCCATGACAAAATTGACCTTTCGTGTTCCCGAACAGGTGCCAGATTGTGGTGACTCGGGGATTTTCACAGTAATTTCATTGCACTGTGAATGTAAATCTACTTGTGACACTAATAAATAAACTTTTTTTTATCACTATTACTGCCTGTTCAACATGTTACTATACGTTCAGTAACATCACACTAATTCTGTTTTTTTAGCATGTTATGATTGTATTTTACCAGCATTCTATTGCTCAATTTTAAAACACCATCAATTCTTTACGCAGAGAGTGGTCAGATTGTGAAAGTCGATACCACATGCAGTGGCTGCAGTGAATAGTGTGGACATGTTTAAAAAGAGGCTTGAAAAATAGAAGGAATAGAAGGTTATGTTGATAGGAAACAAAAGAGAAAACGCTGGAAAATCTCAGCAGGCCTGGCAGCATCTGTACGGAGAGAAAAGAGCTGGCGTTTCAAGTCCAGATGGCCCTTTATTAAAGCCCTGTTCTCCTTACAGATGCTGCCAGACCTGCTGAGATTTTCCAGCGTTTTCTCTTTTGGTTTCAGATTCCAGCATTCACAGTAATTTGCTTTTATCCATTGTTACGTGGATAGGGTTAATCAAAGCGAAGAGTGGGAGGGGGCTCGTGTGCAGTATCAATCTGTTGGGCCGAATGGCCGGATTCTGTGCTGTAGGTCCTATGCAGTCACAAGGATGATTTGCCCCGTATCATGAATGTTTTGATGCTCTGTGACGCACAGAAATATTAAAGAAAAATAAGTCATATATCGTTTTCTTTTAAAACAGCAGGAATGTTATTTTTCCTGTTGTGTACATTGGACCCGGGAGATACGGTGCAACAGTGCCCAGTCTGTGCTCTTTGGTTCCCCTCACAAAATGAATAGATGATGTTCACATGCAGTGAGGTGCAATGTTGTACTGAGCATTGCAGAGCGACCACAATTGACGTCACCTTCCCCCGGACACAGGAAGAAGTAATGACCGCTTCCCCTGATTGTGAGTCATGTTGGACTCAGAATGTTAACTGTTTCTCTCTCCACAGATGCTACCAGACCAGCTGAGCTTTTCCAGCTCATTTTGTTCTTATTTTGGATTTCCTACATCCAACAGTATTTCGCGTTTATTCCCGTGATAGTCAGATTTTTAAGTTTGTTTATTCTTCGCAAGTAGGCTGACATTAACGCTGCAATGAAGTCACTGTGAAAATCCCCTAGTTGCCACACTCTGGTGCCTGTTCGGGTACACTGAGGGAGAATTTAGCATGGCCAATGCACCCTAACCAGCACATCTTTCAGATTGTGGGAGGAAACCCACGCGGACACAGGGAGGACGTGCAAACTCCACACAGACAGTGAGCCAAGCCGGGAATTGAACCCGGGACTCTGACTCTGTGAGGCAGCAGTGCTAACCACTGTGCCACCGTGCCGCCCATAATCCCATGCCCCCAGTTAGAGTTCAATGACTGAGGCCACACTCTGAAAGGTGAGTGGAGATCTCCTTTTAAATAAGGGTTTGACTGGACTAGTCACTGAAAGAGAGCAGGAGAGTTACAAAATCATGAGGGAGGGGTGTGTGGGGTGGGGGGGGGGGGGGGGGGGGTTGGTGGTGGGGGGGTGTGGTTGGTGGCTAGCCAGAGTAGATGTGGAGAAACTGCGCCCTCTCATAGACAGATTGAGAACGAAAGGGACACAGATTTAAAATGACATGCAGGAGAACAGATGTGATGGGAGAAAAAAACTTCTCCACGCAAGTTATAAAGAGAGGTTGGATAGGCTTGGTTTGTTTTCTCTGGAGCGGAGAAGACTGAGGGGCGACCTGATTGAGGTGTTCAAGGTTATGAGGGGCATGGACAGGATGGAGAGGGAGCAGCTGTTCCCTCTAGTTGAAGGCTCAGTTACGAGGGGACACAAGTTAAATGTGAGGGTTGGCAGATTTTAGGGGGGATTTGAGGAAAATCCTTTTTACCCAGAGGGTGGTGACGGTCTGGAATGCGCTGCCTGGGAGGGTGGTGAAGGTGGGATGCAGTACGTCCTTTAAGAAGTACCTGGATGAGTACTTGGCACGTTATAGCATTCAAGGTTATGGGCCAAGTGCTGGCAAGTGGGATTAGGTGGGCAGATCAGGGCACTTCATGCATCGGTGCAGACTCGATGGGCCAAAGGGCCTCTTCTGCACTGTTGTATTTTGTGATTCTGTGAGTGCTTCAGGTTTGGAATGGACCTCCTGGAAGTGTGGTGGAGGCAGGTTCAATCGAGGCATCCAAGACGGCATAGGATGATTGTTTGAATGGAAACAATGCACAGGGAAAAAAGCAGGAGAATGGCCCTAAGTCAGAATGCTCATTTGGGGAGCCAGTGCAAAGACAAAGGGCGGGACTTTCCGGCCGCGTTCGCCCCAAGACTGGAAAATCCTGCCTGGTGTCAACAGACCTTTGCATGGTCTGCACCCCCTCCCCCTCACCTACAATTCCCGTGGTGGGCAGGACAGGAAAATTCCACCCGATAGGCCAAATGGTCTCCTTCCATGCCATAACAATTCTGCGATGCTCTTACAAAGGCTGTCAAAAGCTGCACCAGAGTTAGTGACTGGAGAAAGAAGTAGATTTTGAACTTTCCACTGAGGTGTAACATCTGCCTTGGAAACTGCCCAAATTTATTTCCACAGCGGGTAGGCGGGAGGGTTGCCCAGCACAGTTTTACTTCGAGTCAGCAACTTGTCAACAGGATAGACAGTTGGTTACTTTAAGGAGAGATAAAGGCACTTAGGAATGAAGCAAGCACATGAGAATCATTCTAGGGTAATGATCAACAGAACATGGCTGGGCCAATTGTCCCCTTGCCTCATACTGCATATCTCTAAAGAAAGTAGGACCACACCCCACTAAAGCAAGAAGTGTAATTATTTTGAGAAAAGGGAAAGATCAAAGGAGTCATTTCTCTCTCTGTGTTATCAAATATATGCAACGTTGCAATGTTTCAATGTTCCCTTTTGTGTTGTAATCACTTTGCATACTCCCTCCACCCAATATGTAGTATGCCACTAAAACACATGGTGATTTTACCACTGCATTTCCTACATTATAACAGTGGCTATAATTAAGCAGTACTTGTTTTGAAAATACATTCATGGGATGTGGGTATCACTGGCTGGGCCAACATTTGTTGCCCATCCCTAATTGCCCTTGAGTTGAGTGGCTTGCTAGGCCATTTGAGAGGGTGTTTAAGAGTTTGTGATGATAGTGTGCTATTGCTATATTATATATACATATATATATATATAAATGTTTAAGGGAATGTTTAAAATTCAGCTTTATGCTGCAGGTAGTCGGTATGTCCGGAAGGAATACAGCTCAGATGCTAAAAGAGCAGGATAGTTACTCATTTTAGTCATGTAGCGTTTACTTAGGAGAGAGCTAATGGACTTTTGTTGACACAAAAAAGATCCCTGGGGTTTTGGAGTAAAGGAATGGAATGTGGGTTTAGGTCGTGCGATGATGTGATTAATGGGATGAGCTAGGTCTGTGGCAGAAGAACAGTTTTTCAGTTCTGGTTGGGATTTGTTTTGAAGACAGAGGTTTTCTACAAACTGCCCTCTGTTCACAAAATCTCTCTGAAAGCTTCAAGGCTGTTTACACTCATTATAGCAAGTATATTTATGGTTGCTAACTGTATTTAAAGTGGCTTTTGAATCTGTAAGGGGAATGTTGCTTATTTGGAACTCAAACAGTGATAAGTTAGAAATTAAAGTTACAAGTAATAGCTATGCAATCCACAACCAAGAGATCAGATCTAAGCTCCGCAGTCCTGCCACATCTAGCTATGAATGCTGATGGACAATTAAATAGCTCACCAGAGGAGGAGGCTCCACAAATATTCCCTTCTTCAGTGATAGGTAAGTGCAGCTTTCTTCAAGCCAGAAGTGCTGAGTGGTTGATCCATCTCAGCCTCCTTTGGAGAACCCCAGCATCACAGGCACAAGTGTTCAGCTAATTTGATTCACTCAACATGATATCAAGAAATAGTTTAAGGTGTTGGATACTGAAAAGGCTATAGGCCCTGATAATATTCTGGCAATAGTACAGAAGACAACACAGACATCTATCCGGCAATGTGAAAAATCTGTCCTGTACACAAAAAGCAAGAAATATCCAAGCCAACTGACTACTGCCTCATCAGTCTATCCTGTCATTTATTCTTTGTTGGTAGGCCAAACTCCTAGAATTCCCTCCCTAACAGCACTGAAGGTGTACCTACACCACATGGAGACCAGCGGTTCAAGAGACAGCTCACCACTACCTTCTCAAGGACAATTAGGGATGGGCAATAAATACTGGCCTAGCCAGTCACACCCCCATCCCTTGAATGAAAAAAAAAGCAATTCTCTTCAATCATTTGATAGAGGGATGAAGAGGCCTGGCATAAAGTGGGCAGAGGTATACTTGGTACAAACTTACCAAAGGATGCAAGTAAGGAAGACCTTTCGGACCTGCTAGAGAGAAAAATACCAAGTTTTGTTTCATATTTGCAAAGCATCCTTCCTTGTACTGGAGCCTCTCAAGGACGGTGTGGTGGAATATCCAGGGCAGGGATGCCAATAGCTTTAGTGTATTCAAGTAGAGGACTCAACAGTTGGTTCAAAAATGGTTCAGGGTTTAGAAAACAAATAACCTATTTTGCTGCAGGGAAAAAAACTGGTTTCAGCCAGTTTTGGACACACAAGTGAAGTCAGATCTGTAAAGTGCGTGCATTCCAATGATCTGAAAATAAATACGCTGAGGTAAGCTAAGGGGAGGCTTTCACTTTGAGAAAATTGGCACAAGTCAGCTTGTGGTGTGGGAAAACCTTCTCTTCAAAGTGTCGCTGTATCTCAGCGGTAGCTCTCTCAGACATAAACTTGATCACATCATCTAAGCTTGACACATCGTTGAGGTAGTGTTGCACTATTGGAGGTTACATGATATAGGTGCTAAGATAACCTGTGACTCTGCCCTACCTATTCAGGCAGATAAAAATGATCCTTGAGGAGCTACTATGAGGAAAAAAAAAGAGTGGGGAATTTTCCTGGAGCCCTCATTCATTCCTGAACTGGCATCAACAAAAGAATGAAAGGGTGAATTGGTGTCCATCTCATTTTGTTTGTGGGACAATGTTGTCAGCAAAATGATTCTCATATTTGATTCATCAACAACCAATGACTGGCCTTGCACTTACAGTGTCTTGCTTTCACTCAATCTTCACGCTGCCTCACAGCGCCAGGGATCCGGGTTCGATTCCGGCCTCGGGTCACTGTTTGTGTGGCGTTTGCACGCCCTTCCAGTGTCTGTGTGGGTTTCCCCCAGGTGCCCGTTAGTGTCAGGGGACGAGCAGGGTAAATAAGTGGGGTAGCAGGGATAGGCCTTTCAGCATTCTGTAAATTTCAATGAGATCCTCCCCCCTCATCCTTCTAAACTCTGCCGAGTACAGTCACAGAGTCCTCAAACACTCCTCAGACGTCAAGCTTTTCATTCCAAGGATGATTCTCGTGAACCTCCTCTGGACCCTCTCCAAGGTCAGCACATCCTTCCTTAGATACGGGGCCCAAAATTGCTCACAATATTCCAAATGTGGTCTGTCCAGAGCCTTGTACAGCCTCAGCAGTATATCCCTGCTTTTGTATTCCAGTCATCCCGAAGTGAATGCTAATATTGCATTTGCTTTCCTAACTGCCGACTGAACCTGCAAGTTAATCTCAAGAGAATCCTGAATTAAGACTCCCAAGTTCCTTTGCGCTTCCAATTTCCGAATTAATTTTACATTATTCTTTGCAGTTCAGCCTTCCATTCTTTGGATAATTCAACAATGGCAGATTCAGACAATAAAGGGGTGTTCGCCACGGCTGAAAATGGTGATGTTGGCATTGTTGGCTCTACCAGACTCCACCCACCAGAGTGATGGCAGAAACCCTGCCCACAGATTCTCTGTGCACAGAGTGCCAGAGAATCTGGAGAGAAAGCTCGGCTGAGCCGCTGGAGAGCTACACCCTCGTTTCCTTGCTGAAACTGCCACTGACATATTGTCAGAATATTCCACCCTAAGGGTCTATTTTAAATGCAATGTCCCTTCATTTTGCATGAGTTTATTGGCTTAAATATAAATGTACTATCAAATTAAAAATTATTACTGAGCCACGCTATTAACTTACTGATCTCCTAATGTAATCAGCCCCTTCTCAGTCCAACTCAAATAGTTCCCAGCCCAGCTGGAGTGACAGACATGACAGTCAGTCTACAGGGTGGCACGGTGGAACAGTGGTTTGCACTGCTGCCTCACAGCACCTGGGACCCGGGTTCAATTCCCCCCCCCCCCCCCCCCCCCCCACCTCCACCGCCCCCACCCCACATCTGCGTGGGTTTCCTCCGGGTGCTCTGGTTTCCTCCCACAGTCCAAAGATGTGCGGGTTAGGTGGATTGGCCAGGCTAAATTGCCCCTTAGTGTCAGGGGGATTAGCACGATAAATACATGGTGTTACGAGAATAGGGCCTCGGTGGGATTGTGGTCGGTGCCGACTCAATGGGCTGAATGGCCTCATTCTGCACTGTAGGGATTCTATGATTCTATTACAACCGTCATTGTCCCAATCTCAAGCAGCACAATAGTGCGGGCGCTTCTACTGCACTGAGTAACCAAAGGCTGCAGAGGGCACGATTGGCCATGTTTCCCATTCCAGACTCCTCTCAATCCACAAACGGCGATCTAGTGATGACAAGTTTGGGCTTAGCAGCAGTGTCCAGTTGGTGAAGCAACTTCCAATACACTCGCACAAAGAGTGGTCGCTGGGGTGTGACAGCACAGTGCTACCAATGCTCACTCAGCGACAATGCACATCAGTCCCTGACCTCAGGAAAGGGGAGAAAAGGCAAGGACTCAATAAACATTCTTGGTTTTATTTAGCTTGGGACCAGTCATAACGCTGAATGAATTAACTTTACATTTTTTTTATTCATTCGTGGGACATGGGAGTTGCTGGCTGGCCAGCATTTATTGCCCATCCCTAGTCGCCTGAGGGCAGTTGAGAGTCAACCACATTGCTGTGGCTCTGGAGTCACATGTAGGCCAGACCGGGTAAGGACGGCAGATTTCCTTCCCTGAAGGACATTAGTGAACCAGATGGGTTTTTCTGACAATCGACAATGGTTTCAATGGTCATCAGTAGATTCTTAATTCCAGATGTTTTTTATTGCGCTCAAATTCCATCAGCTGCCACGAAGGGATTCGAACCTGGGTCCCCAGAACATTAGCTTAGTTTCTGGATTAATAGTCCAGTGGTAATCCCACTAGGCCATCACCTCCCTGATACATACCCCAAAGAGAACCACGGGAAAACCATTTCTTTGCCATCCTGATCTTAATGGATTCTTTTTTTCCGCACCTTCACAGGAAAGGCGTCTGGCAGGTTAAGTCAGTCCTTGCGAAACAGAAATTAAAATCCGATCCAAACAAGTCCATTGTCAACACATACAATCTCACAGTGACACTGGATGAAAATTAGTCAAATTTAAGTGAGAAGCAAAATGTATCTTTCAGGAGACAGACTGACCCTTGATGGACCCTTTCTGAAAAGCTAAGTTCCAATCATAAACTTCCGGTTATTTTCCCTGACTGTGCATAGTCTGATTTTGAACTATGAGCTCAAATACTGTACCTTCGAGAGAAAGATGTTGGGGAGAATTACGATGCTCCACCATCCAAGGGAAAGGGGTCACTTTCATGCCAAGGTTGTTATCAAACCTCCTTGACCCCCAGCAATGTGGTTGACTCTAATTGCAATTAGGGATGGGCAATAAATGGTGGCCCAGCCAGCGATGCCCATGTCCCACGAATGAATAAAAAAAATATATAAATAATTGACTCTCATCCCATCCAACTCATTAGCTCTGTAATTCACCTAAGGGTCTGATCAAAGATATTTTAATAGAAAGGGTACAAGACAAGAGGACCAAACTGAATGTTAGTTCAACAAATATAGAGAGTAGGCTTTCTGCCCAGAATTCGAATTTACAATCCAAGTAACCAAGGATGCTGTGGTGGCATGGTGGCACAGTGGTTAGCACTGCTAAAGGAATATCCAGAAGGAAACACCAGTTCAAAAATGTCAAATCCCAGTAAAATAAAGTTCAGTTATAACATCATCAGTAGCACTGGAGTTCAATTTTAAGGCACACAAGCCCAATTCAGACAAGTTTAATTGGTATCCTTCATTTCTGGGTTTAACATGGTGGCACAATGGTTAGCACTGCTGTCTCACAGCGCCAGGGACCTGGGTTTGGTTCCCGGTTTGGGTCACTGGTCTGTGTGGAGCCTGCACCTTCTTCCCGTGTCTGTGTGGGCTTCCTCGGGGAGCTCCAGTTTCCTCCCACAGTACAAAAGACGTGCTGGTTAGGAGCATCGGCCATGCTAAATTCTCCCTCTGTGGACCCGAACAGGCGCCAGAGTGTGGCAACTCGGGGATTTTCACAGTCACTTCATTGCAGTGTTAATGTAAGCCTACTTGTGACACTAATAAATAAACTTAACCTTAGTTTACAGGATTTCCATGTTTTCTTTATAAATTTAATGATCTTATAGAGAATGTCAGCAAATGTCACATGTCAGATGTGTAGCTTAAGTGCGCTGGCCATGCTAAATTCTTCCTCAGTGTGCCCGAACGGGCGCCGGAGTGTGGCGACCAGGGGATTTTCACAGTAACTTCACTGCAGTGTTAATGTAAGCCGACTTGTGACACTAATAAATAAACTATGCAACTTATTTTTGTTGTTTTCCCCAAATGTGTTGGTGATGGCATCGGCAGAGACTGCTTTTCCAGTGAGGAAGGTCAGGTAGGACATTTCAATTGTAACTTCACCAACTTGTATCCCCTTATTCTGCCAGTCTCTTCTGAGAAACATGTTTGTGACTCTCATTGTTCATCTGTTTTGCTTTAAATTGGAAGTAGCTATTCTATTCTCTTGACATGTCAATGTGCCTCATTATCAAAACATGCCACAATTGTGTTCCTTGTGCTGAAATGCTATTGTAGTGCTATGCTGCTTCAGTTTTTTAAATCGCTTTTAATCCATGATGGCAGTGAGGAGAGGTATATTTATGAGATTATTTTCTCATTTGGCATCAAACATTTAGAGCCGGCACTAGCTTTTAATTAATAAAAAGAAAATCCCTTTTGTGGCAATTTCAAAAGTACAAATTGTTTTTTTTAACAGTTCTAACACAAACGCTTCCGCGCAGATAGAATTTGAGCATCAATACAATAGGATTTTTAAATTAAATAATCAGTGCAGCAGTTCAGAGTTTTCCAATAATAAACAGCCCTCGCATTCTGAACAGATGCAGAGGTCACTGTGATAACAACTATTTACCACAGAGATGCCATTCTCCACGCATGTGGTACGTGTGGAATAAATTCTAATGTGAAAGCAATGCTGAACGCAGTGCATTTTTAACGGAACCCTCCCAGATTCGATTGAAAATGAAAATTGAGAGAAAAGGAAGGGTGAATCAGTGACAGTGATCTTTAAAATGCAGAGGAACACCCAGTTTGCGAAAGTTTGAGGGGGGAAAAAAATGCTGAAATTATTTGCTTTGTTGCTGATAGCATCATTAAATACATAACATCGTCCACAACGCTAAAAAACAAAGGGCAAGGAAAAGTACAGCACAGGAGCAGGCCTTTCGGCCCTCCAAACCCACGCCGATCTCGATGCCCTAACTAAACTAAAAAAAACCTTCTGCCCTTTGGACCTTCGGTCCGTATCCCTCTATTCCTTTCCTATTCATGTACCCATCCAGATGCCTCTTAAATGTTGCTAATGCGCCTGCTTCCACCACTTCCTCGGGCAGGACGTCCCAGGCACTCACCACTCTCTTGTGTGAAAAATCTCCTCCACATATGTCCCTTAAACTTTCCCCCTCTTTCCTTGAACCTGTGCCCACTTCTAATTGATTAGAATCATAGAAACCTTACAGTGCAGGTGGAGGCCATTTTGCCCAAAGAGTTTGCACCGACAACAATCCTACCCAGGTCTTATGCCCGCGTTGCCAAATATTTACCCTGCTAATCCCTGTGACCTACGCATCCTGGGACACTAAGGGGCAATTTAGCATGGCCAATGCACCTAATGCGTACATCTTTGGACCTTGGGAGGAAACTGGAGCACCCGGAGGAAACCCACGCCGGCATGGGGAAAACAAACTCCACACAGATAGTGGCCCAAGCCGGGAATCGAACCCAGATCTCCAGAGCTGTGAGGCAGCAGTGCTGACCACTGTGCTGAAGGTATTTACCACACTATTTGGTTTACTATGTTGGGAAGCCTCAGGGAGACTTTTTCACCTTAAGAAGCAACATCAACACCATATCACCGCCTACGAACAAGAATAAACAACACAATAAATGTGCCAACCTTCATATAAAAAGAATCAAAGAATGCCTACAGTGCAGGGAGGCTGTTCGGCCCATCAAGTCTGCACTGACTCTTACCCAGGTCCTATCCCTGGAACCCTATCCCCGTAACCACACATATTGTATCCTTCTAATCGCCCTAATCTATATATATCTTGGGACACTAAGGGACAATTTACACTGGCAAATCCACCTAACCCACACATCTTTGGACTGTGAGAGGAAAGTGCAGCATCCGGAGCAAACCCACGCAGACATGGGGAGAATGTGCAAACTCCACACGGACGGTTACCCAAGGCTGGAATTGAACTCAGGTCCTTGGTGGTGTGAGTCAGCAGTGCTAACCATTGTGCCACCGTACCATGAAGCTGAATGCAGTATCTTTGGAGGTTTGTGATGCAGTTGAAAAGTGACTCCAGTCCCACACTGAAGGGCTGATTTCAGTTATCAGCTTTTCCAGGAAAGGGATGGTGTTCTACTGGCCCCCTGTTTTAGTCCCTGCCCTGTGTGGGTAGGAAGATCAGGTGGGGTATATAATGGGCAGTCTGTTACCCCCACATTTTCCAAAACCACCAGCGGTTTAAATCTGCCCCTAATTTCTGAGTCCTAGGGTGGGACCTTTCAGCTGCGCTCACCCCAAGACCGGAAATTCCCACCCAAGGTCGGCAGACCTTTACATGGTCCGCCGAATTTTCTGTCCCATCCACTATGACTCCCATGGCAGGCGTGACGGGAAAATTCCGCCCCTAATATCGGCTGGTTTTGCTGAGCTGTTGGTTGTGAAACCAATTGCGATAGAAGAGAAAATGCGGTGGAAGCTGGAAATCTGTAATCAAAACAAGAAAATGTTGGAAACACTCTGCAGGTCAGGCCCGCTTCGGAGGAGAGGCCTGCTGTTGACTCCTGGTTGCCATCTTGAGATGGTCCAGCAAGCCACTCTAGTGTCAAGGGCAATTAAGAATGGGCAATACATGCTAGCAGTTCAGATTATTTCGATAACCCTTCTTGCTGCCCAGGCTGAGAGGGAGGCGATGGCCTAGTGGTAATATCACTCAACTATTAATCCAGAAGCTCAACTAATGCTCTGGGCACCCGGGTTCAAATCCCGCCACGGCATCTGTCGATTGTGAGAAAAACCCAGCCTGTTCACTTATGTCCTTTAGGGAAGGAAATCTGCCATCCTTACCTGGTCTGGCCTACATTGTGACTCCGGAGCCACAGCAATGTGGTTGACTCTCAACTGCCCTCAGTCAACTAAGGATGGGCAATAAATGGGCAGCCAGCGACGCCCACGAATGAATTTTTTAAAATCCCCTCTGGGGCTGGAACCTGTCTGGTCTTTGTAATTCCATTAGCACACTCAGCTACAGCTTCATCAGTGAAGAGGTCAAGGAGGCCAACAATGATAGTATTTAAGTTTGCTTTTTAAAAAAATAACAATTTCTAGATGGCACAGCCCTGAAAATTAACTGTCGCAATGGGTGACAGAACAGGGCCAAGGAAGCAGATATCCAACTACTGGAGAAACTCAACTGAAATGGAGATGATAACGCCACTTTAAGTCTGATATGCCACAATAGAGCCAACTTTTTTTTATTAGTTGATGGGATGTGGGCTTCGCTGGCTGGGCCATATTTATTACCCATCCCTGAGGGCAACTAGAGTCAACCACATTGCTGTGGCTCTGGAGTCACAGAAGACCAAGGGTGGCTGTAGAAGGTTGTTTATCAAACTGGAGCCTGTGACCAGCGGTGTGCCTCAGGGCCCGATGGTGGGTCCACTGTTATTTGTCATTTATATTAATGATCTGGATGAGAATTTAGGAGGCATGGTTAGTTAGTTTGCAGATGAGACCAAGATTGGTGGGCATGGTGGACAATGAAGAAGGTTATCTAGGATTGCAACGGGATCTTCATCAATTGGGCCAGTGGGCTGATGAATGGCAGATAGAGTTTAATTTAGATAAATGCGAGGTGATGCATTTTGGTAGATTGAACCAGGGCAGGACTTACTCAGTTAATGGTAGAGTTTTGGGGAGAGTTATAGAACAAAGAGATTTCGGGGTACATGTTCATAGCTCCTTGAAAGTGGAGTCACAGGTGGACAGGGTGGTGAGGAAGCCATTCGGTATGCTTGGTTTCATTAGTCAGAACATTGAATACAGGAGTTGGGGCGTCTTGTTGAAATTGTACAATACATTGGTAAGGCCACACTTAGAATACTGTGTACAGTTCTGGTCACCCTATTATAGAACAGATATTATTAAACCAGAAAGAGTGCAGAAAAGACTTGGTGGGATGCTACCGGGACTTGATAGTTTGAGTCATAAGGAGAGGCAGGATAAAATGGGTCTTTTTTCTCTGGAGTGCAGGAGGCTTCAATGTGCTCTTATAGAGGTCTATAAAATAATGAGGGGCATAGATAAGGTAGATAGTCAATATCTTTTCCCAAAGGTAGGGGAATCTAAAACTAGAGGGCATAGGTTTCAGGTGAGAGGGGAGAGATACAAAAGGGTCCAGAGGGACAACTCTTTCACACATAGGATGTGTCTGGAATGAGATGCCAGAGGCAGTAGTAGAGATGGGTACAATTTTGTCTTTTAAAAAGCATTTAGTCAGTTACATGGGTAAGATGGGTATAGAGGGATATGGGCTAAACGTGGGCAATTGGTAAAAACTGGGCGGCATGGACAAGTTGGGCTGAAGGGCCTGATTCCATACTGTAAACCTCTATGAGAATTGAACATAATTCTCCATATGGGGTTGGACAAAGGCTTTGGACAAACTTTGCAAATTAATGCTACTTGTCTTGACCTAATTATCTGACAATACTTTTATAGTCCCATGTTTTCTGTTTTTCATGTTACTTAATACTTATTGCACCATTCATATTTATTTAGTGTATATAATGACTGTATTAATTAAGAGTCAACAGTACTGATCCAATTTCCTATTAAATGCTCGGATAGTTTCTGCTTCAATAGATACTTATGTTGAACATTCCATGTTTTCATGCCACTCTGTGTGAAAACAAAATTCTTCCAACAACCTGTAACAAGTACAAATTATCAACAGATTAGCACCACCCGTCAGTCAACGCTTTAACTCCCAATAGTCTCATCGACAAGAAGTTGCTCGTTTGTCTACCTCAGCAGCTTACTTTCTTTGTATGAATCATTCATGGGATTCTGCAATACATCAATAGTTCACCACTTGGCTATTTAGGAATTAATTGATCAATTTAGACAAATCAATCGACAGATCTTGAACTTGACAAAAATAAAATCTGATTCTATCTTGTTTGTAATTTGATTCTGACGACTAAGCGATATGGATTGGACCAAGACCGCTGAGAGTGATTTCTTCCCTTAAGATATTGTATCGTTGGAGGCAGTACAGGGATGATGCTGGGTATGGAGGGGCTGCCGTATGAGGGATGGGAAAACAGGTTGGATCTGTTCTCTGAGTTCAGAAGAATGAGAGGTGATTATGATTGAGGGGGTTAAACAGGGTAAATGTTGCGAGGATGTTTTCACTTATTATAGAATCATAGAATCCCCAGAGTGTTGAAAGAGGCTATTCAGCCCATGGAGCCTGCACGGATGACAGCCCCACACAGGCCCCATACCCGTTATCACACATATTTACCCCGCTAAGCTCCCTGACACTAAGTGACAATTTAGCATGGCCAATGAACATAACCCGCACATCTTTGTACTGTGGGAGGAAACTGGAGCCCAGAGGAAACCCACGGGGAGAACGTCCAGACTCCACACAGACAGTGACCCGAGGCTGGAACTGAACTCGGGTCCCTGGCACTGTGAGGCAGCAGTGTTAACCACTGTGCCCCCCTCTCATGGGAGAGTGTATATTCGCGATGTGGAGATGCCTGCATTGGACTGGGGTAAACACAGTAAGAAGTCTTACAACACCAGGTTAAAGTCCAACAGGTTTATTTGGTAGCAAACGCTGCTCCGCTCCGAAAGCTAGTGGATTTTGCTACCAAATAAACCTGTTGGACTTTAACCTGGTGTTGTTAGACTTCTTACAGAGTGTATACTCTCCAGAGAGCAGGTTCGCAGAATAATGGGGTGCTCATTTAATATGGATTTGAAGAAGAATTCTTCTCTCAAAGAGTGGTGAATCTTTGGAATTCTTTACCCCAGGAAGCTGTAGGGGTCGAATCCTTGAAAGTATTCAAAGCTGAGATCAATAGGTTTTTAATCGTAGGTAGGGGGAATGAAGGGTTATGGAGATGAGGCAGAGAAGAGAATGTAGTGAATGTGATGATCTTATTAAATGGTGGAGCAGGCTTGAAAGTGAATAAATTTAAGGAGGAGTTAGACAGATTTTTAATTGGTGATGGGTTGAAGGGTTATGGAGAGAAGGCAGGAAAATGGGGATGAGGAGCATATCAGCCATGATCGAATGGCAGAATGGACTTAATGGGCCAAATGGCCTAATTCTGCTCCAATATATAATGAACCGATGAAGGGCTGAATGGCCTCCTCCTGTTTCTGTTTCTTACGGTCCTTTAAGGGGAATTGTCACATATTTTGAAGTAGGCAACAAAACTTTCACAAGACGGTGTGAATTTAGCACGGACGAATTTCAAATTCTCAGCCATTTTGCATGAGGTAGCTTTGATTCATGAGGATTAGGCTGCCTTCCAACCACAAAACCAGACATCAAACGTCAACTGCAGTGAGGTGAGCAGAGAGGACATTTTCACATGCCCATAGTACAAAGCGACCTCACTTACCATCCAAACATGACCAGTAAGCCGCTGACATCACACCTGCAAACCCCTCCCACCCTGAGAACAACAAACCACGGCTAGAATTCATGACTGCAATCAGCAATTAGCGTTGATATAAATATTCAAATCCCGCAGCAGGGCAAATTGTCTGCCGAGGCTGGAGTGACGCTTTTAGTCTGCACCTCACATGGAGAGGAGGCACACACTCGTGGCCTGTGCTCCTTGCCTTTATTCTATTCTCGAAGTTTGTGACTGTAACCTCTCGTGCAAGGTCGAACTCTTTCCCTTTGTGGTCATTGTGAGCTGCGTCTCCTAAGCTCAGAGCCTGTACAATTCTCCTGACGTGAAAATGGAAATCTGTACTGAATGGGAGGGCTGAAGGTTAATTTACAAAATGTTCAGGAGGAGAAGGGCACCTGAAAACTAACCTGTATTCAACGTATTAGGCTGCAGTTAGCTCTCGGGGAAAGCACGGACTTCAAGCTTTAATCTCCATTTAAAGTTTAAAGTTTATTTATTAGTGTCACAAGTAGGCTTACATTAACACTGCAATGAAGTTACTGTGAAAATCTCCTAGTCGCCACACTGTGGCGCCCGTTCGGTTACACTGAGGAGGAATTTAGCACGGCCAATGCACCTAACCAGCACATCTTTCGGACTGTGGCAGGAAACCGGAGCACCCGGAGGAAACCCACGCAGACATGGGGAGAACGTGCAGACTCTGCACAGACAGTGACCCAAGCCGGGAATTTTAATTTTCACAAATCCATAACTGCATCATTACCTCTGATTCAGAGTGGAAGGTTCATGTAATCTGGCTCAAAGCTCATCTGTAATGAACACGCAAGCACAATCCCCTGACAGTTTGGATTCTCACTTCATTTAAAATATTTGATTATTCTCCCTCCCAACCGCACAGCTCCCCCCGCCCAAAAAAAAACCCTTTTATTTCTCATCACCACCTCAGTTGCAATCAGATTTCACATTTGAGGCAGGGTAATGTGACTTCATTTAACTGTCTTCTGTCTTGTTCCTTGCCTGTGTTGCTTTACCCCAGCAAGGGGTAGGGGAGGAAGGAAGCCCTTTCCCTATCGCTTGCTGGGGCACAGCCCTACAGGCAGTGAATGAATTGTCTTTCAGTACATCTGAGTAGCCACGATCCACGTAAGCTTTGCCTGTGAGCGTCTGTAGGCTGTCTAACTGTGGGAGCATTACTGCCATACACGACACTGCTATCCATCCTCTCCCTCCCTCATGTATTTGGATTTTCAGCTGAATTCTCTTGATCACGAGAGGGGACACCTGATCTGCTTTTGTAATTTGCCGTTGATAATGGTTTGTCCCTACTGTCACTCCCATACTGATAACCTGATGCAGATGGAGGGTGGAACCTGGAATCTTGCCATTCTTTACAGTGAAACTACTCATTTGCTGCCTGAAACTTAATGACTGAGGTTTGGAGGCTCTCAATCATAGAATCCCTACAATGTAGAAAGAGGCCATTCAGCCTATCGAGTCTGCACTGACTCTCTGACAGAGCACTTTCCCAGCCCCAGCCCCGCCCTATCCTCGTAACCCCATGTATTTTCCCAGCTAATCCCCCTAACCTACACGTTTTGGGACACTAAGGAGCAATTTTGCATGGCCAATCCACCTAACCTGCACATCTTTGGACTGTGGGAGGAAGCCGGAGCACTCAGAGGAAACCCATGCAGACGCGGGGAGAACATGGAAACTCCACACAGTCAGTCAACCAAGGCTGGAATCGAACCTGGGTTCCTAGTGCTGTGAGGCAGCAGTGCTAACCACTGTTGCTGCCATAAATATTGGCATTTATTGTGGGGTGACACGGTGGCACAGTGGTTAGCACTGCTACCTCACAGCACCAGAGACC
Organism: Mustelus asterias; assembly: GCF_964213995.1. Lineage (NCBI taxonomy): Eukaryota > Metazoa > Chordata > Chondrichthyes > Carcharhiniformes > Triakidae > Mustelus > Mustelus asterias. The sequence goes on from NC_135819.1 coordinate 35,187,518, forward strand.
TGGGTTCAATTCCCAGTCTGGGTCACGGTTTGTGCAGAATCTGCACATTCTCCCCGTGTCTGTGTAGGTTTCCTCCCACAATCCGAAAGACGTGCTAGTTAGGTGCATTGGCCATGCTAAATTCTCCCTCAGTGTACCCGAACAGGTGCCGGAGTGCGGCGACTAGGGGATTTTCACAGTAACTTCACTGCAGTGTTAATGTAAGCCTACTTGTGACACTAATAAACAAACTTTAAAACAAAAGCAATGCCCTCAATGGTTAAAAGGTCTTCGCCTGTTCCAGGAATCAGGTTCAGAATAAATCAGCTTGCAATTTTAAAATGTGACTGCTTTCCTTATCCTCTGAAGTCAATCGTATGCGGCTAAAACTGGGCCACTGATTTGCTGTGAGCACAATCCTGCAACCACTGGCAAAGAGCAACTTCCCCCTTTTACGGTTAAATGTATGACGCAGATTTAAATAAACCATATGCACAACACTTACATCCTCTACTCATTTAAAATTCGATATATTTGTATTAGTCACTATATTATCTAGACTTGGAAACAAGACGAGACAGCTATCGCTTCTATGACTTAAGAACAATTCATCACCGCCACAAGGAATGCCACATGACCGTGTGTGGAGAAGCAAAGGAGCATAATTACACACAGCAAGGCTTTCCATCACAAAACAAACACTACAAAAACAGCGCTTCACCATTTTTCAAATGGAAGAAAAACTGGTTCACAGATCAGCATCATTGTTTGGGAGAGGAATCCTGTGTGTATTGACATGATGGGTATCATAGCCGAGGAAAGAGCTTCTCCCGCCAACATTTTGGCATCTGATGTTACTTTCAAATGCTCCCGGATCCATCTGTAGCTTAGGCCATATCAAGTGTAACTGATGCTCACCCTACCACTCCTAAAACCTGTGCCATGCTCCATTGCTTGTAATGAACAGGGAGAGATATGGGGTAATTTTTCTCCTCTCGTTTGACTGCAACAGTGGTTAGCACTGCTGCCTCACAGCACCAAGGATCCGGGTTCAATTCCAGCCTTGGGTGACTGTCTATGTGGAGTTTGCATGTTCTCCTCGTGTCTGCGTGGGTTTCCTCCTAGTGCTCCGGTTTCTTCCAAAGATGCGCAGGTTAGGTTGATTGGCCATGGCAAATTGCCCCTTAGTGTCAGGGGGACTAGCAGGGTAAATACGTGGGGTTACGGGGATAGGGCCTGGGTGGGATTGTGGTCGGTGCAGACTAGATGGACCAAATGGCCTCCTTCTGCACTGTAGGGATTCTATGATGATGCAATAAGATGTCTTTCAACAGAAATGTCTTGAGTGCTGTGACTTCAAAGAACAAGCAGGCTTTCTTGTAAGTTTAAATCAAAAGAGAGGGATAAATATTTATTTCCACAATATTAAATCTCTTAGCACTGAGGTGTCTCCTCAAAATCTACTCCGCAGTCAGGCATCAGGAACACAGATCCCTATTCAGTCTACTCTCTCCACATTCCAAATGACAACTGCCATCTCACGGCACTTCCCAGCCAGCTCACTTCACATCCCTAGGTCACATGGCCCATTCTTTTAAAGGGGCTATGCCCCAACATACATGATGTGGAGATGCCAGCGTTGGACTGGGCTGGCCACAGTAAGAAGTCTCACAACACCAGGTTAGAGTCCAACAGGTTTATTTGGTAGCATAAGCAGGTGACTGATGAAGGAGCAGCGCTCCGAAAGCTTGTGCTACCAAATAAACCTGTTGGACTTTAACTTGGTGTTGTGAGACTTCTTACTGTGCCCAACATACATAACGCACAACATGTGAAATGTAAATCAACAAACACCCACAAGAAAAGATAATTTCTAGATGTGCAACTTGCACTTAGATTACTAGAAGGGTAGAACAGAAACAGAACATTTTATTACAGTCCTTAAGGTGATGGATGAAAATGTTACAAGCCTAAAGGATTCTCTCCTCTTACTTGAAGATAAATGGAGCTTGGAAGTCTCTGACTTTCCAGTCTTGAGTATCGTTTACCAGCCTGTTCGTGGATCCCAATCATAAGATCATAGAATCCCTACAGTGCAGAAGAGGCCATTTGGCCCATCGAGTCTGCACCAACCACAATCCCACCCAGGCCCTATTCTCACAACCCCACATATTTACCCTGCTAATCCCCTGGCAATTTAGCATGACCAATCAACCTAACCCGCATATCTTTGGACTGCTCTGAGTGTCAGAGGAAATCTGTTAGCAAGGGAATTAACCACCAGTCATCCACACATTCTGGATCACTGGCTGTAGGTAACGACCAGTTTAGGAGTCAGGCTGGGAGATACATAGAGTGGCTTAAAATGCAGATGGCGGTGTGGCAGTGTTGCCAGTGGGTGTTGGTGAGGAGCAACGTAAGTTGACCTTCACTATGTTGGTCTTGAACCCAATGGTGCAGCACAGTCAGAGCAGGAGTCTCAGGCTTCACAGAGAGCTAACATTATACCATTATGTCAAAATCATAAATTAACTAGGATTCTATAGATTGTAGAATGCTTTTTGCAGTCCGACACTTTTAGTTCACTGGTTACACATTCTCTGAAGAACTCCACGCTTCATGACACAACACCGTTCCATTAGTCAGGCAGAAGAATGTAAATGTGTCAGTTTTCCCTCAGGTCAAAATGTCTCTTTTATTGAATCAGGCTGGTTTATTAGTGACCAATATAACCTCCACCCCCTTGAATGTGGTTGGAAAATCCCAGAGGCCAACTCACTGGGAACAAGTTATTTTGTAGTTGTGATGAGTTGGAATTTGGTTTCTTACTAACTGCTATCATTAATACCGGCACGGTAGCACAGTGGTTAGCACTGCTGCTTCACAGCTCCAGGGTCCTGGGTTCGATTCCCGGCTCGGGTCACTGTCTGTGTGGAGTTTGCACATTCTCCTCGTGTCTGCGTGGGTTTCCTCCGGGTGCTCCGGTTTCCACCCACAGTCCAAAGATGTGCGGGTTAGGTTGATTGGTCAGGTTAAAAATTGCCCCTTAGAGTCCTGAGATGCGTAGGTTAGAGGGATTAGTGGGTAAAATATGTGGGGGTAGGGCCTGGGTGGAATTGTGGTCGGTGTAGACTCGATGGGTCGAATGGCCTCCTTCTGCACTGTAGGGTTTCTATGATTCTATGATTTTAGTTCAAATTAAAATCGATTGACTGTCATGGAGCAAATCAGGTTCAGCCCAGGCGTGGCCATTGCGACAGTGATGGTTCTGGAGCCCACGCAGTTAGAGGAGCTGAAACCCACTGTCAATGGACAGGATTTTCCAACCGCGCGCGTCCCAAGATTTTAATTTTCGCCCTAGGTCAACGGACCTTCAAATGGTCCGCCAAATTTTCTGTCCTGCCTGCTATGATTCCCACGGTGAGTGGGACTGGAAAATCTACCTCAATCTGTCCATCTTTGGCAACATCCTCTCTTGCCATCCAATGTTTCCGCACATGCACAGAGATTTCACTGGTTTCTTAGAAAAGTATTTGTACTTTTTATAAAAATTAGTTCAGTCAGCTCATTAAAAATTGTGGGCCAGAATTCTCCGGCCGCTCATGCTAGCGGGATTCTCCGGTGTCACCGGCAGTGTAACCCCGCCTGTGGGTTTCCCGCCGGCTTGGGGTGACATCACGGGGAATTCCCAGTGACAGCAGCAGGGCCAGAGAACCCCTGCCACTAGCAAACAATGCACCACCTCCTGCCAGCAGGAAACATGCGGCTAGGAGGCCGGAGAATTTCACCCATGGTTCAAGCTCCATTTCAGATCTTGAGGACGTATGAATGCAATACCAAGGGTCTGCGTCTTGTTGTAGGTGCTGCCTTTCCAATGATTTGTTCAACTAACAGTCTATTCTGCTGGCTCAGATGGGCATTACTGAGAGAGCAGCACCATCATCTTCTGAGATCATTGCCACCCTCAACCAACACACCAACAGCAGTCTCATTGCTGACAATCTAATTTGCTCTTTGTGGGGGCTTTAGTCGGTGTAGCTATTGTATTTTACTTTGGGGCATCCGAGATTCAGTGAGGCATTCGAACATTGAATAATGAAAAGGTTAACCAATTATATTTCCTTAAAGCAACATGAAGATGCACAAACGTGTTGGCTGAACTCGCGATATGTTGAGCTCTTCTTATGAAGCCAAGTCTCTCCCTGAGCTCCGCTTAGGGTGGACATTCTTTCCACTGACTAACGTCTTATTGAATGGCCCACCTGAAAATGCCCAAAGCATTTGAGCATTTGTACTTGTAAGTCCAACTTGATTAATAGAGTATATTGGGTGGCATGTTGGGACAGTGGTTAGCACTGCTGCCTCACAGTGCCAGGGACCCGGGTTCAATTTCGGCTTCGAGTCACTGTGTGGAGTTTGCACATTCTCCCCATGTCTGCGTGGGTTTCCTCCGGGTGCTCCAGTTTCCTCCACAGTCCGAAGATGTGGGGGTTAGATTGATTGGCCATGCTAAATTAACCTTAGTGTCAGGGATATCAGCAGGGTAAATAGGTGGGTTGGCATTTTCCCGTCCCACCCACCACAGGGTTCGTAACAGGCGGGACACAGACGGGCAGGAAATTCCCACCCGTGGGGTTATGGGGATAGGGCCTGGGTGGAATTGTTGGCGATGCAGGCTCAATGGGCTGAATGGCCTCCTTCTATTGTGTAGGGATTCTATTCTATGCTAACATCTTGCAATACAAATTACATTTGCATTACATTACCTATGCAATGTCACCCACCTATTAATAAAAGTGGTTTTATTAGATCTGCAATCATCTTGTAAAATTTATCTATACTTAATCAGCAATAAGTTACTTGATATAGATAGAGAAACCAAAACATGTTTTACTTCACATATGGGTTTCATAATATACATCTGACGTTTCACCAATGTCTGCATTAAGGAAAGCACAGAGCCACACAATGATAGCAATAAACCATTATAGTGTATTCGTCAATTTGGTGGTGGTTTCATATGCTGCTGGCTGTTTTTATATCAAACCTTTATAAAACATTTTCAGGCATTGCACAGAAATATAATAGAATAAAAGCAAAAAGTGCAGATGCTGGCAATCTGAAATAAGAATAATGAGAAGCTGGAAATAATTTTTACGTTGCAGCTGACGACCTCTCATCAGTTCGTTGAAAGATTATCTCGACCTGAAAGGTTAACTCACTTTCTCTCCATAAATGCTGCCTGACCTGCTGACTTCTTCCAGCATTCTCTTGTTCTTATTTCATTAGAAGATTAAACTTGGCACGGCTGGCTCTCCCGAATTTTATGTTTTATGACTGGGCTGCTAACATCCTTAAAATAACCTGTTAGCTTCATGCACCGGATGTCACCTGCTGTCAATTTACAGGCACATTCCTGCCATTCGTCATGTCTCCCTGCCCTGCTTTGTGCCTCTCTTCCTCTGACTCCCCTCCTGTTATACTGCTGATCCCATTGTATTTCAAACTCTTAAAATTTGGCCTCAGTTTCGATTATCTTTTGAATTGAAAGCCTCTTCAGTTAGAGGCCCAATTTCTGGTCATCCATCTTTTCTCCCATCTTTACTCGATTCACCTTTTCCTGTGTGGAAAAGGAGGGGGCTACAGCACTTTAAAGGCTTATACAAGAATGGCAATTTTGCTAGCTCTGAATGCCGATCAGCCACATGCCCTCATTTTTTCCATCATTTGCAATTCAAAAAATGATATATGTACCTACATTCCCACTTATTCCATTTAAACCAGCTTTGGACACTTTACCAACCCTTTTTTCTATCAAAAGAAGGGCTTATTTCTCAAATTAATTACCATTCAATGTCCCTGAATTCCATGTTCTCCCACGGTGGCACAGTGGTTGGCACTGCTGTCTCACAGTGCCAGGGACCCGGGTTCGATTCCCGGCTTGGGTCACTGTCAGTGTGGAGTCTGCGCGCATTCCCCGCGTCTGCACGGATTTCCTTCAGGTGCTCCAGTTTCCTCCCACAGTCCGAAAGATGTGCTGGTTAGGAGCATTGGCCATGCTAAATTCTCCCTCAGTGTAGCTGAACAGGCGCCGGAGTGTGGCGACAAGGGGATTTTCACAGTAACTTCATTGCAGTGTAAATGTAAGCCCACTTGAGACACTAATAAATAAACTAGGCTAATATCTGGTTGGAAGAGAGAATTGGGAAGAGGAGAATTTTTGGATGACAGTTGGAAGGGAGCTCTTTGTGGTGTAAACTCCACAGTTTCCTGTTCCAGACTTACGTTGAGACAGTTTACGGTCCAACATTAAATTCATCTTTCTAAGTTCAGGCTCGCAATGGTTTACCCAGGGTATGCTGGGAGATGTGACAGATGTGCTTACTCTCCAGAAGATCTGACCCGCTCGTGCCCATCTTGTCCTCAGCTGATTCATATTTACAACTTTTTCCAGAAGTGTTTAACATTATTTGAGAGGCGTGCCCAATTTAATTTACAAGGTGCGTGGGCAGATATGACAGCTTTTGCTTTTGGCTTGGGGGAGGATATAGCTTGGTTGGTTCTTCACCCCCTCCTCTCCCCCCACACCACCTTCTGTTCTTTGCTGGGGGGGGAGGGGTGGTAGGTTTTTCCAGTCCCTCCTGCCAACAGGATCTTCTGGTCCCGTCAATGGCGACACTTTGCAGCTGGTTCCTCGGCAGAGGAGACTTGCGAAACAAGCAAAACGTGGTAGACATCGGCGGGACTGGAAAATCCCGTCCAGCATGTACCACCTAAAAGTTCAAAAAATATAAGTTACATTGAAGGGGATCAGTTAAAAAAAATTGCTATTTTATTGAAAAATATAATTGCCTCATAACTCAGCACAGTCACTTATTGTTCCTATTATTAAATCAATACCCCCCTCCTCAACCGCTCTTCTCGAGACTCGCCTCACTCCCACACCTCATTATAGAGACATGTAAAGAGAGGAAGAATAAGAAACGAAAGGGAAACGGAGGGTGGGGGTTTTCCTTCCCCTCAGCAGTGTGTTCTATAGCCACGGAGGGGGGGGCTAACCAGTGGTTAATGGCGGGATCTCCTAATCCCGCTGTTGTCAACGGGATATCCCGGGATACCCCTGTCTACCCTCCGTTTCCCTTTTGTTTCTTATTCTTCCTCTCTTTACCCATCTCAATAATCTAATGAGGTGCAGGTGTGAGTCTGGAAGAGAGCAGATGAGGGGAAGGTGTTGATTTAATAATAGGAAAAATAAGTGACTGTGCTGTGTTATGAGGCAATTATATTTTTCAATAAAATAACAGTTTTTTTAAGAAAAGCCCTTGACACGGAACCATATGAGGTGCTAATTGAGCACAGCCTTGGTGAACGAAGTTAGTTTTAAGGAGTGGTTCAGGAAGGGAATACAGAGCTTAGAGTGTTGGCAGCTGAAGGCTTGGACACCAACTGTGGAGCAGTTAAAACTGGGAATGTTCAGGTTTAGAGGAGCAGAGATATTTTGAAGGGGGTTACAGAAAGAGGGAGGGGCAAGGCCATGGAGGAATTTGTAAATCAGGATGAGAATTTTAAAATCAAGTCATTGCTTAGCTGGAAGCTGGAAGGGGTGATGGGTGAATGAGATTTGGTGCAGATAAAGTCTCAGGTAGCAAATGATGACCTCAAGTTGATGGAGGTGAGAATGGTGTGGACTGGCCAATAGCACAGTCAATGCCAGAGGTAACAAAGGCATGGGGGATAGTTTCAGCAGCAAAGGAGCTGAGGCACGGCCAGGCTCAGGGGATACAAGGCAGGTGGATTTGGCTGCTTTTGCGATGGTGTGAGTGTGTGGTTGGAGGCTTAACAGCTGCAAACATGGCACCAATGTGGCAAGCAGACTGGCAATTCGGAAGAGCTGAGAGAGTTGGTGGTCAGGTGGAGCTGGGTGCCACAAGGTACATGTGGAAAGTGACATTGGCTTTTCAGCTAATGGGCAAGATTCCCTGGCCTCCCCGCACTGTATTTTCACCTTTGATTGGTGATGGGATCTTCTGGTCCTGTCATTGACAATGGGGTTTCTCATTGAAACCACGCCATGATGCTGGGGAAATCCTCAACAGGGGTGTGCTGTTGGCAGGACCAGAATATCCCGTCAGCATGAGCAGTGAGAGAGCTCACATAATGTCATCAAGGGGCAGCATTTAGATGAGAATCAAGGGGTAGCTGAGGGTCAAGGACAAACTATGGGTGAACACCAAGATTAGCAGTGTGAAAGATGGAAGGAAAGCCATTGTAGATCATTCTCTCTGATCCTCGAATCATACTGATCAGAAGAATGTCATTCAGCCCATCGTGTTGGTGCTGGCTCTTTGAAAGAGCGATCCAATTCGTCCTCTGTTCTTTCCCCGTAGCCCTACAATTTTCTCCAGTTTAAGTATATGTCCAATTTCCATTTGACAGCAAATACAGAATCTGCTTCCAGCTCCCTTTTCAGGCAGCGTTATCTAGGTCATGACAACTCACCACAGATGAAAAACAGTAATCCTCTTCCTCTGGTTCACTTGCCAACCAATTTAAATATGTCTTCTGTGGTCACTGGTTCGACTTTCTCCCTCTCAAAACACCGTGGGTGGGGTTTACCGCACAACCTGCCATTGTGTTTCGCGGTGCAGCCGCTGTCAGTGGAGTGTCCCACTGAATGCACCCCTCACCGCCATGAAATCCACGACATGGTTGCACCGGCGGCAGGACCAGAAGATCCTACCAGCATGAACTGCCGGAAAGTTCCGACCCATGTATGATTTTGAACACCACCCGTTATTTAGAGGAACGTTTTCTTCACTCAGTAGGTCATGGATCTTTGGCTGTGGATGCTCCATGCTATATTCCCGGCTGGATAGGTGGATTTTTGGTTTCCCAGAGAGGCTATGGGAGAGGATGGGAAAGTGGAGTTGAGGTACGATCAGATTGAAGCAGGTTCGATGGGATGTCTGCTCTCCTCCTGCTCCTGTACTTCTGATGTTCTTAATGTTAGATTTTTTTTATACTCGATTATAAAAGTGAAAACAGCTGTTTTAATTCACAACCACAGTTTACAGACATCTTCCACACTGGCCCAACAAAACCGTGTTAAGAATAGGCTTTAATTTAACTGTCATCAAGTTAACAGGGAGGTTTAACTTGGCGTTGCTGTCCTGCAGCGAACCCTCCTGTAGGCTTACCATCAGCATTTGCACCATCATCAGCCAATGCTCAAAATATCTCCCCCTTTGACTTAATGAAGTTATCCACTGATGGACAATTCTTTTAGCAACATAGGACTGTTGCCACCACATGGGCTCCCCAACATGTATGTAAATGGCACAAACTCAAGAGGATCACCAAGAAGAATTGTGAGGAGCAGTCGCCAGGTTGTCTTTAAAAAGTGCAGAGGGCTCCTTGGTTGCGTAATCCTCTCTCAAAAACAGTGCCGGAAACAGAATCCAACTGAGAACTCATTAAAAAAAATTGATGAATATTTCCATTCCACTTCTCTTCCCATACCCAGTGGCGCACTAAGGCAGGCTTTCATCCATTTCCATAGCTAGTCATTCCTGGAACAGGTCATTATTCCGTCACCAGAGGCTTATAGCTTGAGGGGCGCCACTCCACCTCATGGCTGACCAGGAGTCTCTCCCGCTCTTACCTCCATTGGCGTGTTTGGAAGGATTTTGCAGGTTGACAGTCAACCTGTTTGACCGCATTATGAACACACCTTCCTTGGCCATCAAGTGCCAGGATGGGGCTCATGCCCAGAGCTTCTGGCTCAGAGACAGAGATGCTACCCACTGCACCACAAGACCTCCAGGTGAATACTTAAGGAACCAAAAATCTTACAGGGTGTTGCAACTAAGTGAGTCGTTCATTCAGAATGCTCGTGTAGGCGTGATGGGCCAAATGGCATCTTTCCCTGCTGTAAGGCTGTGCGGTTCTCACATTCCATGAACATTTATTGGATGTCTGCAAAACACTCTGTTGGATGAGTTGCACGGGGGTGGGTGGGTGGAAAGCCAGTAAACTGTGCACAGTGAAGGTGGGAATCAATGGTTGGATAATCTCATCTGCTATTGCACAACATAGAACAAATATCTGTATCCAGTTGTACAATTCCTGATCAAGGCCACATGTTCACTCCCGTTGTTCTTAATATCCTGTTCCAAATATTTTCCCAGGGTGTGAACATCTGGCCTTCATGTATTTTGATGGCAAGAATCCATCTTGCTGTTAGATTCCCCAACAGATGGGGGGCAGGCGGCCATGTGCCTCCCCTATCCATGTCCACCCCACACCCCCACACCTTCCATCCACACCCCTTCCACCCCCACCCCTTCCACCCCCACCCCTTCCACCCCCACCCCTTCCATCCCCACCACCACCTGGGACTTTCAGACATTTTCTGAGTATTTCTACCCTTCTGCAACTACAAAAGGGAAGGACTTCTGGATGAAGGAACTTGTGCTTCGATTGCACTCTATGTGGAGATAGGATTCTCTTTCTGTTAAGGGTACAATAAGCAAAAACAAACATGCATCTCTTTCATGATCTCAAGGACATTTGAAAACGCTTTGCAGCCAATGAAGTACTTTTGAAGTGCAGTCGCTATAGTGATGGAGGGAGCACAGCAGCCAGTGTGTGCACAGCAAGCTCCCACAATCCGCAATGCAATCATGATCGGACAAGCTGTTCTCTTCAGTGCTGATGGGCGAGGATTAAATGATGGTCAGGGCACCAGGAAGAACGCCCTGCCTGCCCTTCTTCAAAATACAACCATGGGGTCCTTTATGTCCACTTGAAAGGGACAGATGGAGCCTTGGTTTAAAAAAAGATGGCAGCTCCAACATTGTTGTACTCCCTCAGAAGACACAACCCTCTGACCCAGACACAATATACAATTATCTTTTACTGTCATGACTGGACCAAGAGAATCCAATGTACATTCAGTGCAAAGTTGGTCATTGTAACCTTTTCATTTCATAGCAGGAGTGCCACTTTCAAATCTGTAAATTCATCCTTATTTGGCCACACATTTCAGAGCAACGTTGCTTTCAACATTGATAGGTCCGGAATACAGATCTAATTTTGAATACAATTCCTGGCCTAATGGGACTAAATATTATAAGTCAATCAACAACCTGGGGTCAAAATCATTGATTTGATTTGACTTGATTTATTATTGTCACATGTATTAAAATACAGTGAAAAATATTGTTTCTTGCACGCCAAACAGACAAAGCATACCATTCATAGAAAAGGAAATGAGAGGGTGCAGAATGTATTGTTACAGTCATAGCTAGGGTGTAGTGAAAGATCAACTTAATGCAAGGTAGGTCCATTCAAAAGTCTGAGTCGGTTGGTACGTGACCTCAGACTTTTGTATCTTTCTCCCGGCAGATGAAGGTGGAAGAGAGAATGTCCGGGGTGTGTGGGATCCTTAATTATGCTGGCTGCTTTGCTGAAGCAGTGGGAAGTTTAGACAGAGTCAAAGGATGGGCGGCTGGTTTGCGTGATGGATTGGGCTACATTCATGACCTTTGAAAATTAGGCATTTCTAATGTGGTAATCCGCACAACTCTCCAACATCTCCAAAGTTGCAACACAGGACCATGGGAATTACCAATGAGCACTTATTCAAACATACAAGCGTGGATAGGAGAAGGCCATACAGCCCCTCGATCCTGCTCCACCATTTCTATACATCATAGCTGATCTGATCATGTACCTCACATCTACATTCCGCCTAGCTCTGGTAACCTATCACCCACTTGCTCACCAAGAATCTATCTAGCTCTGCCTTAACAATATTCAAAGACTCTGCTTCCACTGCCTTTTCAGGAAGAGAGTTCCAAAGACTCACGACCCTCTAAGAGAAATAATGTTGACTTACCTCCGTTTTAAATGGGTGACCCCTTATTTCTGAACAGTGACCCCCAGTTCTAGATTCTCCCACAGGAGGAAACATCCTCTCCACATCCACCCTGTCAAGATCCCTCAGGATTTTATATGTTTCAATCAAGTGGCTTCTTACTCTTCTAAACTCCAGCGGATACAAGCCTAGCCTGTCCAACTTTTCCTCATAAGGCAACCAATATATGTCAAGTATTAATCTCTAAACTGCTTCCAATATGTTTACATCTTTCCTTAAATAAGGAGACTAATACTGTACACAATACTCCAGTGGTCTCACTGGCGCTCTGTAAAACTGAAGCATAACCTCCCTACTTTTGTAATCAATTCCTCTCACAATAAATGATAACATTCAATTAGCTTTCCCAATTACTTGCTGTACCTGCACACTAGCCTTTTGTGTTTCGTACACTAGAACACCCAGTTCCCTCTGCACCTCAGAGCTCTGCTATCTCTCACAATTTAGATAACATGCTTCTCTTTTATTCTTAGTGCCAAATATAAATATAAAGGTAAGTAAGTATTGTTGCAATTATACTCGACATTGATGAGACCATATCTGAAGTATTGTGCACAGTTTTGGTCCCCTTATTTGATGAGGGATGTCATGGCATTGGAGACAGTCCAAAGGAGATTCACTAGATTGATTCCAGAGATGAGGAGCTTGCCGTAGAAGAGATTGAAAATGTAGGCCTACACACTCTGGAATTTAGAATGAGGGGAGATCAAATTGAGGTATGCAAGATGATAAAAGGTATGGATAAAGTAGACATGGTGCGGTACTTCCTCTTGTGGGGCATTCTAGGACAAGAGGTCATTGTCTTAGGATAAGGGGTAGCAAATTTAAAACAGGGTTGAGGAGAAACTACTCCCAAAGGGTTGTGAATCTATGGAATTGGTGGAAGGTGGGACAGTGAGTAAATTTAAGGAGGAGTTTGACAGATTATTAATTGGTAATGGGTTGAAGGGTTATGGGGAGAAGGCAGGGAAATGGGGATGAGGAGCATATCAGCCATGATCGAATGGCAGAGCAGATTCAATGGGCCAAATGGTCTAATTCTGCTCCTATATCTTATGAATTTATGAACTTATGAAAATGAACAATTCCACATTATCACACGTTATCCACTTGCCAGCTCTTTGCTGACTCACTTAACCTATCTATATCTTTTTGTATTATCTTTATGTCCTCTTCACAGCTTTCCCCACCTATCTTTGTGTAAATCAGCAAATTTGGCAACCATTCCATCTATCGCTTCATTCAAGAAATTTATATAAATTCTAAGCTGTTGAGGTCCTAACACTGATTCCTGTGGCCCACCACTTGTTACAGCTTGTCAAATTGAAAAAGCTAGCGGATTTCCACAGTAACTTCATTGTAGTGTTAATGTAAGTTTACTTGTGACACTAATAAATAAACTTTAAGTTTAAACTTTAAAAGCTTGAAGACCCACTTAAGCCAACTCTCTGCTTCCTGTTAGCTAGCCAATCTTCAATCCATGCCAATATGTTACCCTCTGCACCATGAGCTTTTATTTTACGCAATAACCTTTGATGTGGCACCTTATCAAATGCCTCCTGAAACTCTAAGTACAGTACATCCACAGGTTCCCTTTTATTCACAGCACTGGTTACTTCCTCAAAGAACTCCAATAAGTTGGTGAAATATTATGTACTTTTCACAAAATCATGTAGATTCAGCCTCATTACCTTGAACCTATCCAAATGGCCTTCTATAGAACAAAGAGAACAAAGAACAGTAGAGCACAGGAACAGACCCTTCGGCCCTCCAAGCCTGTTTCGATCAAAATGCCTGCCTAAACTAAAACCGTGTGCACTTATGGAGTCCGTATCCTTCCATTCCCATCTTATTCACGTATTCATCTAGTTGCCCCTCAAATGCCGCTATCATACCTGCTCCCACCACCTCCCCAGGCAGCACATTACAGACATTCGCCATTCTCTGTGTAAAAACTTGCCTGACACATCTCCTCTAAACTTTTCCCCATGCACCTTAAACCCATGTCCCCTGGTACTTGACTTTTCTACCCTAGGAAAGAGTATCTGACTATCCACTCTGTCCATTCCACTCATGGCTTCTTTAACAAGAGCTTCTAACATATTCTCTATGATGGATATTAGGCTAACTGGCCTATAGTGTCCTGCTTTCTGTCTCCCTCCCTTTTTGAATATATGCGTGCATGTGACACTAATAAATAAACTTTAAGACTTTAAACTTTAAAAGAAATAATGGAGTTGCATTTGTTACCTTCCAATTTACCTCCCCAAATCTAGAGAGTCTCTTCCACCTTCTTCCGTCGGGAAAAAGATACAAAAGTCTGACATCACCTACCAACCGACTCAAGAACAGCTTCTTCCTTGCTGCCGTCAGACTTTTGAATGAACTTACCTTGCATTAAGTTGATCTTTCTCTACACCCTAGCTATGACTGTAACACTACATTCTGCACTGTCTCCTTTCTTCTCTATGAATGGCATGTTTTGTCTGTATAGTGCGCAAGAAATAATACTTTTCACTGTATGCTAATACATGTGACAATAATAAATCAAATAAAATCAAATCAAATTTTGGAAAATTAAAACCAATGCATGAACTATTTCACTAACCGCTTGTTTTAAGATCTTAGGATGAAGTCCATCAGGACACGAGGACTTGTCAACTGTCAACAATTATTCAGTCTTTCTTCTCTGGCGATTCTTAATTCTGTGACTCGTGACCTGAGTGTAACTTGCGACAGGCACTACCTTGTTTACGTCACCCAAGTCAGGAAAGTGTCTCTCACGGCTTCCACAAACTGTCCAATCCCAGCTGTAAGCTTGAAGAGAGTGCAAAGGAGCATTCTCATTCTCCAAGCATCACTTGAAGTTAGGGTCAACTTTAGTCTATAACTTGCTCAGGAGGTTCCAGGCCTAACAAAAAACAACTGGAAAAATCTACCGGGTGAAATACATTAAAATTACAACACATCAAAGAGGCTCCGTTGGACAAATAGTTGGGGCAGCATGGTGGCACAGTGCTACCTCACAGTGCCAGAGACCTGGGTTCAATCCCTGGCTTGGGTCCCTGTCTGTGTGCAGTTTGCACGTTTTCTCTGTATCTGCATGGGTTTCCTCCAGGTGCTCCGGTTTCCTCCCACAATCTGAAAGGCATGCTGGTTAGGTGCATTCGCCGTACTAAATTCTCCCTCAGTGTACCTGAACAGGTGCCGGAGTGTGGCAACTAGGGGATTTTCACAGTGACTTCATTGCAGTGTTAATGTAAGCTTACTTGTGACACTAATAAATAAATAGTATGAATCCCAGCTAGCCATCCTGTTCCCATCTCCCTTCAACCCTTTTTCCTTCTAACAGCCACCCAATCTGACATACTTTCTGTCTCAACCACAAACCATGGACATGAATTCCACAGCCTCAGAACTCTCTTGTGTAAAGAAATTTCTCCTGCCATCTGTTCCAAATCTTTTGTTTTTCATCCTGTATCCAAGGCCCCTCATTTTTGACCCCTCAATACTGGAGCCAGTCTGCCCCTCGTCTATCCTGTCCCATCCTTTTATCATTGTAAACACTTCCAGCTTTGCATCTCGCCATGTGTGTTCTAATGGAAATATGCCACGTTTCGAGCCTTTCCTCGCTTTGTATTTCTGCAGCCGTAAACATTTTGTATAATCCCGTAAAAGTTACTTCTCAAAGTCGGCCTGCACATAGGGTGCAGTAATAACATACTCGATCTGCCTCATGCAATAAGATTGGCAATATATGCCAATACATGGGCAGGTCAATGCTGTTATTATTATCAACAGTGGGTCCCACCAAGCACTCTCACAAAGAAACTCTGGGTGTATTTTTACTTGTACTGTCCAGGCACTGCATGTTTAATGTTGAGATAAAAGGCAGCAGCATTCCTGACAGACAACTCTTAGATAACCGTTAGGGGTGGCACAGTGGCCCAGTGGTTAGCACTGCTGCCTCACAGTGCCAGGGACCCGGGTTCAATTCCAGCCTGAATTCACTGTCTGTGTGGAGTTTGCACATTCTCCCCATGTCCGCGTGGGTTTCCTCCGGGTGCTCCGGTTTCCCCCCACAGTCCAAAGATGTGCTGGTTGGGTTGATTGTCCATGCTAGATCGCCCCTTAGTGTCAGGAGGATTAGCAGAGTAAATGTGTGGGATTGCGGGGATGGGGCCTGGGTGGGATTGTGGTCAGTACAGATTTGATGGGCCGAATGGCCTCCTTCTGCACTGTAAGGATTCTATGATTCTATGATAAATACCACATTTCCCCTCCCAGCAGCCCCCACCCCAAAGCACCATCGCCCCTCCACCCCTAGCAATAAGTACATATAGTGGGTTACATTGGTTAGGCCACACCTGGAGTGCTGTGAACAGCTCTCTGTCACCAAACCTTAGGGATAATATATAGGCTTTGCTGAAAGTGTCCAGACTGACCAGAATGATATTTAGGGAGGGACAATCTTATGAAAAAAGTCCGGAACGAGTGTGAAAACGGGAGATCATAGAAACCCTACAGTGCAGAAGGAGGCCATTCGGCCCATCGAGTCTGCACCAACCACAATCCCACTCAGGCCCTACCCCCACATATTTACCCGCTAATCCCTCTAACCTACGCATCTCAGGATTCTAAGGGGCAATTTTTAAACTGGCCAATCAACCTAACCCGCACATCTTTGGACTGTGGGAGGAAACCGGAGCACCCGGAGGAAACCCACGCAGACACAAGGAGAATGTGCAAACTCCACACAGACAGTGACCCGAGCCGGGAATCAAACCCGGGACCCTGGAGCTGTGAAGCAGCAGAGTTTTGGATCCATTTTTTTCAACAAGTGCAAATCTCGAATCTTATGTACTTATTGCATTAAAAAATGCTTAAAAACCATTTCTCGCCTGTCGGGGAAGGGGCAGGGCTTAAAATCACCCAGAAGCCGGATGATAGCAGCAGAGGGCACAATTGAGTGTGTGCAGGCCTCTCTGCTCTGAGCAAGAGAGAAACCTGTCAAAGCCTCTGCTGCCTTTAGTTGCCTTCGTGGCCTAAATCAGGCCTCCCCCCTCCTCCCAACCCCAGCTACCGCAGGGGCCCGCGGCCTATCAACCTTTAGTGTCTCAAGATGTGTAGGTTAAGGGATTAGCCATGGTAAATGTGTGGGGTTATGGGGATAGGGCGGGGGAGAGAGCTTGGGTAAGATACTTTATGTCAGAGGGTGAGTGCAGACTTAGTGGCTGAATGGCCTCCCTCTGCACTGTAGGGATTCTATGATTCCCTAGAATCTAGAAGGTTACAAGGCAGCTTGATCAAAGTTTTCAAAATATTAAGGGGTACTAATAGGATAGAGAGAAACTGTTTCCGCTGGTTGGGAAGTCTAGAACTCAGAGGCAGAATCTTAGAATTGGAGCCAGACCTTTCAGGAGTGAATTAGGAAACACCTTTACAGAGGATGGTAGGGATGGAACTCTGTTTTGCAACTGGCAGCTGATGCTAAATCAATTGTTAATTTAAAAACTGCAATTGATAGATTTCTGTAATGGAAGGGATATGGGGCAAAAGCTGGGATATGGAGTTAGGCCACAGATCAGGCATCATTGCATCGGAGATCAGCTAGGGGAAGCTAAACAGCCTCATCCTCTTCCTATGTTCCATTATTTCCTCTGTCCTACCTCCCTCACCCAGAGCTTTTCTCTCAAATCGTACTTGCTCTTCCCTCATGATGTTATTTTAAAACATGAATTTCTTTTTGTTGCAATACTCCCAGGAGTCTCCATGGGTCACTTGGGTCCTATGAATACCAGTTTTACTTTTGCACAGGACTGGAGTTATACCACACTGGGGCAAACGTGCCTCCTGCTAGATATGTTTTCACTGCTGCTGCTTCAGAATGAGATATCCAATCTGACTCCTTCTGCGTCAATGCACGCACAAAACCATGCTGTTGCCATAGCGATCGTACAAAAGTCGCCTTCAGCTATCCAAAACCTATTTCATATTATCCGCACACAGCCAGCAGGGAATAGATCACTTTCATTCACGGATTCTGGCTCCATTCAGCTTGAATATGTGAAAGCAGAGTTCTGAGAAACTGTACCACGGACATCCGGAAAGGAAACTGAAATTTTAAACACAGCTTGACCCATTTCTAAAACCTACCTCGGGCAGCACGGTGGCACTGCGGCCTCATAGCGCCAGGGACCCGGGTTCGATTCCCGGCTTGGATGGATGCCTATGTGGAGTTTGCACATTCTCCCCGTGTCTGCGTGGGTTTCCTCCGGGTGTTCCGGTTTCCTCCCACAGTCCAACGATATGCTGGTTAGGTGGATTGGCCATGTTAAATTGCCCCTTAGTGTCAAGGGGACTATCTAGGGTAAATATGTGGGATTGTGGGGATAGGGCCTGGATGGGATCGCGGTCAGTGCAGAATCGATGGGCCGAATGGCCTCCTTCTGCACTGTAGGATTCAATGGTTCTATGACAGTAGAATTAGCAAGTTCTAAGTTTAAGCCGCACTTCAGCACTCTTGTTTCAGGTGTTATATTTTGGTGAAGATATTAAGCTTTGTGCCCATTCAGTCAATATGGAAGATCCCATAGTATCAGTCAAGCAAACGTCTGGTATCCTAGCCAACATTTTTCCCACAATCTAAAACAAATGAGAGAGTCATTTAACCATAATTGTATGTGGTATCTTGTTGCCTGCGATTTTGATTTGCATCAACAGCAAAATCATTAATTCATTGTAAGGTGTATTTTGATATCCTGTGGATGTGAGATTTGTTTTGTTCATTTATAGGATGTGGGCATCGCTGGCTAGGCCAGCATGTATTGCCCATCCCTAGTTGCCCTTGAGAAAGTGGTGGTGAGCTGCCTTCTTGAATCGCTGCAGTCCGAGGTGTAGATACACCCACCGTGCTGTTAGGGAAGAAGTTTCAGGATTGCGACCCAGATCATTCTGTAAAACTGCTGCTCGACCAATCAGATCTCTAAACTGAAAGTCCATAGCACCAACACCACCCCCCTCCCCTCCTCCCCCCCAGACCAACCCCACCCCAACCCCCATCCCCACCCCCACCCCCCCACACCCACGGTTGCTTTTCCCCATGGCGGAGTCAGCTCGCCATTGGCCGCTGGCAGAATCTTCTGGTCCCACCAAAGTAGTCAATGGCACATTGCATGGCTCACCCATCCCACTGCCGGGCAACCCAGGGCAGGGATTGACTTCGGTAAGACCGGATGATCCCGTCAGCAGGAAGGGCCGGAATATCCCACCCTGAGTTTCCTAACAGCTGCCCTGTGTTTCTAGGTCCTTCCTGACATTCCATTTGAACACTGCTGTGCCCATAAACAATAAGGATTGACTCTGTCTACACTTCCCACTGCCTCAGAAAAGCAGCCAGCATAATCAAAGACCCTATGCACCCTCGACATAGTCTCATCCACCTCCTTCAGTTGAGAAAAAGATACGAAAGTCTGAGGTTACGTACCAACCGACTCAAAAACAGTTTCTTTCCTGCTGCCATCAGACTTTTGAATGGATCTACCTCACATCAAGTTGATCTACATCCTAGCTATGGCTGTAACATTCTGCACTCTCTCCTTTCCTTCTCTATGTCCGGTATATATTGTCTGTATAGCGTGCAAGAAGCACTACTTTTCACCGTATACTAATACATGTGACAATAATAAATCAAATCAAGTCAATGATTCTGACCCCAGGTTGTTGATCGACCGATAATATTTAGTCCCATTGGGCCAGGAATTGTATTCAAAATTAGATCTGCATTCCAGACCTATCATCATTGAAAGCAATGTTGCTGTGAAATGTGTGGCCAAATAAGGATAAATTTACAGGTTTGAAAGTGGCGCTCCTGTTATGAAATGAAAAGGTGACAATGACCAACTTTGCACTGAATGTACATTGGATTCTCTTGGTCTGGCCATGACAGTAAAAACAATTGTATCTTGTGTCTGGGTCAGAATGTTGTGTCTTCTGAGGGAGTACAGCAATGTTGGAGCTGCCATCTTTTTAAACCAAGGCTCCATCTGTCCCTTTCAAGTGGACATAAAGGACCCCATGGTTGTAATTTGAAGAAGGGCAGCCAGGGGCGTTCCCCTATTATACTCCTTATACACCTACGACTGTGTGGCCAAATTCCCCTCCAATTCGATTTTCAAGTTTGCTGATGACACCACTGTAGTGGGTCGGATCTCAAACAATGACTGAGACAGAGAACAGGAATGAGGTAGAGAATCTGGTGAACTCTCTCTCAATATCATGCAGAGTGATGGGCTGACTTCAGATAGGGGTGACATGGTGGCACAATGGTTAGCACTGCTGTCTCACACCACCAGGGACCAGGGACCTGGGTTCGATTCTGAGCTTCAGCCACTTTCTGTGTGGAGTTTGCACGTTCTCCCCGTGTCTGCGTGGGTTTCCTCTGGGTGCTCCGATTTCCTCCCACAGAGTGAAAAACATGCTGGTTAGGTGCACTGGCCATGCTAAATTCTCCCTCAGTGTACCCGAACAGGCGTCAGAGTGTGGGGACTCGGGGATTTTCACAGTGACTTCATTGCAGTGTTAATGTAAGCGTACTTGAGACACTAGTAACTAAACTTATCAGCTTGTACAAACCTGCTAAGTAAGTTTGTCCAATAGTCTATACAATATTTCAAATGAGTGTAACCTTCTAAACTATGCACTATAAAATATATTAACATATACAGATCTTTTGTTTCTCTGCCAGTACTTTTAGGACTGGAGTTCAGCAGTCTGCATCAGGCACAAGATATAAATGGGTTATTTTAATTTATTTTCAGGAGGTTTGAGTGCTGGTTGTGTGTGCTGCCATTTTAAATGTTACAATGCGGGTCCGTAGCATTATTAACCATGAATTGCTCGAGACATCACAAGGACACAACGGAGGCTCAGCTGCCACCTGTGATTTTGGTCTGTCTATCTTGCTTTCTGCCTAATTGTCTGAAAGGAATTTATGAGTCTGTTTTGCTTTGTGGATTCTCTTAGCAACATTAATTGGTAGCATCAAGGTTATGAAGGTCGCCTTTGGTTTCTTTGAAGGGAAAAAGGATTTTCCAGGTGCAAATTGGCCTTTCAAGGTCACTTTGAAAAAGATTTTAGAGTCAGTACGGAGATTGGCAAAGCTGATCGAGGGAGCTGTTCTACACCGTGAATCCTTCAACACGTAAAACGCGGCAAGTTAAAAATGAGCAAACCAGGAGTAAAACGGAAGTCGGAGAGCAATCTTTCACCCATTGTTAAGAGAGGTTTACATTTGGAATGAGCTAAAACCAAAAGGTATTGAAATGAACTGGGCCTTTGGGACAGATAGAGAGAGAAAGAGAAACAGGAATTGAACAATATGGATAAAACAAAACTGTGAGACTGAGACCTGTTGTGCAGTGATGTCATATTACACTTAAGTTTATTTATTAGTGTCACACATTAACACTGCAATGAAGTTACTGTGAAAATCCCCTAGTCGCCACACTCCGGCGCCTGTTCGGGTACACTGAGGGAGAATCTAGCACGGCCAATACACCTAACCAGCACGTCTTTCGGACTGTGGGAGGAAACCCACGCAGACATGGGGAGAACATGCAAACTCTACACAGACAGTGACCCAAGCCGGGAATCAAACCCGGGTCCCTGGCACTGTGAGGCAGGAATGCTAACCATTGTGCCACCATGCCACCCTCTATGTGGTCATGGCATTGACTAAGTAATATCGTTCTGAAACAGATTTATCTTCACCAGTCCATGCATTTGTAATTCATCCCAACTGTCTCATTGCAAGAACAATATCATCTCATTCGAATTGAGGCTTTTTGGAACCGTTTTAGATACAGCCAATACAATCAGCGATAATGACTTGCATTAGTAGCTCCAACAATGGAGGCTGCAGGTTTGATTTGGAATCTAGACAATGGCAGTGGGCAAGAAGCTTTCTCTATGCGCAATGTCACTTCTCAGGGTGTTTGCCATCTACGAAGCAGGTAGCATTTCAGACATGGAAACCAAAGGAATGTTCACGACAAGTTGTTTGACATAAATCCAATTGGTCCAGGTATAAATCCAGTCCCACCAGTTTCGGAAAATATCTGCAATCAAGATTCATAGAATCCGTACAGTGCAGAAGCAGACCACTCGGCCCATCGTGTCTGCACCAACCACAATCCCACCCAGTCCCTATCCCCATGCATTTACCCTAGCCAGTCCCCCTGACTAAGGGGCAATTTATCATGGCCAATCCACCTAACCTGTACATATTTGGACTGTGGGAGGAAACCGGAGCACCCGGAAGAAACCCACACAGACACAGGGAGAATGTGCAAGCTCCACACAGACAGTGGACCCAAGCCAGGAATCGAACCCAGGTCCCTGGCGCTGTGAGGCAGCAGTGCTAACCACTGTGCCACCCTGCCGCCCAAATAACAAAGCACAAAAGCATCCACAGGTTAAAATTGACCCATGTAAAAGAGGATTTAAAAGACAATTTCATCTTGGGAGGGAGGGAGAGAGGGAGGGAGGGAGGGTCATGTCATATAGTGAATGTAATAGCAGGTAAAATGCTTCTTTTCCATTCAAATTTGGAAATGGGCTATCAGTGCCCATCAACTGAAATGTTTATTTCTCCTTTTGCTGTGGTTGAATTGAAAAGTTAGGCAATGATACGTTCATCGAAATCCGATATTTTTACACCAGAGGACCAAATCGCCACACAAATCAAGGCATGGACTTCCATGTCGGGCTCCCCAGGACCACCAGTTGGGCCATTTGCCAACCTCAGAAACCCAAATCCATCACTGCTGCCCCTACCCACCGTACGTTTATCAGCTGAAGACATGAGCGGGCATGGTTTGGGGTTCCCGGGCAGTGTCGGAGGAATGTGGGTGCCAAGGTGGGCTGCTTGGAAGGCCACCACAGTTCACTGGGACTTTGGCCCAGCTCATAGTTCTGCCCTCAAAACTCACCCCTCAACCTCCACAACCCACCCACCCATGCCTCCTCATATCTCCATGTCCCTTTCCATGCCCCCTCACTTGCCCCTTCCATTCCTGATGCCCTTTCCATGCTCCCTCGTAGTCCCCCAGATCCCCTTATACCACTTCAAAAAGTACTTCAATAACACCCCATTGCCTATAAAGTGCTCTCGGACACCCCAAGTTCAGCCCATAATTGTAAGCTCTTTCTTTTTAACAAGTTAAGTATTTTCTATTTGCCTCATCCATTCCTAAAGATACAAAATGAGAACTTCATTCCCCACTGTGCTTTTTTAATTATATCTTTTCATCCACAGGCTTCGTACTTCAATGAACTTGCCGGGCTCTGTGAAGATTGGTATTTCCAGATCAAACCTCAGTAACTGGCCCATCATTAAATGGAATTTTAGACAAACTGCTTCAGCTCAAATTGTCACGCATGTAACATTATCTCAGATTGCTGGGTCACATTATTTCCTCTTCCACCCTTGGGGCCGCACGGTGGCACAGTGATGAGCACTGCTGCCTCACAGCTCCAGGGACCCGGGTTCGAATCCTGACTTGGGTCACTGTTCGCGTGGAGTGTGCACATTCTCCCCGTGCCTCTGTGGGTTTTCTGTGGGTACTCCGGAAGACATACCAGCTAGGTGCATTGGCCAGGCTAAATTCTCCCTCAGTGTACCCAAATAGGCGCCGGAGTGTGGCAGCTCGGGGGTTTTCACAGTAACTTCATTGCAGTGTTAATGTAAGCCTACCTGTGACACCAACAAATAAACTTTAAACCTTTCTGCCTGTTGGGAATTGGGTTGAGACTGTTTAAGTATATTCAGGCAGGATCTTTCCAGTCAAAGAAAGAAAGAGGGAATTTCCATTCATCAGTTTGGCTCACACACATCCCAGAGGTCCAACAGTAAGTCTGGTACGCAACAAAGTACCCAGCTGATTTCCTCACTCATCTCACTCCAACGCATACCCAAGCCAGCGACAGTGAAGATGTGACACTGAGCTAACCACAACTGCCACTGTTCCAGGAACAGCCTGTGAGGTAAGGTTTGGCAAGTTCACAGCTGCAGTCCGCATAATTGGCTGTGGGATTGAAAATTCGGGAAGCTGCAGCATAATC
This sequence comes from Mustelus asterias, assembly GCF_964213995.1. NCBI lineage: Eukaryota > Metazoa > Chordata > Chondrichthyes > Carcharhiniformes > Triakidae > Mustelus > Mustelus asterias. The sequence continues at coordinate 35,211,558 of NC_135819.1, forward strand.
TTTCTGGGATTCTTTAGCTAGAGACAGATTCCTGGGGATATACTTGTAACACCAGTCAGGTTTTTTTTGTGAAGAAGAGTTGTAGCTGTGCATGTTACTCTGACATTCTCTGTGTAGCCATGATGTGGAGATGCCGGCGTTGGACTGGGGTAAACACAGTAAGGAGTCTAACAACACCAGGTTAAAGTCCAACAGGTTTATTTGGTAGCAAACGCCACTAGCTTTCGGAGCGCTGCTCCTTCGTCAGATGAAGGAGCAGCGCTCCGAAAGCTAGTGGCATTTGCTACCAAATAAACCTGTTGGACTTTAACCTGGTGTTGTTAGACTCCTTACTATTCTCTGTGTACCCAGAGATTGTACTCTGTGTACAATCTCTGCGTACCCAAAGCACCTGCATTTTTTTTCCTGAATGCTGTCGTACTTCAGGTGTTAAACAATTTCCATCTCCAGGAGAGCCTAGGGAGAAATGTCACACAACAGCAGAAAGATGTGTGGACATCTGCATCTCAGAGTTCGTTGAGTTGCTATCAGGAACAAATGAGAATATGCAAAATTGTCCACAGATAGACCAATTTGCAGGGAGCTATCTGACCAAACCAATCCCCTGCAATAATATTACAGTGCTCATAATTGCATCAAAGAATTAGCTCACGTTTTTGAAATGTTAATGCATGCGAGTCTGCACAAAGGAGAGAATTCAAGGCCTCCAAAGGCCAATTTGTCTGGCACTACTCTGTCTCACTGAGTGTCTCCGGCACAAAGGCCGGCCTCCTCTCTCTATTATGCATCGGTTAATTGCTGCTCTCGTTCCCAGCTGATCTCTTCTTCTAGTAGACTCTCCAATGTGCATCCAGGTTGTTATTAAGCAGCTCCTGGGGCAGTGCATCGAGTACCGAACAACTGACCTAACAAGTTAGTTAACAAGGCAGCTACTTCACTCCCAACTCTTGAAGAACTTGTAGCTTCATCCCTTTAGCTCCTTGAGTAACTTGCGAAGGTCTATCGAGGGGTGGAGGAGGAAAAATGATCCACGTACGACAAAATCGCAAGCCCATTTGTAAAGAATATGTGTGGAAGAGATCACAGAATTGTTACAGCACAGGAGGAGGCCATTCAGCCCATCGTGTCACTGCTGGAAGGGTTCAGAACGTTCCCGAGAGAACGAAAGATAGGGAGCACTGGGCATGGGAGGCTTCCTTGTGGGAGGAGCAGCCTTGCTTAACCTAGTGCAAAGATGTGGCACGGTAGCACAGTGGTTAGCACTGCTGTTTCACAGCTCCAGGGACCTGGGTTCGATTCCCGGCTTGGGTCACTGTCCGTGTGGAGTTTGCACATTCTCCTCATGTCTGCGTGGGTTTCCTCCGGGTGCTCCGGTTTCCTCCCACAGTCCAAAGATGTGCGGGTTAGGTTGATTGGCCATGCTAAAATTTCCCTGGTGTCCTGAGATGCGTAGGTTAGAGAGATTAGTGGGTAAATATGTAGGGATATGGGGGTAGGGCCTGGGTGGGATTGTGGTCGGTGCAGACTTAATGGTCCGAATGGCCTCTTTCTGTACTGTAGGGTTTCTATGATTTCTATGATTTCTAGGTTAGGTGGATTTAGCCACAGTAAATGCACGCGGTTACAGGGAGAGGGTGAAGAGGACGGGTAATCTTTCGGCGAGTCGGTGCAGATTTGATGGCTCTTTCGGCACTGTAGGAATCCTATGGTTTCATTAAGGACCATTTTTAAAACTTTGCGCTCTCAGCAGCTGCCAACTTGCATGGTTATTGCCTGGCGGGGAAGCTGCAGAGACCTCCCCGATTCGGCCCGGGGTTAATATGTGATCAGCATCCCGTAGATACCCCAGCGCCCTCTTATTCATCTGGCAGCTACTCAGGTTCTGCCCTGCCCCATCACCAAACTGGCAGGATAAAAACGCAGAAGCGGTAGCAGAGATGTTCTAACTGTGAGCCCGTTGTCACTGCTGGGCAGAGCAAGTTAAATTCACCCACCATTCCTGTTCTCAAAATGTCCGTGCAGCTCGGTTTGCACTCTGAGGAAAAGATGTACAGAACATTGGATGTTGTGGACACTCAGTGATCGAGCGTCATGAAGACCGAGGTCAATAAACACCAAGGGGGAGCAATGAATTCACATGGCGCCACTTCAAACAGCACTATGGAGACATACGTCTGTCTCCCAGGGGGTCAGACAGCATCACAGGCCTCTATCTTTACAATTCGCCCAGGTTCCCTCATTGATATCCCTGAAGAAAGTTGCAGAGTCCATGTGGATGATGTCCCGCAGCATTCCTAGCCCTCCCCTGCCTCCTAGAGGAATTGGCACAGGTCCCCATTGGCAGCGCCAAAGGGGCAAATGTTTCTTCCGCAGCAAATCAAGGGATTATGGGGATAGTGTGAAATAGCAACGTTGAGGTGGATGATCAGCCAGAATCGGAATAAACGGCAGAAGCAGACTCGAGGGACTGTCAGCCCTACTCCGACTCCAACTTGTGTTCACCGACGCCGCCTTTTCCCAGATAGGTGCAAAGATCATCAGAACCCCTGGGGTTTGCAAGAAATTCCCAAGCATGGGTTGAGCCGGCACTTGTAATAGGCTGAAGCCAATTGCGATAACGCAATAAGGAGAGGCTGGATAGACTGGGACGCTTTTCTCTGGAGTGTAGGAGGCTTAGAGGTGATCTTATAGAGGGCGGCACGGTAGCACAGTGGTTAGCACTGCTGCTTCACAGCTCCAGGGACCTGGGTTCAATTCCCAGCTTGGGTCACTGTCTGTGTGGAGTTTGCACATTCTCCTCATGTCTGTGTGGGTTTCCTCCGGGTGCTCCGGTTTCCTCCCACAGTCCAAAGATGTGTGGGTTAGGTTGATTGGCCATGCTAAAATTGCCCTTAGTGTCCTGAGATGTGTAGGTTAGAGGAATTAGGGGGTAAAATATGTAGGGAAATGGGGGTAGGGCCTGGGTGGGATTGTGGTCGGGGCAGACTCGATAGGCTGAATGGCCTCTTTCTGTACTGTATGGGTTTCTATGATTTCTATGAAAATAATGAGGGGCATAGATCAGCGAGATAGTTGATACCTTTTCCCAAAGGTAGGGGAGTCTAAAGCTAGAGGGCATAGGTTTAAAGTGAGAGGGGAGAGATACAAAAGGTGTTTTGTAGAGGGGCAATTTTTTCACACAGAGGGTGGTGAGTGTCTGGAACAAGCTGCCAGAGGTAGCAGTAGAAGCGGGATCATTTTTTATATGCAGCAAGATGATCAGCAACTCACTGCCTGAAAGGGAGTGAAAACAGAAACTTTCAAAGGGAATTTGACAAATATTTGAAAAGGAAAGATTTGCATTCATAGAATCATAGAATCCTACAGTGCAGAAAGAGGCCATTCAGCCCATTGAGTCTGCACCAACAGCAATCCCACCCTGTCCCTATCCTGTAGCTCCACATATTTACCCTGCTAATCCCCCTAACACTTTAGCATGGCCAATCAACCTAACCCGCACATCCTTGGAGTTTGGGAGGAAACCGGAGCTCCCAGAGGAAACCCCACGCAGACACATGTTATGGGGAATGAAAGGGAGAGGCGGGACTATTGGATTGCTCTTTCAAACGAGCCACCATAGATACAATGGGCCGAATAGCCTCCTTCTGTGCAGGATGATTCTGTGAAGAAGTGAAGGTAGGACAATTGTCCAGATCCAGGAAAAAAGAAAATCTCTCACTCGAGTGAAGTTAAAATAATCTGCTGTTCGACTCCTTGGCAGATGAAAGAGCCCTGGTGATTGGTGTCGGACTGTTAATTATTATGTCCTGCCAATATTTGTGTGATGCCTTTTGATCTTCTTTTGTTGCAACCTCTCTTTGGAATCTTAGAGAATTTCCAGGAGCTGGGAACTTCCCCGAGGACCTCCGTTGCCTGATTCAATTGTCTGTTCCCATATGAAGCGGTGAACACAGGTTCCACAGAGATCAATTAAAAGATTCTGAGAAAGAACTCTAACGATCCGAGGCTCTTGCTTTGAGTGAGTGTGGGATAATATTGTTCTGCTGCTTGCTAAACTTGCATTTCTGCTTCAGATAATTGTCTCTGTTGTAAATGCTGTTGGCCATTAGTTTTATGCATTTTCGAGCGGCAAGCAGTTTGCGGTGAGCATCATCCATTTCTCTGGTGGACAATACTATAAGACCGTGAGATATAGGAACAGAATAAGGCCATTCGGCCCATCGAGACTACTCCACCATTCAATCATGGCCGATAGGTTTCTCCACATCACTGTCCCGCTTTTCCCCCAGAACCTTTAATCCCCTTGCCAATCAAGGACCTGTCTATCTCTGTCCTAAATACACTCAATGACCCGGCCTCCACAGCCTTCTGTGGCAATGGATTCCACAGATTCAGCACCCTTTGGCTGAAGAAGTTCCACCTCATCTCAGTTCTAAAGGGTTGTCCCTTTGTTCTGAGGCTGTGGCGAAAGGATAAATGTTAGTCCAGCAGCACTCTTGTCACATTCACATCATGCACAAGACCGACAGCAAGTTACAGCAGCCTGCATTTATAATGTGCATGTAAAATAGACAAAAAACATATCCAAAGATACTACACAGAGGCTTTGTCACAAAATTGACATTCAAGTGACCAGAAGACCATAGGATCATAAGACCATAAGACATAGGAGCAGAATTAGGCCACTCGACCCATCAATTCTGCTCCGCCATTCAATCATGGCTGATATTTTTCTCATCCCCATTCTCCTGCCTTTTCCCCATAACCCCTGATCCCCTTATCAATCAAGAACACATCTATCTCTGTCTTAAAGACACTCAATGACCTGGCCTCCACAGCCTTCTGTGGCAAAGAGTTCCACAGATTCACCACTCTCTGGCTGAAGAAATTCCTCCTCATCTCTGTTTCAAAGGTTGATCCCTTCAGCCTGAGGTTGGGCCCTCTGGTTCTAGTTTTTCCTACTAGTGGAAACATCCTCTCCACGTCCACTCTATCCAGGCCTCGCAGTATCCTGTAAGTTTCAAAAAGATCCCCCCTCATCCTTCTAAACTCCAACGAATACAGACCCAAAGTCCTCAAACGTTCCTCATACGACAAGCTCTTCATTCCAGGGATCATTCTTGTGAACCTCCTCTGGACCCTTTCCAGGGCCAGCATATCCTTCCAAAACTGCTCACAATACTCCAAATGGGGTCTAACCAGAGCCATATACAGCCTCAGAAGTACATCCCTGCTCTTGTATTCTAGCCCTCTCGACATAAATTTTAACATTTCATTTGCTTTCCGAAACTGCTGACTGAACCTGCACGTTAACCTTAAAAGAATCTTGAACAATGACTCCCAAGTCCCTTTGTGCTTCTGATTTCCTAAGCATTTCCCCATTTAGAAAATAGTCTATGCCTCCACTCCTCTTTCCAAAGTGCATAACCTCACACTTTTCCACATTGCATTCTATGGGATGTGGAAGAGATGGGCGTTAAGGAGCATCTTAAAGGAGGAATGGGAGGCAGAGGGGCTGACAGAGGGAATTATCGAGTAGGGAACTTGGCAGCTGAAGGATCAGCTGGGAATGCAGGGCTAACAGGACTGGAGGGGGAAATGCCAGAGAACGGAGTCAGTGAGGCACAAAGTGGATGAGGTTATAGGGTGGCACAGTGGTTAGCACTGCTGCCCCACAGAGCCAAGGACTCAGGTTCAATTCCTGGCTTGGGTCACTGTCTGTGTGGAGTCTACACATTCTCCCCGTGTCTGCGTGAATTTCCTCCAGGTGCTCCGGTTTCCTCCCACAGTCCGAAAGACGTGCTGGTTGGGTGCGTTGGCCAAGCTAAATTCTCCCTCAGTGCACCCAAACAGGCACCGGAGTGTGGTGACGAGGGGATTTTCACGGTTACTTCATTGCAATGTTGATGTAAGCCTACTTGTGACAATGATAAATAAACTTTAAATTTAGATAAGCACCGGAATTCTACCGCCCGCCACAGGAATCAGAGTGGGCGAGGGACGCGCAATGGGAAGGCCCGTTGACCTTGGGCGGGATTTTCTAGTCTCTGGTCGAACGAGGCCGTAACACCCTGTCCAAGGAGTTTGTGGCCACAAAAAAAAAACATTTTAAATCCCAAGAGCAGAAATTTCTTTGTGAGAATTTGAGAACCAAGAAAAAGAAAGATATGCATTTTCGCTCCCTTCACAACCTCAGGGCATGGCAAACTGTTTGGCAGCATATAAAGTCCTTTTGACATGTAGTCACTGTTATGATATAGGGAAACATGGCAACCAGCTTAGATAGCTCAAGGTTCCAAAAACAGCAATGAAATTATCTGTTTTCTAGTGGATGCTGGTTAAGGGATAAATAATGGGCAAGAACTCTCCTGTTTTTTAACTAGCACTGTGGAATCTTCTGCATCCACTTGAAGTTTAATGACTTATCTGAAGAATGGCACCTCCAACAGTACAGCACTGCCACAGCGCAGCACCAAGGTGTCAGGATTCTGTGCTCAAGTAAAAGCAAAATACCGCAGACGCTGGAAAAGAAATGAAGACTGCAAATGCTGGAAAAATCTAGCCGGTCTGGCAGTACCAGAGAGAGAAAGTGTTAATGTTTTGAGTTCAATGTGAAACAGCTCTCAGCCAGAGGTAAAGGCAGTGTGGGGTGATGCTGCAAGGGAGAAGTCTTCAGTTCATAGGTGTTTCACGTCCACTTATTATGTTACCTTTTTACTGTGAATCTGACTTTAAAATGTGAGAGAGAAGCCAAACTGAGTTTCTGATAATGCAACACAGCAGAGAATCAGCTCCGAAAGTGTCAGAAGTGTCACATTACTGCTCCACTCCTTGTCATCAGCCAGGTAGGGTGAGTAAGGCACTGCTAGTGTACAGCCTGACCTTTGTTTCAAAGAAGAGAATGCAGTGTTTCTCCAAATGTTATCTCATTTGTTAAAAGCACCAACTGCTTTGCCAACTTCAGCTGATACCTCTTCCAATATTAGCACCAAGACACGTGTTACTCCTACGATATCTGTAGTATTTCTCTGTCAGCCTGGTGTTGTTATTGCTGTCATCCATTCCAACCTTCATGGTCTTCATTTCGGTTTGTGACTTTTGTTTTGAATAATTCCTCGGTTTTGAGGACGTTGCCCTTTTTCAAAGTTTTCAAACTTTCAGTGTCACAAGTAGGCTTACATTCACACTGCAATGAAGTTACCGTGAAAATCCCCTAGTCCCGACACTCTGGCGCCTGTTTGGGCACACTGAGGGAGAATTTAGCATGGCCAATGCACTAACCAGTCTTTCAGACTGTGGAAGGAAACCGGAGCACCCAGAGGAAACCCACGCAGACACGGGGAGAACACGTAGTCTCCACACAGACAGTGACCCAAGCTGGGAATTGAACCCGGGTTGAGTGAACCAGGGCACTATGAGGCAGCAATGCTAACCAGTGTGCCACCCCCTCCAGCTTTTGCGAACATTGCCAGATCAACTGTGAAATCCAAGGCCCATGAGTCTATCTATCTCCAGCAACAGTTCAGGGTTTTGGTTGGTGTATTGGAGATAATACAAGCATGATGAGATGCTTCTCTGCTTCTGGCCCGGTCTTTACTTTGTGTCACACTGGTATGGTATCCTCCCTTTAATACGGCTCTCTCTCACACTGGAGTATTTCTTAGTGATGCTTATGGTGCTTTCTTGGGGAAATCCACATGCCGTGCCTGTGAGTAAGCTTAACAATTCTATCGAACCTCTTTTTAAAAACACCACAGTTAAAGACTGAGCAGGTCCCTTAATACAATTTGCTACAAGGTCGCGAAGTACAAAGGTTTGATCATTGCCTGATCTTGTATTTCTGAAGAAGTGCCAGACAGACTCGAAACCTTTTCTCACTTTTCTCTCTCCACAGATGCTGGCAGACCTGTGGACCTTTTCCAACACTAACTGCTTCATTTCAGATTTCCAGCATCCGTGCAGTGTTTTGCTGACTCTCGTTGTAAAGTCAACCTGTCTCCACCCACCTTTTCATCTGCAGCCATCTTACTCCTCCGTTCAGCAGCATGATATCACTCATGTTTCCATGGCCCTGTATTCAGTCAGCCCATTATACTGTGCAATACTAATGTCCCTTAGGGAAGGAAATCTGCCGTCTTTACCTGGTCTGGCCTACATGTGACCCCAGAGCCACAGCAATGTGGTTGATTCTCAACTGTCCTCAGACAACTAGGGATAGACAATAAATGCTGGCCAGCCAGCAATGCCCATGTCCCACAAATTAATTTTTTTAAATCCCCCTTTTAGATACCTCTTCTTTAGACTTCCATTCTCTGTGATTCTTTCCTACTTCTACATTACTTAATAAGTTCTCATTGTATCCTCACATTCTTGACCATTTAAGCTGCCAATTTGTAAGTTCGGGAATGCTCTCCAGTCAGCTTTATGGCTTCCCTGGTTTCCCCAAATTTGCAGAGCTGCATTTGTATCTTAGGTCCTATTCCGTTCTTTCTGCAACATATAACGCAATTTTTTTTAAAACTCATTTACGGGATGCGGGCTTCACTGGCCAGGCCAGCAGTTATTACCCACCCCTAATTGCCCTCGAGAAGTTCGTGGTGAACCACCTTCTTGAACCACTGCAGTCCATGTGGTGTCGGTGAACCCGCAGTGCAGTTAGAGAGAGGACTCCAGGATTTTGATCCAGTGACTGTGAAGGAACGGCGATATATTTCCAAGTCAGGATGGTGAGTGGCTTGGAGGGGAACTTCCAGGTGGTGGTGTTCCCATGTATCTGTTGTCCTTGTCCTTCTAGATGGTAGTGGTCATGGGTTTGGAAGGTGCTGCCTAAGGAACCTTTTAGCCTGATGGGTTTTCATAAAGACATTAGCAATGTGAAGATACCAGGAAAGCCTGATGGTTAAAAGGACTAACTCTTTATCAGGCAGACTGTGGGAGCAGCAAAGAACAGGATGTGCAGTCATGGAATATGCATGAGAGTTGATTGGACAGTGACTGTTGCTATGCCTTGAACAGGTAGTGATTGAACACAGACCTCTGTGCACCATGTCCCTGAGAGAATTACGGCCCCCTGACAGAGGCACGACTTTTCACGATGAAAAAGACAGTGATTGATTAGTGCCTGTCCTGTGAGTACATGACTGGAAACATGATCAGTGCCAGTGAGACCTGTATAAGGAGGAGAGATTCAGAGACATCGGCAGCTGTAACCTTGGATCAACCACAACAGAAGAAGCAGCAAGACCCTGAGTCTGGGACTCAGAGACATCAGAACAAAGCCCATTGTGAGGGTTCACCTCACCATGAGTAATATCTCGAAGTCCAAATTGTGAGTTTGAATATTCTACGAAGTTTTGATACTTTTTGAATACTTTGTGTATAATGAAGTAAGTCAGAAGTTAAATACTTCGTTTGACAAAGTATTTGTCAAATACAAAGTTGATGCCTGATGTGCTAAGGTTTTGCAGTACAGTTTGATACTTTGGTGGTAACTTGGTGGAGTACAATAAAGGAGGTTTGTTGTACAATCATTCGGAAGTTTGAGTATTTTTGTCCACGGTGTCCATTGACGCCGAGTTTGAGGGCAACGAGCTTAACCTGTGGCTGAGTTTGGTAAAGAGGTGAACTGTCATGAAGGGATTGAACAGTGCTAGAGTATTACACTTTTCAATTGCAAGTACCATTAAAAATAGCAGTCTATCAGCGCTATCAAACCACTTTACACTTTGTATAGAAAAGGTTGATAGTTATTAACCTGCAAGAAAGCCCATATAAAGAGAAGTTTCCCAATTGTTTTCTCCCAGCTCTTTGTTTTGACATCCTGATAGAATTCAATAGTTATTTCATTAATCTGTGTTAATCTTATGATAATCGTACCAGAGAACAGCTCCAACATCAGTACCATCTCCTCCTGAGCACTCTCCTGCCTTGAGGTCATTCATGTTCTAATGTGCAGAGTGTATCTGAAGACCATGTACCACACAATTAACACTCCCAGCGGTATGAATGGATAGCAAAAAATAGACGTCTCATTCCTAGAAATCTCTGAGCCCAGAGAACAGCTAAACATCCCAGTGTTCTCCTGTCGCAGTGTGAGATCAAATCAAAGTGACATAACCTATTCTGAGGAGGTGAAACAAAGTGAGCGGGCATGACAGGTAAACTATTAATCAGGAATCTCTCTCCAAGGCTCTTCTACCTCGCCTGCCCCACTCCGGGGTGGGTGACATTCCCAAAACGGAAATCTCCATTGGCCTCGGGCAGGATTTTACGATCTCGCCCAAAAAGTGTCCCATCACGGTACTCAGTCTAGTAACGGAACATATTTGACTTGCAACGTCCTGCCCACCAGGGGTGCAATAATTATTTCAAAAGGGAGGTCACAAGTGTGTAAGACCGCCGCAGTATCAAACTAAAGCAAGGGCCGACATCCCAAGCTAACACCAAGTGTGTTGCAGCAAATAGTAAGCCACATTGACATGATCCATAGAGGTGGAAAGCAAGGCCGCTGTTTTAATCAATTCAGTGGCAGCAGTCTTTGCCCTTCAAGACCAGGGCATCAAGCAAACATTTACCTGTGCTTAGCAAAACTGTAAGAAGTTTAACAACACCAGGTTAAAGTCCAACAGGTTTATTTGGTAGCAAAAGCCACACAAGCTTTCCGAAAGCTTGTGTGGCTTTTGCTACCAAATAAACCTGTTGGACTTTAACCTGGTGTTGTTAAACTTCCTACAGTGTTTACCCCAGTCCAACGCCGGCATCTCCACATCTTGGCAAAACTCCCAAGGATTACCCAAAGGGGTGAATTTATAGCAACTGGAAGCAAAGGCAGTTGCGTGTCGGCCAAGATCTTGTTCAAGGCCAATCGTGGGCTGCGGTGGGGAATTTCTGTCGAGTTCGACAGGATGGCAGAAAATCAAATAGTTTATTCCAGATCATGGATAGCATCAGTGAATGTAATCATCAGGAATATTTCAGGCCCGCGACAGTTCACAGCCAATTAAATGTATGTCTGTGGGGAACACAACTTCCCTTCCTTCGCAATATAAAGCCAGAAGCAACTGACCTTCCATTTATGGATGTGGTTAAAGATCTAAACCGGCAATTTGATAAAACACAGATAAGAAGTATAACTTAAAGAAAGTTCAGTTAACACTTTTCCATGTATCATTTCACTGAGCTCCAATCTGTGCCGATTTGTTTTTAGGTTATTTTCACGTGAGGGGGAAAAAAAGAGAAGTTCCTGCCCTTTTTTGAACATACATATGAATTAGGAGCAGGATAGGCAATTTGGTCCCTCAAGCCTGCTCTGCCAGTCAGTGAGACCTTTGCTGGGATTGTAACCTCAGCTTCCCGCCTCTCCCATCCTCTCCTCCCCACCCCCCTCCCGCCCCCATCCTCGATAACCTCTCAGCCCCTTACTTATCCAGAATCTATCAACCTCCGCCTTAAAAATGTTCAAAGACTCTAATTGCACCGCCTTTTGACAAAGAGAATTTCAAAGACTCACAACCCTCAACAGTGCATTTGTGATCCAATTGCCCTGTGACACTGCCCAATACCCTCCCTAGCTGGCCATGGCTTGCCCTCCCTCATCCCAGCCCACACTGCTACCCTGCACCTCCCATCGCTTGCTGTTGCTGGCATCGTACTGACATTACCCACGACAAATACATTTCAATATTTTCACACACTCTATAAATGGATGCAAACGTTCTAGAAAATGGTGATTATATACTCAGGATAGTTAAGCCCGCAAAACTATCCAGCAGAAAACCAGCCTGGTCCACTAGATTCATTAAAATAAGCAAAGTATTGCAGAAGCTGGCATCTGAAACAAGAACAGAGGATGCTGGAAAAACCCAGCAGGTCTGGCAGCATCTGTCAGACCTGCTGGGAGAGGAAAGAGTCTGTTTGTCTCTTCTTCAGAGCTAGAGAGAGGGAGAAATGTGTTGGATATTATCGTGTAACTGTGAGAGATTGCAACAAAGATACAGCAAGCTTAAGATAACGAGACAGATGGCCGTGTGTGTGTTATGCATGTGTGTGTGTTTGTGTGTATGCGTGTGTGTGTGTGTTATGCATGTGTGTGTGTGCTTGTGTGTGTGTGAGTATTAATTGAGACAAAGGTTGTATACTCAATTCACTTTCTGACTTTTGAGGCAAGCCATAAGTGGAAGCAAAATGTAATTCTTCTATCAACCACAGTTGTTCTGACTTCCACAATATATTGCTCATATTTTTCCCCTCAGGCTGTACTTTCCACACGCACCTTTGTGCATGTCCAATATTTGAGCTAGAGTATCAGCTCTGGGGCAGGCAAGGACTTGAAACGGGTTTTGCCACAAACCATGCAGAATGGCACGGTGGCACAGTGGTACGCACTGCTGCCTCACAGCGCCAGGGACCCGGGCTCGATTCCTGGCTCGGGGTCACTGTCTGTGTGGAGTTTGTACGTTCTCCCCGTGCCTGCGTGGGTTTCCTCCGGGTGCTTCGGTTTCCTCCCACAGTCCGATAGACGTGCTGGTTAGGGTGCACCGGCCATGCTAAATTCTCCCTCAGTGTACCCGAACAGGGACCAGAGTATGGTGACTAGGGGATTTTCATAGTAACTTTATTGCAGTGTTAATGTAAGTCTACTTGTGACTAATAATAACTAAACTAAATAAAAGAATGCTTGAAGTAGGAAGAATCCACATTGCTGTAACAATGATAAAACCACACGTCAAATCCAATCTACAGACATAACTCTCCCATTAACTTGTGAATTGGGGGAAGGGGGGGAAGAGAATTCCATCCTATATCTCTGACACTGGACTCCAACATTAGAAATAGCACAGATCTCGATAAACATTCTGCCGGAGTATTTATAGTACTTTTTCATCTCAGTGCAGGCAGATAGGGCCAACTCAGATACATAAACATGCTTCTAGTTGCTGTTATGACAAAGCTTTGGTGAGCACACAAGGCAGTACACATTATTCTACACGGAACACAGTGGGGTAGATCATCGCCATCACCAGCTCGAGATAATTTGGCCGGGCAGATCACAGAGGATCTGTATATCCTGTCTGATTTTCATTGTGTTGAACTCAACAATGATGACAAGCATCTACCCACTGTGTCTGGGATTCTGCTGGAAGAGGAATGATTGTAATCAAAATATTCTTTCTCTCAGTGTGCATGATACAGGAAGGGTGATTGGAATTTTGATCAAAGTGGAGATGTTCGCTGATGATTGCACAATGTGCAGCACCATTTGTGATGACTCAAATACCTAAGCAGCCCAGGCAAATATAGATCCTGGACAATATTCAGGCTTGTACTGATGAATGATAATTAACTTTTGTGTCACGCAAGTGTTGGGCAATGTCTATCCCCAGCAAGTGAGAATCTAATCACCTCCCCTCAACATTTAATGGCATTGCCATTGCTGAAGCCATAAGACCATAAGATATAGGAGCAGAATTAGGCCATTCGGCCCATCGAGTCTGCTCCACCATTCAATCATGGCTGATATGATTCTCATCTCCTTCTCCTGCCTTCTTCTCATAACCCTCGATCCCCTTATTGATCAAGAACCTATCTATCTCTGTCTTAAAGACACTTAATGACCTGGCCTCCACAGCCCTCTATGGCAATGAGCTTCACAGATTCACCACCCTCTGGCTGAAGAAATTCCTCCTCACCTTAGTTTTAAAGAAGCGTCCCTTCACTCTAAGGTTGTGCCCTCGAGTTCCAGTCTTTCCCACTAGTGAAAACATCCTCTCCACGTCCACTCTATCTAGGCCTCTCAGTATTCTGTAAGTTTCAATTAGATCCCCCTGATCCTTCTAAACTCCATCGAGTATAGACCCAGACTCCTTAACCACTCCTCATATGACAAACACTTCATTCCAGGGATCACTCTTGTGAACCTCCTCTGGACCCACTCCAAGGCCCCCACAATCAACATCCTGGGAGTTACCATTGACTTGAAACTGAACTAGTGGGATTGGTAGAGTGGGGGATATGCCAGACCATGAGGTAACAACAGATTGTGCTGGACTACAGTTCTGCTGTTGTTGATGGTCCACAGTTCCTCATGGTTGCCCAGTCTTGAGTTGCTAGATCTGTTCAGTACCTATCCCATTTAGCGCAGTGGTACTGCCACACAAGATCGAGGGCATCTTCTGGCTTTCAGTCTTCTTCTTTTACAAGTACTGTGAATGTCTTCGATAATACTGCGAACTATTTGTTTAAAACAGCACTTCCGTTTTTGACTTATCAACACGGTGGCACAGTGTATGACACTGCTGCCTCACAGTACCGGGGACCCAGGTTCGATTCCCGGTCTTGGGTGACTGTCTGTGTGGAGTTTGCATGTTCTCCCCATGTCTGCGTGGGTTTCCTCCAGGTGCCCTAATTTCCTCTCACACTCCCAAGATGTGTGGATCAGGTTGATTGGCCGTGCTAAATTGCCCCTTAGTGTCCAAAGATGTGCTGCGGGCTAGGTTGATTGGCCCTTAGTGTCAGAGGGGCTAGCAGGGTAAATGCATGGGGTTATGGGGATAGGATCTGGTTGGGACTGTTGTCGGTGGAGGATCGATGGGCCGAATGGCCTCCTTCTGTGCTGTGGGGATTCTATGATTCTATCAATCATAAGGGAATTAAGTATCAGTACAGTGTAACTATATCATGACGGGAACATAAGGTGTGAAGCTTGTCGATAATGCTTCAAAACCCCCTAATTGCACAAACGTTTGGGGAGTGTTGTTTTGGAAAATAATTATCCAAGTATTTAAGATGAATTTTCCTCTTCCAATTGCCTTTCGTTTATGAAAACATTTGATTCATTCATCCCATGTGCATCTTGCAATTAGGTCAAGGCACTTGGTTGAAAATATGCCATCGGGCACAGGTTGTTGTATGATGTTTTCAACATTAATCAGTTAGACTTCCTTCATCCTGTTACTTTTCTTTTATTTCCCAAACCTTTCTCTCAGCAACACTATTGTTATTCTGGCTGACAGGGGAAAGGCCGGAAGAGATACTTTCAGGAACAGTCAAGGTCCTGCTAGCCCCTTCGCTCTCCTTCTCCTGTATTGCAAACATTCAAAAGGAAACTAAACGAGTTCCTTCGGGTGAAAGACATCGAGTGATAAAAGCTAGGTGCGTTGAATGGGGATCATGGCCCCCACTACCCTGACATCCTGGAGCTTACCTTGAGGGTTCAGAGGGGCACGTCTCACAGATTATTTTTTCTCCGAATCTTCTCTCAGGAATTTGCACCGCTTACCTGAGAGAACTGGAGCGGAGGGTTCGGGGCATGATTGGGTTGCAGTCTGGGAGATGAGATCGAATTGATGCACCAGCTGGTCTTTTGGTTTTCTGTATGTCCGTAACTAGAAGCTTTTTAAAAAAGTTTTAAAGTTTTATTTATTAGTGTCACAACTGAGCTTACATTAGCACTGCAATGAAGTTACTGTGAAAATCCCCCAGTCGCCACACTCCGGCGCCTGCTCGGGTACACTGAGGGAGAATTTAGCATGGACAATGCACCTAACCAGCACGTCTTTCGGACAGTGGGAGGAAACTGGAGCACCGGGAGGAAATCCACGCTGACACGGGGAGAACAGTGACCCAAGCTGGGAATCGTCCCTGGCGCTGTGAGGCAGCGGTGCTAACCACTGTGGAGAAGTGACTTAAATCACGAGAGCAGGCCAATGCAAAAGCCCTTTGAGGCAGAGATCGGAACAGGAATCCCTTAATTGACAGTCCAATGTTTGCCTATTGTGGTTATCTGTTCGCCCTGATTTGTATAACTCAGCGGCAACAATTAAGACGAGGCAGTGTTCATTCAGGAAAAGTCGAAACCGCAGAAAACACAAGCGTAAACTTTGTTATTTAACATCATACCAGGCAAAATAAACAAGGCCAGGCTGAACCGCTTTGCACCAGCTAAAAAACAGTAAATAAAGGCCCATCTGTTCTGTGCCGAGGCAGCAGGAAGATTCTGCTTGGGATGATGAAAGACCTCCATGCACACTGGCACAGTGTGACCTGGAAAAATAAACCAAGGATCCCGATGTCTCCCACACTTCATCCCTGAAGCCTCCAAAAGGCAAAGGTGCATGTGGGACACATTACTGCCTGTGAAACCAGGGCCCCTCCACAACCCAAAGCACCGGAGAAGACCAGTTGTCAATATAAACATTAGCAAGCAAGTGGCCCTCTGCTGGTGATAAATGCACTTTAACCCAGGACTGCTAACCCAGGACTGTGTCCCTCACTGAAACAAATAAGTGTTGCATCTATCTGCAGGGACTGCATTCCTTGAGATACGCTTGAATTGGGTTTATGGAAATGATAGTTGAGATTTTGTTTTATTCATTCATGCATTGTGGGCATAGCTGGCTGGGCCAGCATTTATTGCCCATCTCTAATTGCCCTTGAGCTGAGTGGCTATTCGACAGTCAACCATATTGCTGCAGGATCTGAAGTCACATGTAGGCCAGGTAAGGATGGCAGATTTCCTTCCCTAAAGGACATTAGTGAACCAGATGGGATTTTACAACAATGGTTTCATGGTCATCATTAGACTTTTAATTCCAGGTTTCTATTGGATTCAAATTTCACCAGCCGCTATGGTGGGATTCGAGCCCTGGGTCTCTGGATTAGTAGCCCCGTGACAATACCACTATGCTGCCATCTCCCCATAGAATAGGATGGTTTAACCAGACAGTGCTAATGCCAATGCAACCTTAAGCCTTTCTGTCATAACTAATCATGCAATGATTTTAAAGCAAGTTGCTCAGAGCATGAGAAATTTTGAATCGAGAAATTTAATGCACAAATTACTGCCAGCAAGTATCAAGGAATCCTAATGCACTTTCATTGATTATTTAGCTGTTCTCTGCATTCCAGTAAGCTTAATGACATAAAATGATAAGGTTGGTGCACTAAAAGCTTTAATGTAATCAATTATTCCAGACCTTAATCATCAAAATAAAAAAAAATTGCATTTACATTGCATCTTTCATGAGCTTACAACATCCCAAAGCACTTTACAACCAAGACTGTAACACATTCTCCCCGTGTCAGTGTGGATTTCCTCCGGATGCACCGGTTCCCTCCCACAGTCCGAAAGACGTGCTGGTTAGGTGCATCGGCCATGCTAAATTCTCCCTCAGTGTACCCGAACAGGCACCGGAGTGTGGCGACTAGGGGATTCTCACAGTAACTTCATTGCAGTGTTAATGTAAGCCGACACAAAAACAGAGAATGCTGGAAAATCTCAGCGGGCCTGACAGCATCTGTAGAGAGAATAGAGCCAATGTTTCGAATCTAGGTGACCCTGGGTCAGAGCTGGGCAGTGCTGAGATTTTCTAGCATTTTTCTTTTTTTGTTTCAGAGTCCAGCATCCGCTGAATTCTGCGTTTATCCTAACGTAAGCCGACTTGTGACACTAATAAATAAGCTAAACTTTAACTCAGACAAGCAACAGAGGGCAGCTGAAGCAAGAGCAGGCATCCTTTTGAACTGAGTGATGGTAGTTAGGGTTCATTGTTGAGGCAGAGTAACAGAAGCTTTTGTCTATACCTTTGGCCAATTGTACATGTGACCTACCAACTCTCCGAGCCTATTTTGCACCAACTGTAAAATGCCTTTGGGTACTTTGTTATGCAAAAAATCAAATATAATTGTACAGACCTGGGTGCAATAAGCAGACAATGGCCCTGATTTTATTGGCACGGCCGCCCAAGGCTCATAAGATCGAGGCCAAAGGGGAATGCTATTCTGCGCGCCTTGCCCGTGCCGATTGCCGGTAGAATCAGGGCCAATGTGTTCCATCCTTCGACATTCAGCTCGTTGTGCATAAATTAACATGTTTGTTCGTTTTCAAATCACTTAATAATAATGCAAATCTCGGGGAAGTTTCATTCTCAGTCATGTGACCTGCAAAAGACTTTACAGTGGATGGCAGACATTGGGTGGTGCAACCATGTTCTCAATGATATCATGCACTCAGATTGTGCAGAAGTATTTCTGCATGCATCGCAGGGTTTGTTAATTTTCTGAGAATTATTCTCTTTCTCAGAATTCAGTGATGATTTTTCTGCACGGTAGCCAAGTAACTGAACAACAAAAACACAGCGATCAAAAGACAAAGTGTGCTAAAACAAAAAGGAACCCACTCAATCCATGACTTAATTCAAAAAGTGCCCCTAGCACGTGACAAGAGCAATCACTCAGTGGCTCATTTTCAAGATGAGGTATACAATGGAAGGACCAAGCACCACAGGTTTGCCCACTGCTCTTCCCATATGCATAAAACGGGTAGGTGGTGGCATATGGGTGGCACAGTGATTAGCACTGCTGCCTCACTGCACCAGGGCCCGGGTTCGATTCCCTGCTCGGGTCACTGTCTGTGCGGAGTCTGCATGTTCGCCCCAGGTCTACTTGGGTTTCCTCCGGATGCTCCAGTTTCCTCCCACAGTCTGAAAGACGTGCTGGTTAGGTGGATTGGCCGTGCTAAATTCTCCCTCAGTGTACCCGAACAGGCGCCGGAGTGTGGCGACTAGGGGATTTTCACAGTAACTTCATTGCAGTGTTAATGTAAGCCGACTTGTGACTAATAAATAAACTTTAATGGTATTGTCACTGGATTATTAATCCAGAGACCCAGGGTAATACTCTGGGGATCCGAGTTCTAATCCCATCTATGGCAAATGGTGAAATTTGGATTCAATTTGAAATAAAATCTGGAACAAAAAGTCGAATGAAGACCATTAAGCCACTGTCAAATACCAGAAGAAACATCTGGTTCACTCATGTCCTTTCGGGAGGGAAATCTGCCGTCCTTACTGGGTCTGGCCTACATGTGACTCCAGAGCCACAGCAATGCGGTTGACTCTTAACAGTTCAAGGGGCAATTAGGGATGGGCAATAAATGCTGGCCCACATCCCATGAATGAATAAAAGAACCTGTGATAGTTTTATATCCTAATAAATGCATGAGCAGCAGCGGCACAGAAGCAACCGTCTAAAAGTTACATGAATACCAAGAGAACAAGGGTCATGAAAACATAAGATCATGAGACATAGGAGCAGGTATAGGCCACCTGGCTCATCAAGCCTGTTCTGCCATTCAATTAGATAATGACCGATCTGACTTATCTCCACTTTGCTGCCTGATCCCCATACCCCTTAACTCCCTTTTAAGCCAAAAAAATCAGTCTAACTTAATCTCGAAAATATTCAACGATCCAGCCTCCAAAAGCTAAAGCTTATTTATTAGTCACAATTATACTTACACTAACATCGCAATGAAGTTACTGTGAATATCTCCTTATATGGGAGAGAATTCCAAACACTAATGACCTAAAAGAACAAATTCCTTCTCATCTCCGTCTGAAATGGGTACCCTTTATTTTTAAACTGTGCCCCCTAGTTCCAGATGCCCCCAAGAGAGGAAATATCCTCCCAGAACTAACCCTGTCAAGCAGCCTCAGAATCTAATGTCTTCCAATAAAATCACTTCTCATTCTTCTAACCTCCAATGAGTCTCGACCCAATTCCTTCATCGCAGCAGTCAGCCCAGTGAACTTTTTCTGAGCAGATTGCAATGCAAGTATATCACTCCTTAAGTAAGGAGACCAGAATAGTGCATAAAACTCTACCGTCTCAGCTGCCACAGAATCGGAGCGGGCAAGGGTCTGATAACGGAAAAAATCCATTGACCTCGGGCAGGAATTTCAGGTCTCGCTCGAGTGAGGCCATAAAATCCCACCCAAAGTGTTGTCTCATCATTATCCAGTACAGTTGTAGCAAGATTTCCATATTTTTATACTTCATCCCTCTTGCCAAACACTAATGACCTAAAAGAACAAATTCCTTCTCATCTCCGTCTGAAATGGGTACCCTTTATTTTTAAACTGTGCCCCCTAGTTCCCTCTTGGACCAACAATCCATTGCCCATCTACCTGCCAAAGTGGACAAACTCGCATTTTCCTACATCATACCCCATCTGCTAACTTTTTGCCATACTCTCTTAATTGATCTGTTTCTTTGCAGATTCTTTGTCAACTTCTCACAACTTTCTTTCCATCTATCTTTGCATCATCAGCAAACATGACTACACTGCAGCCACTCCATTCAGTCCCTTCATCCAAGTCATTAATACAAGTGAGGTGCCGGCACTGATCCCTGCAGTACTCTGCTAGTTACACTCTGTCAACCTGAAGATGTGAGGTGGAGATGCCAGCGTTGGACTGGGGTGGGCACAGCAAGAAGTCTCACAACGCCAACACTCACCCGAGGAAGGAGCAGCGCTCCGAAAGCTCATGATTCCAAATAAACCTGTTGGACTTTAACCTGGTGTTGTGAGACTTCTAACTGAACACTTGAAGATGTACCATTTATCCTGTGAACTCTTCATTTCCTATTAGTTAGCCAATCGCCTATCCATACAAATACAGTGCGGCCCCGTTATAACGCGATGGTTGGGGTCCATAAAATGTTATCGCAAAAAAAGCGGGGTCGCACTAAATCGGGGTCGCGCTAAATTTGCCAACTTTTCACGGAAAAAGAAGGGTCCAATGATTCATCGCGTTATATCCGAATTCATGTTAAATTGGGGTGCGTTAAATCGAGGTTCCACTGTATATCACAACCAACACCCGGAGCTCTTTTCTGTAGCAATTAGTTGAAAGTTTGCTATCGAGCTCCACTTCAACGATTCAGCACTGGTCAGCATCAATTCAGGTGAAGGCTACCCCAATATTATTCCCGCTTTCCCCAGTACCGCTGTCTTTGTTCCGTGATTCAAAACCCCAGGTCTCCCACGTCAACCTTTGAGCCACACATTCAATCTCTAATCCTTCTTACCTTATGCCAACTTGCTTGTGGCAGAGGTGTTAATCCAGAGGTTTGCTGCCCAGACTGGTTGCTCATGCTCCCTCAGTTTAAACCTACCTATGCCATTGGTGGAGTTCCCCAAAACAACTGGATCCTTCCTCTCCCACTCAAAAGTTCACCTCTAGCCCTGAGCAGATGCCCTTAACCCTGACTCTGTTCGTCAACACAGGCTGGGGGACTCCTGTTTCCAGCTGCACAGACGTTATGAAACATTTTGTGGGATTCTTTTACAGGGTTAACCACACCCCATTAGCATTGGTTGAAGCTTAGGAAAACTCTCAAATTA
Source organism: Mustelus asterias (assembly GCF_964213995.1). Lineage (NCBI taxonomy): Eukaryota > Metazoa > Chordata > Chondrichthyes > Carcharhiniformes > Triakidae > Mustelus > Mustelus asterias. The sequence goes on from NC_135819.1 coordinate 35,232,742, forward strand.
TGTCACAGCGTTAATGCACCCAATCCCATGTGTGTTTACTTTTGCTATAATAGAATCCATAGAATCCCTGCAGTGCAGAAAGAGGCCATTTCACCCATCGAGTGTGCACCAACTCCCCGAAAGAGCATCCCACCCAGGCCCTCCCATCTATCTCCCATAACCCTTTGCAATTCTCATGGCCAAACCATCTAACCTGTGGGAGGAAACCGGAGGAAACCCACACAGATACGGGGAGAATGTGCAAACTCCGCACAGACAGTGACTCAAGCCGGGAATCGAACCCGGGTCCCTGGCGCTGTGAGGCAGCAATGCTAACCACTGTGCCACCGCGCCACCTCTTCTTAGACTGCAACAAAGTTATTAAAGTTTATTTATTAGTCACGAGTAAGGCTTACATTAACACTGCAAGGAAGTTACTGTGAAATTCCCCTATTTTTCAATTCTCCTATGTTTAAAAATTTGTAGGCAATTCTTGAGGTGCTTTGAAACAGTAAGTTGCTGAGGCAGAAACTGCCAGTTTATCCTCAGTTAAAAAACAGACAGATGTTTGAGGTGGAGGAAGATATGAGTCTGAGGTAATAACAGTAAATTTCCCTACTATTGTAGGCATAATTCCCTTTTGTTTTAGGCTGCTCACTTTAGTAGAAAATATCCCATGCACCATTCGAAGAAGAGCAGGGAACTCCACCAGTGTCCAGGTCAACATTTCTCCCTCGACAACCACTCATCTGATTTGCTTTTCACAAGGTGGCGCAGTGGTTAGCACTGCTGCCTCACAGCGCCAGGGACCCAGGTTCAATTCCCGGCTTGGTCACTGTGCGGAATCTGCACGTTCCCCCCATGTCTGTGTGGGTTTGCTCCGGTTTCCTCCCACAGTCCAAAGATGTGTGGGTTAGGTCGATTGGCCATGATTAATTGCTCCTTAGGGGAATTAGCGGGGTGAACGTGTGGGGTTACAGGGATGGGGCCTGGGTGGGATTGTTGTTGGTCTGGGCTCGATGGGCCAAATGGCCTCCTTCTGCACTGTAGAGATTCTATGTACAGTTTGGCCATTGGTGCTCCCTATATCACAACAGGATTCCACTTCAAGCCACAAACGAAATAGATACGAAGCACTTGGAATGTCCTGAGGTTGCGATAAAGCACTTTAAAATCTTCCTTTACTGCACCAATACGTGAGAGAGGCCTGCTTGGAGATTTGTTTGGTAAAGCTCCCATATATTCTGTTAGACAGTTCCCAGAACTGGCAGCAACTTCCATTGTAACAGCCAGCAACTTCAGAGAAAAAAACATTTGCTAATCGAATGACTTCCTCACATGCAACACTTTCACGAAAGCCTCTGTTCAAAAACAAACTAACATGACAGGCATAACCAAAACTTTCTCCTCCAACAATAACTCGTTCACAAGCTCCTCACAGATAGAATCTCTGCGTCTAGCATTCCCAAATAACTGATCAGTACACAGCCCTCATTCCGGTCTAGCCCTTGACAATGCAGCACAAGAGGGATGTGTACGATGGTACATTGTTAATGGAGAGATAGTTTAAGGCTTAAGATACAGCAAGAGGCAAACAAACAAAGTGCCCAGCACCATAATACAGAGATTTTGGATGGGATCTTACAACCTCGCTCGCCCCGAAACCGGAAAATCCCGCCTGAGGTTAACGGACCTTTGCATGGTCCTGTCCCACCTGCTACGATTCCCGTGATGGGAAAATTCCGTCCTTTGCCTTTAGGAAACAAATTGACAACAGGGCTACACAAGTAGGTGGACGGAAACATATTTTATCATGTGGTAGGACAAAAAAATGCATTCAAGTTTCCCCAGAAAATACATTGGTTTAGGCAGGACACGATTAATCCATTTAATTTCAACTAATCAATATATTGCAGTCCAATATTAAGATAGTGGGTGGAATTTTACCGGCCCAAGGTTCATTCGATCCAGGCTGAGGCCAACGGAGAATGCTGTTCTTCGAACCACGCCCACCCCCGGAATCGAGACGGGCGTGCCAGTAAAACTCCAGCCACAGAGTTCCCTTATGGACTGCTATTTACTGCGAAGTAAGGGGAAAGGAAACATCTTCGCATTTTATGAACTACTTGCTCTTAAGACAAAGGGAACCTCGAGGTTTAATCTCACATCATTGTCATGTTGACAGCGAGTGTAAATCCAGTAAAGGTGTCAAAGCTGGAGTACAAAGGCTCAGAGCAAACTTTGGAATCTTCTTTCCAACCGAGGCAGATTATTAACTCACTGCACATCTCATAGGCCGAGACTTTATGTCATCGCTCGAGCGAGGCTCGTAAAATCCCGCCCGAGGCCAATGGAGAATTCCGTCCTGCGAGGTGATAAAATTCCGGCCATGGTGTCAGCTGTGGCTTAGTGATGGCACGTTCACACCTGAGTCTGGAGGTTCACTGCACAATGGGCACAAAAGCTAGGCTGACACTGCATTGGGTACTGGGGAAGTGCTGCACTGTCAGAGATGCTGCCTTTCCAATATGATGTTAAACTGAGGCGCTGTCTGGCCACTCAGTTGGATTTAAAGGGTCCAATGTATTACGTCAAGGAGTTCTTCCTGGTGGCCTGGCCAGCATTTATCACTAAAACAAATGATAGGCTGGATTTTACAGCTTTGTTCGTCCTGAAACCGTAAAATCTCACTCAAGTTCAACAGACCAATTGTTCGCTCTCGCTCTGATTCCTATGGCGGGCGGGGCAATAAACTTCCAGCCAATGTGGTTATTAGCAGAGCTGCCATTGTGCAAACTAGTTGCTGTATTTACCTTACTGGCTCCGCTTTGAAAAGTCCATCATTGGCTGGGACACTTTTTGAGGTCAGCAAAGGTACCATATAAATACAGGTCTTTCTTTCTCTGTTCTCCATTTGTAACCAATGGTTACAAATTAGGGCAGCATGGTGGCACAGTGGTTAGCACTGCTGCCTCACAGCGCAAGGTACCTGGGTTCAATTCCCGGTTTGGGGCACAGTCTTTTTTTTTATTCATTCCTGGGACATGAGCATCGCTGGCTGGCCCGTATTTATTGCCCATCCCTAGTTGCCCTTGAGAAGGTGGTGGTGAGCTGCCTTCTTGAATCGCTGCAGTCCATGTGCTGTGGGTTGACCCACAATGCCGTTAGGGAGGGAATTCCAGGATTTTGACCCAGTGACTGCGAAGGAATGGTGATATATTTCCAAGTCAGGATGGTGAGTGGCTTGGAGGGGAACTTGCAGGTGGTGATGTTCCCATGTGTCTGCTGCCCTTGTCCTTCTAGGTGGAAGTGGTTGTGGGTTTGGAAGGTGCTGTCTAAGGATATTTGGTGAATTGCTGCAGTGCATCTTGTAGATGGTACACACTGCTGCTACTGAGTGTCGGTGGGAAGTTTGCATGTTCTCCCCGTGTCTGCGTGGGTTTCCTCCAGGTGCTCCAGTTTTCTCCCACAGTCAGAAAGACGTGCTGGTTAGGTGCATTGGCCATGCTAAATTCTCCCTCAGTGTACCCGAACAGGTGCCGGAGTGTGGCAGCTAGGGGATTTTCACAGTAACTTCATTGCACTGTTAATGCAAGCTTGCTTGTGACTAATAAATTTAACTTCAGTGAGGCATGACTCTGCGCACCTCTCTACCTGAACAGTTCATATTCATGACTGTTGTTGTTAGACAAGAGCTAGGCCTTGTAACGATAGTTGGGCCTAGTCTTGAGCCAAAAGCTGCAAACTGAAGGAAACCTGATGATCCTGTCAGTGAGAAAACTGTTGCTTTCTAATTATATAATCTCTTTACCCGGATCAACAATAGGAAATTCCTTTGTTGACAGCAATAATTATCTGAAAGCATTGGAAGTACCTATATCCTTCAAAAGATGATAGCAATGATATGACGTCAGAAATTCTAAAGCATCACATCAGAAATTTGAAAGCATCACGTAAAATTCATTATAAATAGTGCTCTATTTTTTTGGAACTCTGTTCCACTGACTATGAATGGGCGTTGACAATGTCCTCAGTACCCACTCAACTGAGATTTGTTCTGCCCAATAAAATCCACCAAATGCACACAGTTCCTCTTCGAAGTGAAAGGAAATCTTTGGGATGTGTTTCCACTGGGAGAAGTTGAGGCAGAGACCACTGGATCTTCTGAGAGGAGAGTCAGACAATAGGAACAGAAGGAGGCCATTCAGCCCCTCCAGCCTGCTCTGCTATTCAATTCACTGTTAGGCCATGGTTGACCTGCACCCCAACTCCATTCTCCGCCATTGCCCCACATCCTGGGTATAATTTTACCTCCAAAATCTCCCAACTTTCACAGCCTTGTGGGGGAAGATAACCAGATTCCTTCTCAAGCTTCTGGATTTTGCTTCCAAATGTCCAGCTCTTACTGTACTCTCCTTGTTCTCAATTTCCACACAGGAAATTCTTTCAGTCTTACCCCCAACCCCTTTTAACAATTTAAACCCCCTAAATCCTCCACTTAAATTGGACTACAAGGCAAGATCATAGAAATCCTACAGTGCAGAAGGAGGCCATTCGGCCTATCGAGTCTGCACCGACAACAATCCCACCTCAGGCCCCATCAGAACAACTCTACATATTTACCCTGCTAATCCCTCTAACCTGCACATCCCCGGACACTAAGGGGCAATTTAGCATGGCCAACCAACCTAACCCGCACATCCTTGGAGCGTGGGAGGTAACCGGAGCACCCGGAGGAAACCCACACAGATACGGGGAGAACATGCAAACTCCATACAGACAGTGACCCAAGCCAGGAATCGAACCCAATTCCGTTGAGCTGTGAGGCAGCAGTGCTAACCACTGTGCCATCGTGCTGCCCGAAAACAGACGCTGCTGCTGCGCTGTCATGGAAGTTGGCTGCTTGAAGGATTGAACCCCAGTCTCCCGCATGACAGGCAGGGATATTAACTGCTACGCGAATGAAGAAGTTGCTGTGCAACATTCATTTATAATCTAATCTTCACCACCACGTATGAAGTGGAGATTTAAAGTTTGTTTATTAGTTTTACAAGTAGGCTTACATTAACACTGCAACAAAGTTAATGTTAAAATCCCCGAGTCGCCACACTCCGGTGCCTGTTCGGGTACACTGAGGGAGAATTTAGTACGGCCAATGCACCTAACTTGCACATCTTTCAGGCTCTGAGAGGAAACTGGAGCACCCTGAGGAAACCTACGCAGATATGGGGAGAATGTGCAGACTCCAGACAGACAGCGGTCCAAGCCGGGTTCGAACCCCGGTCCCTGGTGCTGTGAGGCGGCAGTGCTCACCACCGTAAAGGGTTATTGGGGAGAATGGGGTCAAATAGATTTGTTGTTCTAGCATAGAGACAACACAGACATAAGGATCCAAATGTTTAAGTTTATTCATTCATATATTTATTAGTCACAAGACTCACATTAACACTGCAATGAAGTTACTGTGAAATTCCCCTAGACTCCACAGTCCAGTGCCTGTTCGGGTCAATGCACTTAACCAGCACGTCTTTCAGATTGTGGGAGGAAACCGAAGCACCCGGAGGAAACCCACGCAGACACGGGGAGAACGTGCAAACTTCACACAGACAGTGACCCAAGCCAGGAATTGAACACAGGTCCCTGGCACTGTAAGGCAGCAGTGCTAACCACTGTGCCACCGTGACGCCCAAGCTATTTATGTGCAGTATAGACATTTATAACGATACCTCATGGATTAAAGGAGTCTTGACTTACAAGGTGTGACGTTTTTGATACACGCTTCCTTCGGCTAGAACTTCTCTTCGCATGAGGGAGCAAGTGGAGCCTTGCAAAATGAGCGTGTTTGCTGCATCGGATCATGTATTTAATGGTTACAAACACACATTCCAGCTATCTTGTTCATAGGCATCTGCCGGGGAGCATGTTTCACCTATGTTGAAGAAGGCATTTCACCTGTCTGCCTAAATGACAGCAATCGAAGAACAAGTATGCAAAGCCGCATTGTAAATGGACTTTATTTGATGCAAAGGTCTTTACAACCTTAGCTGGCATGCCCGAGTGTTATAAAACATGAAACAAAAGCTGAAATTGGCCTTGACATCACTTTATGTAACCAAAGGGTTTTACGGTCGAAGTTGTGAGTTGTACTTTCTGTTCAAGTTAATTGCTGTTTAAGTATGCATTGTTTGTACTTTGATCACAATGCGGGTGACCTCATTCTCCTTCACACTTTTACATGGCAAAAAAGACAATCTCACAGCTTTGTCCCCTTCATTCTTGCCAGTTCTTTGGCAAGTGTACAGTGCAGCTTGTGCTGTCGGTTTTATTCTGTTTATTTTTTAAAAGAATGTTCATTATGGGGCAGTGGCTTGTTGGCGTTGCGGCCGACTGGAAGGGCACAAGTTGGCACTCTGCTCCCTCCTGTGGTGGTCAGAGCCAATGCCTTGGAAAACCCAACCAAGCTAGTTGGCCTAATCATCCCCCACCATTCACGGCTGGACGCGGTGGCAGGATGGCGGAGCTTCGATCGGATCCGCTGGCGGTGGGATTGTTCAGCTCTGTCTCTGATTCGCTGCTTCCCCTGATTGGCACGCCTGTTTGTAACTTCCCCAGGTTGACATCTCATCATTAAGCGTACCTGCTTGCTACTCCCAGCATGCCCTCCTGCACTCTTCATTGAACCAGGGTTGATCCTCCACCTTTTTAGAGTTTTAAAGTTTATTTAGTCTGACCATTCAGCTGGATCCAATTCCCAATATTAGAAAAGACAGGAACAGCAGTCGGTCACTAAGCTCTACAATTCAATTCTCATAACAAACCTGTACCTCGTCTCCATTTTCCCACCCGTGTTCCATATTCCTTCAGACCTTTACTAACAAAAATCTAGCAAATCACAGTCTTAAAAATGTCTATTGACCCAGCACTCACACACTGAATATGGGGAAGTGAGGAGCACTCCACTTCACTACAACCTGCTGTGTAAGGAAATGCTTCCTGATCTCATTTTAAGATTATGCCCCCTCGTTCTGGACTCATAGAACATAGAACAGTACAGCACAGAACAGGCCCTTCGGCCCACGATGTTGTGCCGAGCTTTAACTGAAACCAAGATCAAGCTATCCCACTCCCTATCATCCTGGTGTGCTCCATGTGCCTATCCAATAACCACTTAAATATTCCTAAAGTGTCTGACTCCACTATCACTGCAGGCAGTCCATTCCACACCCCAACCACTCTCTGCGTAAAGAACCTACCTCTGATATCCTTCCTGTATCTCCCACCACGAACCCTATAGTTATGCCCCCTTGTAATAGCTCCATCCACCCGAGGAAATAGTCTTTGAACGTTCACTCTATCTATCCCCTTCATCATTTTATAAACCTCTATTAAGACTCGTTCATCACAGGAAACCATTTCTCTGTATCGATACATTTTACAGACCTCGGGTGCGATCTTACCGGCCGTTCGCGCCACGCTCCCGCTGCAGCGAAGTTGGAGGATTTGGCGCCCAGCCAAATCTCCGTTCACCGCGGCGAGATGGGAAAATCCCGCTGGTGTGAACGGCCGTAACATCCCAGCCCTTGGCTGGGCCATCCCTCAAACTTTCTAAACTCAAGGCAGTAGAAGCCGAGTTTATCCAGGATGTGATCCTTTAGGCTCCAGTATCGTTCAGGTGTCGTACCAGCTCCAAGATGTCAATGCATCTTTCTCGGGTTTCGACGCCTGAGACTGAATGCTTTGTCCAGATGGGGGCTGAGCCAGTCTCCCTACAACTGAAGCATCACTTGCTGACTTCTGTACTGACAAGACATAACACCATGTGGCAGGAAAAGCATTTCAACTCTTCCAGTGACAATGTGGAGTCTGTGCCCCAATTGTTATGGGTGAGGTGTTCGGTGGGCTCCATTCGATGGATGTGGCCGACTCTCTTGATGAATACTTCTCATATTAGATCATTTGAAACAAAAACACACAGAGATCTGCGCAGCAGAAGCCACAGAGTCTGTTTCAGGTCAAGCTTTTGTTCCTGAAATGTAATACTCTGTCCAGGTTACTTCCATCAGCTCAGTCTGCTAGAAAACTCACCAGGCAATAAAGCCTCTTTATATTCTTTTCTGTGCCAAGGGACACAAGATGACTTGCACTGCATTCGCATCCAGTATCAACATCCTGGTGATTACCACTGACCTGAAATTTAACTGGACTGGCCATTTAAATACTGTGGCAGCAGGAGAATGGAAGACTTACAATAAAAAATCCCAAAGAAGTTAGCTTTTTCATTAAAAAAACTCTGCTGACAGTTTCCACAACGAGTGCCTTTTCTATTGCTGCTGTGTTTTCGATTTTAATTTAGCGTGCCAATTCTAATGTGCCTTCCATCTGTCCACCATATTCAAGTAAGCTTCCTCAACAAGCAGGACTTGTTTAAGACTCCGAGTTCATCGGGGAGCACACAGCAGGCAGTGTCTACATAGGCTGCCAGTAAAACTGCCAGCAAAAGGTTAAAATAACAAGGACTACACACTACCATCACCTACGAAGAATCCGGTGCAATAAACAGAAGCTAGGATTTGTAATTCTTCGTGTGAAATGCTAAAGCAAAATCGCGACTTCCCTTTTTATGCCTAGTGTATACTTAAAGCTAGGTTGTTGGTGATTACAGCAACCATGCCGATAAAAATTATATTCCTTAATGTAGCTGGTTTAACAAAACTCCCAGTACTCAGTAAATCACTGCTTTATACTTTGAGAAACGCGTGTGTTTGCTGCACTTCCACTTGATATCACCCCTCCTGCCCCCTTGGATAGCTGGATGATCCCTGAAGCAGGCACAAAGGGGTAGACCAACATCAATGGAAGTTACACTCAGGGCCGATGTAAAGTGGGTCGTCACTCTGTGGAGGCAGTCAACCCTCTTCCTCGGCCAAGGATGGGACCAACATAGAAACATAGAAAACATAGAAGGTCGGAGCTGGAGGAGGCCATTTGGCCCTTCGAGCCTGCTCCGCCACTCATTACGATCATGGCTGATCATCCAACTCAGTAGCCTAATCCTGCTTTCTCCCCATAACCTTTGATCCAACATGTCCTCTCAGCCGAGGTGATTTCCGCAATGTCCGTCTGGGAGCCTGAACGGATGTCCCAGGGAATGTCAACCGACAGCTGAACTTGGGAACACTCAGAATACCTTGGCCGGGCACAAACAGGACAGAATCCTACTAGAACTGGGTTCAACCGCAGCTCCTGATTGCCTGGACAGAGATACTGCCGTGTTTCTATCCTGAATGGAATTTTCAGGGCAGCACGGTGGCACAGTGGTTAGCACTGCTGCCTCACAGCGCCAAGGACCCGGGTTTGATTCCCAGCTTGTGTGATTGCCTGTGTGGAGTTTGCACATTCTCCCTGTATCTGCGTGGGTTTCCTCTGGGTGCTCCGGTTTCCTCTCACAGTCCAAAGATGTGTGAGTTAGGAGAATTGGTCATGCTAAATTAGAGTCCTTTAGTCTCCAAACATGTGTAGGTTAGATGGGTTAGCCAGGATAAATGCACGGGGTAATGGCGATAGGGTGAGTGAGAGGGCCTGGGTAAGGTACTCTGTCAGAAAATCAGTGCAGACTCCACGAGTTGAATGGCCTCCTTCTGCACTGTAGGAATTCTATTTGTTTGAATATTGCAGTAAGGTGCTTATACTTGGAAAGTACATTACGGTCCGATTGAATCCTAGTCCATGGGTACAGCACAAACATTGATAGGAATTCCTCTCTCTATCAACAGAGATCTTAAACCAGTCAGCCTCTGCTTAAACAGAAAGAGGAAGTTCCAATAGAACACTTAATTCACATTATTATCACACTCTCATTGTACCAGACACCAGGGTATTGCCAAACGATTGCCCTGTGACACCATCATATGGCGATGGGACAATGTCACCTGCCTTTACAAAGTTACCTGCTACAAGGATCAGAATGTATCTTGACATAAGCAGTGAGAACGGAATAGAACCATGTGACATTTGCTGACATTCTCTATAAGCTCATCAAATTTATAAAGAAAGCATGGAAATCCTGTAAACTAACTTTAAGCTTATTTATTAGTGTCACAAGTTGGCTTACATTAACACTGCAATGAAGTTACTGTGAAAATCCCTTAGTCGCCACACTCCAGCACCTGTTCGGGTACACTGAGGGAGAATTTAGCACTGCCAATGCACCTCACCAGCACGTCTTTTGGACTGGGGGAGGAAACCGGAGCACCCGGAGGAAACCCACGCAGACACGGGGAGAACGTGCAGACTCCACGCAGACAGTGACCCAAGCCAGGAATCGAACCCAGATCCCTGGCGCTGTGAAGCAGCAGTGCTAACTAGAATACAGGTGCTACATATCGGAGGGAGCTTGCAAAATATTTCTCAAATTTGGCCTTTGACAGGTGGTTCCGATATCTTCTTTACTGTAATGAAGACTTAGGATGCAGGAATGAAAGCAGCAACTGCTGGGAAGATCAAAGAAAAGAACACATGCAAACAGCTGCAGCTAAAGGTGTGATTTATGTAACGGGACCATTTCTCCTCACCGCTTGTATTAGTTCTTTTCTGCAAATTCACATTGTGTGAAAAGCACCATCCCATTTCTTATTTATTTACTTTGATGCTGTTGATTTGTAAAGGGGTTTAATTAACTTCACTATTTACTATCACTGAAACTGGAAGACAATGTTCCAGGGCCAGATGATCTTGTCCTCTGAGCCACCAGGTAGAGTGCCCACCTGTCCTGATCTCAGATCAAAAGACCCCGGTTGGAATTTTGCCACCACGCCCACCCCAGATTTGGAGCTGGCAAGGCTCGCAGGATGGAATTCTGTGTTCACCTCGGGCGGGATTTTATGAGCCTCGCCCGAGCAAGGTCGTAAAATCCTCCCCCGCCCCCCCCCCCCCCCCCGCAACCACCCCCCCCCCCCCCCCCCCCCCCCCCCCCGGCCCCTCCCGCCCCTCGCCATCTCAAATCTTAGGGATGGAGGCCGCTTATGGAGTCAAAATTAGAATGAGGCTGTACAGGGCTGATGTCAGAATGCACCTTGTTGCACAAAAAGGGTTGTGACCATCTTGAATGCTCTTCCCAAAACTGCTGTTGAGTCTTGGGGTGGGGTGGTGCATGGGTGAGGGGTGGGGAAAAGGGTGAGGTCAATTGAACATTTCAAAGCGGTAATTTCTGGACTATGTTGGGAGAGAGTGTTAATGGTTAAGGAAGCAAGGAAATGCAGCTAAGCTACGGATCAGCCATCATCTAATTGAATGACAGAGCTGGCTAGGTCCCCAATGTAACTGAGTTATAGAGTCTCAGAGTTATAGAGGTTTACAGCATGGAAACAGGCCCTTCGGCCCAACTTGTCCATGCCACCTTTTTTTTAAACCCCTAAACTAATTCCAATTGCCCACATTTGGCCCAAATCCCTCTATACCCATCGTACCCATGTAACTATCTAAATGCTTTTAAAAGTCAACATTGTACCCGCTTCTACTACTACCTCTGGCAGCTTGTTCCAGACACTCACCACCCTCTGTGTGAAAAAATTGCCCCTCTGGACACTTTTGTATCTCTCCCCTCTCACCTTAAACCTATGCCCTCTAGTTTTAGACTCCCCTACCTTTGGGAAAAGATATTGACTATCTACCTTGTCTATGCCCCTCATTATTTTATAGACCTCTATAAGGTCACCCCTCAGCCTCCTACGCTCCAGAGAAAAAAGTCCCAGTCTATTCAGCCTCTCCTTATAAGTCAATCCATCAAGTTCCTGTAGCATCCTAGTAAATCTTTTCTGCACTCTTTCTAGTGTAATAATATCCTTTCTATAATAGGGTGACCAGACTGCACACAGTATTCCAAGTGTGGCCTTACCAATGTCTTGTACAACTTCAACAAGACATTCCAACTCCTGTATTCAATGTTCTGACCAATGAAGCCAAGCATGCCAAATGCCTTCTTCACCACTCTGTCCACCTGTGACTCCACTTTCAAGGAGCTATGAACATGTACCCCTAGATCTCTTTGTTCTGTAACTCTCCCCAATGCCCTACCATTAACTGAGTAAGTCCTGCCTTGGTTCAATCTACCAAAATGCATCACCTCACATTTGTCTAAATTAAACTCCATCTGCCATTCGTCAGCCCACTGGCCCAATTGATCAAGATCCCGTTGCAATCGGAGATAACTTTCTTCACTGTCCACTATGTCACCAATCTTGGTGTCATCTGCAAACTTATTAATCATGCCTCCTTTATTCTCATCCAAATCATTAATATAAATGACAAATAACAGTGGACCCAGCACTGATCCCTGAGGCACACCGCTGGTCACAGGCCTCCAGTTTGAAAAACAACCCTCTACAACCACCCTCTGGCTTCTGTCAAGAAGACAATTTTGTATCCATTTAGATACCTCACCCTGGATCCCATGAGATTTAACCTTATGCAACAACCTACCATGCGGTGCCTTGTTGAAGGCCTTGCTAAAGTCCATGTAGACAACATCAACTGCACTGCCCTCATCTACCTTCGTGGTTACCCCTTCAAAAACTCAATCAAATTTGTGAGACATAATTTTCCACTCACAAAGCCATGCTGACTGTCCCTAATCAGTCCTTGCGTATCTAAATGCCTGTAGATCCTGTCTCTCAAAATACCTTCCAATAACTTACCCACCACAGATGTGAGGCTCACTGGCCTGTAGTTCCCAGGCTTTTCCCTGCAGCCCTCTTTAACCAAAGGCACAACATTTGCCTGGTTTATAATCTGGGGAAATCAGAACTTCTGCCAACTCACAACCCAGAAATAGTTTTCACTATTTTACCCCAAAAATGAATTTGGCTCAGTAGTATGTCACACATTGGGATGAGTTGTTTTAGGTCCAGTTGGATTTGCAGATGTTTTTCTCAGTTGGCTTTGTAATACAGTCTTGGAGTGAGAGGATAGTGTCTGCTTAACACAAACCAAAGGAAGGCATCCGTGGCACAATTCACCTTTTTTTTTTATCAAGAAAGACTAGTCGCTGTGATAGTACAGGGCAAAAAACAGACTATCCCCATTTGCACAAAGATGTCCCAGCATCACTCCACAAGCTGTCTTGGTGACCTTCAGTTTGTATGCAGAACCTCATTAGCTCATCCCTCTCCCACATGCTGGCTGCAATCCACTTATCACGGTGCTTAGTATTTATCTCTTTCCAATTATAATGTGCAGGTTCCAGGTTATCCTTCATGGCAACAAAAGAGGAAAATATAGTTGAATATTCAAAAACAGAAGGAAATAAGTTCATCTGAGGATGGTGTGGTAACTGGAGCAGTTTCACACTGGAATCCAGGCAACCCAAACTCAGATTCCAATGTTACCCTTAATTGTGAAATTCCATAAAGTGGGAATTGTGATTACCCCAGAGGCACCAATGAAGATCACCAAGGTTTCCTTGCTTATTGTGAATGTCAGGCACTGCATTTATTTATATAACTGCAAATCTATCATGGCCATTTTCCAATGACTCAGAGAATCATAGAATCCTACAGTGCAGAAGGAGGCCATTCGGCCCATCGGGTCTGCACCGACCACAATCCCACCCAGGTCCTATCCCCACAACTCCTCACATATTTACCCTGTTAATCCCTCTAACCTACACATCCCGGGACACTAAGAGGCAATTTAGCAAGGTCAATCAACCTAACCCACACATCTTTGGAGTGTGGGAGGTAACTGGAGCACCTGGAGGAAACCCATGCAGACATGGGGGGAACATGCAAACTCCGCACAGATAGTGACCCAAGCCGGGAATTGAACCCAGTTCCCTGGAGCTGTGAGGCAACAGTGCTAACCACTGTGCTACTGCACCACCCAAAACGTACATTGAAGATTTTATCGAGACTCCTTTATTCTAAAATGGCTGTCAACACTTGACAGGGAAATTTAATCTGAGCACCAGAGTATTACTGGAATTTATACACAGGCAACAGGGAACGGAACTGGAAGAAATAGTTTTATTTCAAGGGACTAGCACATTGCCCATTTATCTCTGGGACTAAATCCTCCTCAGACTGATCAGCTGGCTGCCTCTCTTTCTTCAAGTGTCATCTTGGCTCCATTCACAGTGCCTCGCCTTTACAGCAGAAGGTTGTGGATTGAAAATCTCAGCCCAAGACTTAAGTACTGTAGCCTGGCCAACATTCTTCCCTTGGCCAACACTGGCAAAGAAATCTGATCATTTATCTTACTGCTGTTTGGTGGACCTTGCTTTGTAAAAAATGGCTATACCGAACGCACTTCAAGTAAGTGAAAATCTTTCTAATTTTTTTTCGGAGATGTTAGAAAGCATTATACTAACGCAAGTTCCTCTTTTTCCTCTTCTGTCCTCTTCTTAGCTTGACGCAACACAAACCAATGCCTTAACGGGCATACTGCCAGGTTCATAGCTATAAATCAGCACGAATGGATGACATGTCAGCGTCCTCATGCAGAGAATAAGTCTAGCTTAGTTGGAATCCATACTTGAGTAGGGGGCTGCTCTTTCTGAAGTTTGGAATCAAAAGACACTTTATTGGAAACCAGACTCTGCATTTGGCCAGAAGATTTTTGATGATAATGGGCATAAGCAGTGAAAAATCTTACTGGCCTCTGTGATGATCTCTCACTCTGTAGAAGGCTCTGATGCAGCAAACACAGCTATCTTAGACCCATAGACACCCAGAACAGCACCATCTGGTGCTTGCACAAGGCCATTAAATATCCTAGATATCCCAGAAATATCGCACATCTTTCTGACACCTCAAGAATTGACCGAGTCAGCTTTTGAAAATAAAGTGTTCATTTGTAAATAAAGCTTTCTGCTTCCTTGACGATGTAAAGTCTTAGGCGACATCAAGGCGGCACGGCGGCACAGTGGTTAGCACTGCTGCCTCAGGGACCCAGGTTCGATTCCTGGTTTGGGCCAATGCCTGTGCATGTTCCCCCAGTGTCTGTGTGTGTTTCCTCCCACAGTCTGAAAGACGTGCTGGTTAGGTGCATTGGCCATGCTAAATTCTCCCTCAGTGTACCCAAACAGGCGCCGGAATATGAATGATTTGTGGACTTAACATTTAAAGAAAAATCATGCAACTGGGGCATTTTCACAGTAACTTTGTTGCAGTGTAAGCCTACTTGTGACATTAATAATAAACATAATTTAAAACATTTTGGCCCTGAAATTTCCTGGTGGGGCTGATTATTCAGAACACACGTAAGACAAAGGAATTACAGGTGAACGTACAAAACAATGGCACAGTCAGATCGGAAAACTAAAATGTCACGGCCTTGAGGAGCAATAATGCAGAGAAAAAGCATTTTTGCTGATGAGGCAGTAAGATTGTCAAATATTCAATCAGCAAGAAACATGATTTATCTTTAAATGCTGGGTCCACAAATCATTCATACGGTTTTGCAACAATATTAGTTCATTCGGACCTCGTTTGAACAGATTTCAGTTCTCTGAAGAGCGAATTCAACAAAGGCCTACAGAATAGAAGCATTACCAAAAGGCACCAACCTTCCTACTCTCTGTTCCCGCCACACCCCTGCTCTCCCAGGGTGCCTCCATGGGCAGCCATAGTCGATCCTCATACGTGTAAGTGGTTAGCCTCGGGGCGCGCCTTGTGCCAATCCACTATCTTAAATGCGCTCCATAACTGTTGTAGCTGCATGCCTGTCAGCAAACAATGTACAACAGCTAAACAAAAGATATGCCGTGATAATTGCCATAATATTAAGAATGTTCCACTGCAGGCTTGCTAGAGATATGTCAACATTAAGAATGTTGCAGAATCAGGCAAAGTATTTGTTGATCTTTTTTCTTCCCCCCTCCCCACCCCACCCCATCCCACATATTTGTGGTTTCTCTGAAACCAATTAACATTAAATAGTGATGCATAGAGCAACTGTCCTATCTGTAGTCATCTTGCAAACTAAAACAATCACCCTCACAGGATGGACAGTTGGAAGCTTTTTCCCAGGGCAGAAATGACAATTACAAGGGGGCACAAGTTCAAGATAAGGGGGGAAAGGTTCAGTGGAGATGTGCGGGGGAAGTTTTTTACAAACAGAGTGGTGGGGGCCTGGAATGCACTGCCAAGTGAGGTGGTTGAGGCAGATACGTTAGCGACATTATCTGGATAGACACATTAACAGATGGGGAACAGGAGGATATAAGCGGTTGGTCTTGATAGGACAACCTGATCGGTGCAGGCTTGGAGGGCCAAAGGGCCTGTTCCTTGTACTGTGTACTGTTGTTTGTTCTTTGTTCTTATTGCCCATTGGTGAGCATCACCCTGCACACAGAAAAGCTCACATTTATTTTGTTCTATCTTCTACCTCCACCCCTTCTTTTCCCCAAGATGGTAACTTAGGCTTCTGTATAGTTCCACAGACATTGGCAACCCTCCAGGTACCTCACCTGAGAAATTATTCTCAATGTGTGATTCTATGCAGTGAGTCTGAGTATTATACCATTGCTGCCTGGTCTGGTCCTGCCCACACTCCAGCCATATCTGATTTCCTCATTCCCACAACCCAGGGTACTGAGCGCAAGGGCACTGTCCCACTGACACGCCAACTGAGACTGACCACTTCACAACTAATGAAGGATCCGAAGTTTCAGCCGATGAATAAACTAGCCAGAAATATAAAAACAAACTATGAGCGCTTTTTTGTAAGCATCGTAACATGTATCAAAAAAGAAGAGGAGCTAAAGTAAACATTGATCCCTTAGATGCAGAAATAGGATAAATTATCACGATGAATGAGGAAATGGCAGAGATGTTGAACAAATATTTTAGAAGACAAAAATTGCATACCAGAAATAGATGGTAAAGACAGGGCTCATAACTTTAAAATGTATTTATTAGTGTCACAAGTAGGCTTACATTAACACTGCAATAAAGTTACTCTGAAAATCCCCTAGTTGCCACACTCCGGCACCTGTTCGGTTACATTGAGGGAGAATTTAGCATGGCCGATGCACTGAACCAGTACGTCTTTCGGACTGTGGGAGGAAACCCAGGCAGACATGGGGAGAACCTGCAGACTCCACACAGCCGGGAATCGAACCCAGGTCCCTGGAGCTGTGAGGCAGCAGTGCTAACCACTGCGCCACAGTGAGGAACTTAAATAATTAATATCGGAAGAGATGCGCCTGAGCTTAGTGGTAACACACGAACTTTGGAATCAGATGATCTGTTACTGAGAGGCCTGAGCACTCAAGTCCAGCACTGAGGAAATACTGCACTGCCGGAGGTAGCAGCCTTTGGATGAGCATGAAGGTGAGGCCTTGTCACAGGGGGAGACATGATACCACTACCCTATTTTGAACAAGAGCAGTGAAATTATTCCTAGAGCCCTGAGCAATAGTTATCCCTCAACCACATCATCAAAACAAAAGAAAATCTGGTCAAAATCACTTTGCTGTTGTGGGATCTTACTGTGCATAAAGTGGCTGCCAATTCTCTGGCATTACAACAGTGACTACAAATGAAAAGTCCTTCGTTGGTTGTAAAACACTTCGAGAAGTAAATTCAAGTCTTTTTTAAAATCATCTTAGAGAATAGAATCATAGAATCCCTACAGTGCACAAGGAGGCCATTCGGCCCATTGACTGGTAGTGTCTCAGAGAGATGTGTTGACCCGTTAGAAAAAATCTCAATTACAAGGAAGGAAGTGTTAGGTTTTTTAGGAAACATTAAGACAGACAAATCCCCAGGGCTGGATGGCATCTATCCTAGACTCCTCAGGGAGGCAAGAGATGAAATTGCTGGGCCTCTAACAGAAATCTTTGTCTCTTCGCTGGACACAGGTGAGGTCCCAGAGGATTGGAGGATAGCAAATGTGGTCCCGTTATTTAAGAAAGGTAGCAAGGATAACCCGGGTCATTATAGGCCAGTGAGCTTGACGTCCGTGGTAGGGAAATTGTTGGAGAAGATTCTTAGAGATAGGATATATGCGCATTTAGAACTGAATAATCTCATTCGTGATAGACAGCATGGTTTTGTATGAGGGAGGTCATATCTCACAAATTTTGTTGAGTTTTTTGAGGAGGTGACAAAAACAATTGACGAGGGAAGGGCCGTGGATGTTGTTTATATGGATTTTAGTAAAGCATTTGACAAGGTCCCTCATGGCAGGCTGGTACAAAAGGTTAAATCTCACGGGATAAAAGGTGAGCGAGCTGGATGGGTGGAGAACTGGCTTAGCCATAGAAGACAGAGGGTAGCAGTGGAGGGGTCTTTTTCCGGTTGAAGGTCTGTGACTAGTGGAGTTCCACAGGGCTCTGTACTGGGACCTCTGCTGTTTGTGATATATATATAAATGATTTGGAGGAAGATGTAGCTGGTGTGATCAGTAAGTTTGCGGACGACACGAAGATTGCTGGAGTTGCGGATAGCAATGAACATTGTCAGAGAATACAGCAGGATATAGATAGGCTGGAACATTGGGCGGAGAAATGGCAGATGGAATTTAATCCAGATAAATGCGAAGTGATGCATTTTGGTAGATCTAATGTAAGGGGAAGCTAAACAATAAATGACAGAACCATCAGGAGTATAGACACACAGAGGGACCTGGGTGTACAAGTCCTCAGATCCTTAAAGATGGCAGCACAGGTGGAGAGGGTGGTAAAGAAGGCATATGGCATGCTTGCCGTTATTGGACGGGGCATAGAATATAAAAGTTGGCATATGATGTTGCGGGCTGTATAGAACGTTGGTTAGGCCACATTTGGAATACTGCGTCCAGTTCTGGTCACCACACTACCAGAAGGACGTGGAGACTTTGAAGAGAGTACAGAAAAGGTTTACCAGGATGTTGCCTGGTGTGGAGGGTCTTAGCTATGAGGAGAGATTGGGTAAACTGGGGATGTTCTCCCTGGAAAGACGGAGGATGAGGGGCAACCTAATAGAGGTGTATAAAATTATGAAGGGCATAGATAGGGTGAACAGTGGGAAGCTTTTTCCCAGGTCGGAGGTGACGAACACAAGGGATCACAGGTTTAAGGTGAGGAGGGCAAGGTTCAACACAGATGTCAGGGGGACGTATTTTACACAGAGGGTGGTGGGGGCCTGGAATGCACTCCCAAGCAAGGTGATTGAGGCGGACACGCTGGGATCGTTTAAGACTCATCTAGATAGCCACATGAACAGACTGGGAATAGAGGGATACAAACGAATGGTCTAGTTGGGCACATGAGCGGCGCGGGCTTGGAGGGCCGAAGGGCCTGTTCCTGTGCTGTATTGTTCTTTGTTCTTTGTTCAAACTCAGGTGTGCCGGAAGGATTTTGTTGAAGGAGATCAAATGATGCCGGCTAAAGGAATCAGATTTTCAACAGAAAAGATTTTGACCCCCAATTGCCCTCAAAATAAAAGTGGAAGAATGTGCACCTGCCTGCAGTGTGCTTTTACTGGTTTGAGGTTTTACTTTTAAACTTTAAAAGAAAACACTTTACTTACTAGCTGATCCCCTGTTGCAATGCACCTGGAATAAGTTAAGGCTTCTTTTAACCAGTGTGATTGGGAAATGCACAATTAGCAAACTTTGAACACATCGAAATGGAGCTATGAGATTGCCGTGAGTGGAAGCACTGTTTTTATTCATTGATGGGTTGTTTTGGCATTGCCCATCCCTAATTACCCAGGTTGTGGTGAGCCACCTTCTAGATTACAATTGAGTAGCTTGCTAGGCCATTTCAGAAGGCAGTTAACAGCCAACCACATCGCTATGGATCTGGAGTCACAAAGAGGCCAGACCATAGATTTAACGTAAGGGCAAAACTTCAAGATGGTGCCAGAGTGTGGTGACATCTTCTGAGCTGTCCCCAGCATACCCTCTTTTACTCTCATTCTATGCTTTCAAAACTCTACTCTAACTCATATAAACTCTCTAACAGTACTGCATCAGGCTTTTGAATGGACCTACCTCACATTAAGTTGATCTTTCTCTACACCCTAGCTATGACCGTAACACTACATTCTGCACTCTCTCCTTTCCTTCTCTAAGAACGATATGCTTTGTCTGTATAGTGCGCAAGAAACAATGCTTTTCACTGTATACTAATACATGTGACAATAATAAATCAAGTCAAAAAGGAGGTTTAGAGGGGATTTGAGGAAAAGCTTTTACACCCAGAAGGTGGTGGGAATTTTTCTCCATAGTAGAGGGATCAGTAACCAGGGAGCATAGATTTAAGGTAAAGGGGCAGGAAATTAGATGGGATTTGAGGAAAACCCTTTTCATCAGGAGGGTAGTAGGAATCTGGAACCCATTGCCTGAAAGGGTGATGGAGGTGTGAATGCTCACAGCATTTAAGAAGCATTTAGATGAGGACTTGAAACGCCAAGACATCCAAGGCTAGAGGCTAATTACTTCAAAATGGGATTAGAATAGATAAGTGCTTGATTTCTGGCATGGACAAGATGGGCTGAAGGACCTCTTTCTGCCCTGTAAAACTCAATGACCACTGCACATGAGTGCTCAAGTCTCTTTTTTTATTCATTCATGGGACATGGGCATCGCTGGCTGGCCAGCATTTTATTACCCATCCCTAGTGGCCCAAGGGCAGTTGAGGGCCAACCGCATTGCTGTGGCTCTGGAGTCACATGTAGGCCAGACCAGGTAAGGAGGCAGATTTCCTTCCCTAAAGGACATTAGTGAACCAAATGGATTTATCTGACAATCGGCAACGATTTCATGGTCAACAGTGGATTCTTAATTCCAGATTTTTTTTCTGTTGAATTCAAATTCCACCATCTGCAGTCGGACATCTGACTCCAAGGCCAGTGAGCTGCCATCACACTTAAAAACATCTCTCCTGATTTCCTCTCCAAAATAACGTTCATGAACCCGATGGGTTTTTACAACAATCTACTAGTTTCACAGTCACTGTTATTGATTCAAGCGTCGGAACTCTACTGCCTTGTCCACCACAGAATCGGACCAAGCGAGGGGCGGACAACAGGAATGTCTGTTGACCTCGGTTAAGCAAGGCTTAAAATCCCACCCCAGCTGTCAATTCCAGATTTATACAATTCAATTTAAATTTCTTAGCTGTCATGGTGGGATTCGAACTTCTGTCTCTGGATCATCCGTAAAGGCCTCTGTATTAGCAGTCCAATAACATATCCACTGTGCTACAGGTACCTAACTGAGCGGTTATTAGGCCATGATAGCAGGTAGGTATCAATCACCTTGTAATGGGACTGGAGACTATAGACCAGTCCAAGAACATTACTGTAAGATAACATTAAGGTGAATTTGTGAAAATCCCCTCGTCGCCACACTCTGGCGCCTGTTCGGGTACACTGAGGGAGAATTTAGCATGGCCAATGCACCTAACTAGCACGTCTTTCGGACTGTGGGAGGAAACCGGAGCACCCGGAGGAAACCCACGCAGACATGAGGAGAATGTGCAAACTCCACACCGACAATGACCCAAGCCAGGAATTGAAGCCGGGTCCCTGGCGCTGGGAGGCAGCAGTGCCAACCACTGTGCCACCGTGCCACCCTGGATAACATAAGGCAGTCTAAAATATACTTAAGTTCACTGATGATGCTCAGCTGCAGCTTTCAAGCAAACTAACTTTGGAGCTTTATTCCAAATTTGGGAATGTAACGCGGCATCTATTAACTACTCTAATTCAGTGATCCAATGGACGCATACACATCTTCGAATCCCCCAGCATAGGAAGAGGCCATTCAGCCCACCGTACCTGTTCTTTGAAAGAGCTATCTAATTAATCTCCTCCCCTGCCTGCTCTTTCCAGGTAGCCTTACAATTGCTTTCAACTTTCCATCCAAACCCCTTTTGAAAGTGACTATTGCATCATCTTCTACCAGTCTCATTCCAAATCAGCACTGCTGCCTCACAACACCAGTGACCTAAGTTCGATTCCCAGTCTTGGGTCACTTTGTGTGTGGAGTCTGCACATCCTCCCCGTGTCTGCGTGGGTTTCCTCCGGGTGCTCCAGTTTCCCCCCACAGTCCGAACGATGTGCTGGTTCGGGTGCATTGGCCATGCTAAATTCTCCCTCAGTGTACCCGAACAGGCGCCGGAGGTGTGGCAACTAGAGGATTTGCACAGTAACTTAATTGCAGTGTGAATGCAAGCCTACTTGTGACACTAATAAATAAACTTTAAAAACAGTGTGAGATGTCACTCCTGCTCACTAATTTTGTTGAATTATTTATCTTGGGATGGTGGGGGGAGGAATAAGATTAAAAACTATTTCAAATGTAAAGAGGCCAACAAAGTTGGTTATTTTAAACACCACGCTCTTATCTTTTCTCTAATCCTCTATATCGACATTTACCCAGGAGCTCGACTACCTTGAGGGGTTACTTAGGCCGCACCTATTTCCAAGGTTGCGCTGACACCACAGAACTCCATCTGGAATATTCATTCAGGATCGAGTGAGGTTCCATTCCGTGCACTGCACTAAGCATCAGAGCTACAATAAAAGCACTCTCACACCAAATGTATGCTCGCAGCTGTTTGCAATGACTGTTTTTGCCAAAATCTGCACAGAAATGTTCGGCTGCCAGTGTGTCCACATTAAATATGAGCCCCTTGCACCTCAGTTGTCTTTTTATGCAAGGGAATGACGCAACTAAAAGTTACGTTGCACTGGAGTTTGTATGGTTGCTGCTCTATCCTTGCAGAACGGAGACAGCACACCTCCAAGTTTGCAAGTCAAAGGCCCACAGGCCATCGTGCTGCCTCAGACTTGACTCCAGGCCACTGAACTGGTCTCTCTCTCTCTCTATTTAAATGAGCGTAGTACTGGTGTAGAATTCCCAAGAAGGTTTGCTAGATTTCTCCCCCACCGCCCCACAAGAAGCTGTGCGTGCCCAACATGTAACAAAACATGTGTGCCAGGATTTTTTTTTTTAAATGACAACAGCGAACTAGCGATTGGTATGCAAGCAGGAAACAGTAGCCTTACCATCAGAGTTCCTGCTGTGAAATTATAGGGTGATTTTGAAAGGAACAAAGCTGGATATCAAGTCCAAACCAGACGATCGGGTTGAAAGTCTCTTTCCTCTGTTGCAATGTGGGCACTAATCAAAATAAGATCGAGAAGTCTCTGCCACATAATGTAGGACCTTAACATTAAAGCAGCCACAAACTGGTACTGCAATAGTTGACTGTCACTTAGGCCCCCAGGCCGATGATGTGGGAAAAGGAGGATGGAAGATGGCACTGCTGCCAGGGATTTTTAAAAGACTATTATTGGAAATGTGCAGATTCTTTTATAGGTAGGTTTACTGAAAAACTGATGCAATTAAGTCAGTACTCTGAAACTTGGGAAGAGTCCATTTGTTTCTTTCTAAAACTGTGCATGCCACGAAAAATATGACAGTAGAAATATCGCTTCTCGGCCTTTTGGCTAAGATCAAGCGTCAGTTCAAACCCAAGATGGGGTGCAATGCCTCATCTTGTCAGCTTGGATCTTGTTTGTCTCTCTTCACGGGACCTTGAATTAGATTCAGTTAGATTTTGAATTTGATTTTTGGAGCAAGCAAGGAATGGATTTGGGTTTGACTGGTCCACTCTAAGCATTGGCTTTGTAACTTTAAGCAGAGAATACAAAAAACAGTGGAAATGTTTCAAACAGTTCTCAACAGCACGGTGGCACAGTGGTTGGCACTGCTGCCTCACGGCACCTGGGACCCAGGTTTGATTCCCGGCTTGGGTCACTGTCTGCGCGGAGTCTGCACGTTCTTCCCGTGTCTGCGTGGGTTTCCTCCGAGTGCTCCGGTTTCCTCCCACAGTCTGAAAGACATGCTGGTTAGGGTGCATTGACCATGCTAAATTCTCCCTCTGGAGTCACATGTGCCACCATTCCAGCACATCATCAGCCCCATACCTGGCCACCCCTGACTGACACTTAAACCTTTGACTGTCCTCATCATGTGCAACTGGGCAAAAATGGCGGATTTCTTTTCATAGAATCCCTTCCTGTGCAGAAGGAGGCCATTCGGCCCATCGAGTCTGCACCAACAACAATCCCACCCAAGCTCTATCCCCACAACCCCATGTATTTACCCTGCTAATCCCCCTGACACTAAGGGGCAATTTAGCATGGCCAATCCACCTAACCCGCACATCTTTGGACTCTGAGAGGAAACCGGAGCAGAAGGAGGCCATCCCGCCCATTGAGT
This sequence comes from Mustelus asterias, assembly GCF_964213995.1. NCBI lineage: Eukaryota > Metazoa > Chordata > Chondrichthyes > Carcharhiniformes > Triakidae > Mustelus > Mustelus asterias. The sequence continues at coordinate 35,256,937 of NC_135819.1, forward strand.
CTGCACCGACAACAATCCCACCCCAGGCCCTATCCCCACAATCCCATAACCGCTAATCCCTCTAACCTACGCATCCTGGGACACTAAGGGACAATTTAGCATGGCCAATCAACCTAACCTGCACATCTTTGGACTGTGGGAGGAAACCGGAGCACCCGGAGGAAACCCATGCAGACACGGGGAGAACGTGCAAACTCCACACAGACAGTGACCCAGGCCGGGAATCGAACCCGGGTCCCTGGCGCTGTGAGGCAGCAGTGCTAACCACTGTGCCACCGTGATGCCCATTTTTGTATTTCGTAGCCTCAGGGCAGTCCAGAAGCACTTTGATGTTAATGAATAATTTTCAAAATGCAATTCAAAATGCAGTTGTATGTAGGTGGAATGTATCGAGACTGAAGAGTAGGTACACATTAGTGGAGGCAAGAGGTCCTGAGCAACACACCACACCATGATGAGGACAGTCGAAGGTTTAAGTGTCAGTCAGGGGTGGCTGGGTATGGGGCTGATGATGTGCAGGAATGGTGGCACGGTGGCACAGTGGTTAGCACTGCTGCCTCACAGCTTCAGGGACCTGGGTTCTATTCCCAGCTTGGGTCACTGTCTGTGAGGAGTTTGCATGTTCTCCCCATATCTGTGTGGGTTTCTTCCAGGTGCTCCGGTTTCCTCCCACAGTCCAAAGATGTGCGGGTTAGGTTAGTTGGCCATGCTAAATTGCCCCTTAGTGTCCCGGGATGCATAGGTTAGAGGGATTAGCAGGACAAATATATGGGGATAGGGCCTGGGTGGGATTTTTGTTGAGGCAGACTCGATGGGCCAAATGGCCTCTTTCGGCACTGTAGGGATTCTATGATTCTAGGAACTGCCAGATCACTTTGTGACAAATATCTTCCAACATTAACCTTTCTTTGCAAATTGGTCACTGCACCCATACAAATACCTCTGTCTCCTCCTTTAAGATGCCTCAGAATATCTACCTCAATGACCAAGTTTTTGCTCTCCTCTCCTCACATCTCCTGATGAGAGCTGGTAGTTTGCTGATCGTCCTGTAAAGTATTTTGGGATGCTTTATTAAGGTGTGATGGAAGTTGATTCTTTTCATGCTGATAACATTTTGCCACGAGCTGTGCAGCACACCAAGTGCTGGGACTTATTTTGCTTTGTAATCAATGTACACAGGGGTACAAGGCTGTACGTTTGCAGTGGAGAATTTATAAATATCCCGTGGTTCTTTTTGAACAGTACGGAGACACTTGAAACTGCAAACCTCCAGTGGAGCAACAACAGCCACGTCCACAGCAAGTCTCCAGCAAGTCAAATTACTCACTGAGTTCCAGAAATAGCCTTTTTCTCCTGTAGGATGTTGAAACCCATGCATCACGTCACTTACCAGCAGCTTGGGGTCATTGTGAGGTGCAGGGGGTGAAGATGCAAGGGGTGGGGGAAGGAGGCAAATTAATCCACTTTATTAGGGTTTGATTTGTTTCTAAGCAGCATATTGCACCTCTATTCAATCAATATAACAGCCACTTATGATTAGAATCATAGAATCCCTACAGTGCAGAAGGAGGCCATTCAGTCCATTGAGTCTGCACCGACTCTCTGACAGAATATCTCACCCAGACCCTCTCCCCTGCCCTATCCCTGTCGAGGGGAGACGGTGGGGTAGTGGTATTGTCATTGCACTAGTGACCCAGAGACGCAGGGTCATGCTCTGGGGGCACGGGTTTGAATCCCACCATGGCAGATGGTGAAATTTGAATTCCACAAAAATCTGGGATTAGAAATGGAATGATGACCGTGAAACCATTGTCAATTGTTGTAAAGACCCATCTGGTTCACCAATGTCCTTTAGGGAGGGAAATCTTCTGTCCTTACCTGGTCTGGCCTCTTTCTGACTCCAGACCCACAGCAATATGGTTGAATCTTAAGTGCCCTCAGGGATGGGCAACAAATGCTGGACCAGCCAGTGGCACCCACATCCCTGAACAAACAGAAATCCCTGCAAACCCATACATTTACCACAGCTAATCCATCTAACCTACATTTCTTTAGGTTGTGGGAAGAAACCGGAGCACCCGGCGGAAAGCCATGCAGATACAGGGAGAATGTGCAAACTCCGCACAGACAGTGACCCAAGGCCAGAATTGAATCTGGATCCCTGGCGCTGCGAAGCAGCAATGCTAACCACTCTGCCACCCTATAGCGTCTTTTATTTCATGGGATAGCATTTAATGGAGAAGAGAAACATAAGAAAGAGTGAATTTCCTGCAAGTACAATTTCCGCAGATTTGCGTGAAAGTTGTGGTGGTGGAGAATGGGGAAACCTTGAGCAAATTCACTCCCCTGGGAATGACCCTTGGGACCAGAGGGCAAATGTCTCAAAGAACACTCCAGAAACAGCATCTCGGCACTCGTGCCCATCACGCGAGGAAGTGCGGGTGGGGTGGGGTGAGGAGGGAGACACATACACAAGCTTTCTGATTCTGCGTTCTCAATGGCTAAAGCCAGCATGGGAACTTCCATCCTCCAACTCCAAGCTCCTGTGTAATCTACATTGAGAATATTCCAATCATGTTCACCTCTTAGCGAAGGGCAACTCTCAAGGCTGACATGGCAAACAAATGGACCTGTCTACCTTCCCATGCTGTTATTGGTAAAAATACACAATGGTAAAAGTAAGACATGGCAATGAGACATGATATGATATTTGCTGATGGAGTTCAAATTCAGCAACAAGATGTGTGTTACTCAAGGTCTTGCATGGTACAAGAGAAACTCTGGGCACACATATGGATGGGTAGAGTAAAGTAGGACGAAGAAGTTTTTCAGTCCTAAAGGGAGAATGGTTATGCTACAACCAGCAGATACATTATTCTCAGTAGTCAGGGACTGTCTCTTTAAACCATTCCAGAATAGGTCCACGTCGTCTAGCAATTTCTAGCCTATTTAGGGGGTTACTGCACTGGGCGGCATGGTGGCACAGTGGTTAGCACTGCTGTCTCACAGCACCAGGGACCCGAGTTCGATTCCCGGCTTGCGTCACTGTCTGTGTGGAGTTTGCATATTCTCCCCGTGTCAGTGTGGGTTTCCTCCGGGTGCTCTGGTTTCCTCCTACAGTCCAAAGATGTGCAGGTTGGCTGCATTGGCCATGCTAAATTCTCCCTCAGTGTACCCAAACAGGTGCTGGAGTGTGGCGACTTTCACAGTAACTTCATTGCAGTGTTAATGTAAGCCTACTTGTGACTAGTAAATTAACTTTAACTTTAATGGGTACCTTTGCAAGAAGCAAATAGAAAAATGGCAGGACAATGAAAGGCCATCTGCAGGAGTCAGTGAGGATTTCTTTCCCCCTAAATTAGTCTCAGGTTGTTTTTCTTGCCTCTCCCAGGAGATTGAGTGACTGCTGGTAGTGAAGGAGGTGAATGAGATAATGGTGTGCATCAGTTCATAACACAATGACCGCATCGGACAGCCTCACTGGACCAGCTGCCCTTTAACTATCCTTTCACAATGTATTCATACATTTTAGCAAATTATGAAGGTCCCACTCTGGTGAAGGGTTGCACATCGGAGGACATGGCGCAAGAACTGGATACAGATTATTCACAAAATGGCCACATAAATATTTATGGATTGGAGCGTACAAATACTGTTCAAGGGAGGAGCACTTTCAATCCAAATCATATGCAGTTCAAAGCAGTGATGCAACAAGCACTCCTAACTGAATCCTTCCTTTCAGGTGAAACTAATCTGAGCACTAGAAGGAACAAGTTCCTGTTTTAATTTGGAAAGGGTCAGGACCAATTTATGTCTGAAAATCAACCACACAGAAATCCATTGGGTACCATTCCCAAAACTCACTCTTTTGAAACTCAGGCTTGGTTCTCCTTAAGAGTTTTGTAAAGCTTTCGTAATAACATTGGAGAGTTGGAAAAGAATTAATTACACCTCGCTACACAGTAAATGCACCAGATTACGGTAAGTTATTCTCATGTGATGATGTATTCTTGACTCGCACAAGTGATATGAAGGAAAGACTTCTTTCAGAGTTTGCAAAGGACACTTCTGCAAACTAGTTCCTAAAATACACTTTGGAATCTACTGACTTTCTTGCATATTCTTGTAATGAGTGGTTTAACCACTCGCAAGGTTCAATGTCCATAAATCACCATCCATTAGTCACGACAGGACCAGCTTCTGGTCCTCGCTGGTTATTGAAGTACAGACAAGCCATCTCCCAAGATGATTATGGGATGGATTCCCAAGGCAGAGCTTTGTGAAAGTGCACAGAGTGATTCTTCAATCTCTCAGTCTCAGCCATACTTGACGGTTACATGGGCCACCCTGACGCCCATGACTTTTTGGGGTAGATTTTACAGCTTTGACCTTGTGGGGCAAGCGCACATGCCAGGGGCTTTGGGCATGAAGATGGCGGATGCTTCTGTGACACCCGATCCCAGCGCGCCCAGGAGAAACTCAAGGCTCCGATTTGGTGGTGCTATGAATGGTCGGCATTAACTTTGAGTGTGATTGGTCTTCTGGAATTGAGAGATTGACAGATCACCACTGGTACGTTCACAGACCGATGCAGTGGGAATGCTCATTTGTAAATCCTGCTCCATTCTCTCAGATCATAGGGAACCTATATTTTAATCATCAGCCAGGATCTGAAATTGGTCTTGGAGAAGCGGTATGTTCAGGTGGGCTTCTACCTTCTACAGGCCAAAGCTACCTCTGCAGTTGTTTGCAACCCAACACCATTTCAGATACCTGGAAAGAACACAATGAAACCACTCTCCTGTACATCCACATGCCCATCCACCTTGTGCCACCTTACCCTCTACCAATCTCAATGCTAATGAATTCCATGCAATCAATTGCTTGCAAGTATCCATGTGCTTACCCATAAATGAGAAAGGTAACTGGTATAAAGCTATCCCTCTGACAATGCAAAAGCCCGTGTTTCCTCATATTGTTACATAAAAATGTAACATTTACCACACATCTAGGTCTGATGGGTGAAAATGAGTTTAACATAGAACATAGAACAGTACAGCCCAGTACAGGCCCTTCGGCCCTCGATGTTGTGTCGAACCTTTTCCGAAACCAAGATCAAGCTATCCCACTCCCTATCATTCTAGTGTGCTCCATGTGCCTATCCAATAACCGCTTGAAAGTTCCTAAAGTGTCCGACTCCTCTATCACAGCAGGCAGTCCATTCCACACCCCAACCATTCTCTGAGTAAAGAACATACCTCGTACATCCCTCCTATATCTTCCACCACGAACCTTATAGTTATGCCCCCTAGTAACAGCTACATCCACCCGAGGAAATAGTCTCTGAACGTCCACTCTATCTATCGCCCTCATCATCTTATAACCTCTACTAAGTCACCTCTCAACCTCCTCCGCTATAAAGAGAAAAGCCCTTGCTCCCTCAACCTTTCCTCATAAGACCTACCCTCCAAACCAGGCAGCATCCTGATAAATCTCCTTTGCACTCTTTCCAGTGCTTCCACATCCTTCTTATAGTGAGGTGACCAGAACTGCACACAATATTCCAACTGTGGCCTCACCAAGGTCCTGTACAGTTGCAGCATAAATAAATGCTAACACACTATAGGCCTTCTTCACGGCTCTATCCACTTGAGTGGCAACCTTCAGAGATCTGTGGATATGAACCCCAAGATCTGTTCCTCCACATTCCTCAGAACGCTACCTTTGACCCTGTAATCTGCATTCAAATTTGTCCTACCAAAATGAATCACCTCGCACTTATCAGGGTTAAACTCCATCTGCCATTTTTCGGCCCAGCTCTGCACCCTATCAATGTCTCTTTGCAGCCTACAACAGCCCTCCACCTCATCCACTACTCCACCAATCTTGGTGTCATCCGCAAATTTACTGATCCACCCTTCAGCCCCCTCCTCCAAGTCATTTATAAATTTATAAATTTAAATAGAGTCAATGGTACTGTTAAACAATATATTCAGGATCTGTCCATTGTGTTCAAAGGCAATGGAGATGAAGGCCAAAAAGCAACTCGGGGTAAGGGTTTTGTTGAAGGAAAATGGTTCTTACTCCCTGAGAACTCAATGGGAACAAGCTTTCCTTTCTAAACATCTAGACACTGAAATTTGGGCAAGGATACACTGGTGGCCATTTTGATAAAATCTTTTGACAGCTGTCACTGGCAGTCATCAGCCAACCCAGACTAAGGACTAGAACACAAAAGCAGGGGTGTACTGCTGAGGCTGTATAAGGCTCTGGTCAGACTATATTTGGAGTATTGTGAGCAATTTTGGACCACATATCTAAGAAAGGATGTGCTGGTCTTGGAGAAGGTCCAGAGGAGGTGCCCAAGAATGATCCCGGGAATGAAAAGCTTGACATATGAGCAGCGTTTGAGGACTCTGGGTCTGTACTTGATGGAGTTTAGAAGGATTAGGGGGAGGATCTCATTGAAACTTACAGAATGCTGAAAGGCCTGGATAGAGTGGACATGGGGAAGATGTTTCCGATAGTAGGAGAGACCAGGATCCAAGGGCACAGCCTCAGAGTAAAGGGACGACCCTTTAAAACCGAGATGAGGAAGAATTTCTTCAGCCAGAGGGTGGTGAATCAGTGGAATTCGTTGCCACAGAAGGCTGTGGGGGCCAGGTCATTGAGTGTCTTTAAGGCAGAGATAGATAGGTTCTTAATTGGTAAGAGGATCAAAGATTACAGAGAAAAAGCGGAGAATGGGGTTGAGAAAATTATCAGCCATGATTGAATGGTGGAGCATTCAATAGCCGAATAGCCGAATTCTGCTCCTATATCTTATAGGCTTATGGTCAATATGGTTATATCTTCCCTAAGTTCAACCTATTTACCAGCCTTGACTGCATGCTGGTTAGATTCCACTGTTTACCTTTCATGATAGCTTCAAAGGGATAAACCAGGATTGCCCTCGAGGGAACCCAACACGACAGTTCACACGGCACAACCAGTGTCAGTTTTCAATTTCGCTCCTTTCATTCTCTGAAACTACCACTTAGCCCCTAGATAGGGCCAACCTCGCTATCCACAGTGACTGACGACTCAACGAGCTTTCAGCTGAAAAGACAGCAGCTTGTTGCACGTAGAGGCAGAAGCCATCTAGCGGCGATCGATTCCTTTTATGTGTGTCTTTTGGAATCTGACAGAAATGCAGTGGCTGACGAATTAACCATAACATTATTCCTCAGCCATGCGAGGTTAGCATCAGGAGCGTGGGCTACCCTGGTAAATATTCTGAGATGTCTGTGAGATCAGTTATGAGGTTGCTATATGTCAAAGGCCTCATCATAAGAGGTTCTCTGGTGGATCTTATGGAGGAGGGACTTTACTGAAGGTTCTCATGGGGGAGGAGGGTGGTGGTTCATCCAATCTGGTCTTGATGGAGCTGGAGGTCAATGACAGGACTGAACTCAACCACGGTAGGAAGGTCAAGCTAAACACAAGGTTAAGGTTAGAGCATATCCACAGGTTACATGAATACACAAGTTGTAGATATTGGCCAAGGAGTATGGAAATTTCCTGCTTGCTCCCTCTAATTTGCTGACTGCACCACTAGAATTATGGTTTTTCTCACCCATCCAATAATGGGTAAGATGCTCTTGCGGGGTATCAGTGCAGACTCAATGGGCCAAATAGCCTCTGTCTGCACTGTAGGGATTCTATGGTTCTGTAGTTAGGGAAGCCACTCCGCCTGGTCTGGCCTACATGTCACTCCAGACCTACAGCAATGTGGTTAACATTCAAAAGCCTTCTGAAATAGCCGAGCAAACCACTCAGTTAGTACTGTGGGTGTACCTACACCACATGGGCTGCAAGAAGTTGGGTTCAAGAAGGTGCCCATTACCACCACCTTCTCAAAGGCAATTAGGTATGGGCAATGAATGCTGGCTGCGCCGGCGAAGCCCACATCCCTTGAATGATTTTTTTTTAAAAAGAATATCTTCATCGCAGTCACTTCAGGAGGAAAAATCAAGCAAATGGAAAAGGACTTGCGCGCTTGTGTTATTCACACCAAAATAATAATGTCACCTTATCTAGTGATAGCTCAGTTTACCTCAGAGAGGATGAGGAAATATACATGATAAAACATGGAGCTATGATCCTGAACACAAGGAACTTTCATTATTACACTCATGGTTCAGCTACCATTTTCAGATCTGGATAGAGTTCTGAGAAGCAGCTAACCAAGTTACTTAAGGGAACAAGTGACACCACGAAACAAGAGTGGACACCACTGGACTACAAATCATAATACTTCTGTCCCAGTACAATATGAGCATAAGCATATAACTGGGGTAGATCATCAAGTCATCTTGTTCTGGCATTTAATTTTTTTCATTGGCACCAGCTATTACAATACGGAGGCAAATTAGCTGTATTTGATTCAGCTTTGATGTTTCGATGTATTTTTACAAGCTGGTAAAAGAAGCTGGGGACTGTATTCACAAAATTCTCATTTGCACGTCAGTTGAACTTCAGTGAAACTTGCTATTGGCACAGTGGTACAGTGGTTGACACAGCGTCAGGGACCTGGGTTCAATTCCCAGCTTGGGTCACTACCTGTGCGAAGTCCGCACATTCTCCCCGTGTCAGCATGGTTTTCCTCCGGGTACTCCAGTTTCCCCCCACAATCCGAAAGACGTGCTGGTTAGGTGGATTGGCCATGCTAAATTCTCAGTGTACCTGAACAGGTGCTAGAGTGTGGCGACTAGGGGATTTTCACGGTACCTTCAATGCAGCGTTAACATAAGCCTACTTGTGACACTAATAAATAAACTTTAAAACTTTAAGGAATGAAAATACTGGACAATCTGTCAGAATTTTGGATCCGTTAATGGTGGACTCTTCGGGACTGTGGAAGGTGTGATCAAGCCATACCTTCGCTGTCAGTTACAACACTCTTTCAGAGATGACTGAATATTTCTGGGCATTTCAATAGGCCGCACAAAAAAGAAATGTGACAGTGACACCAACCAGCACATGTTGAGGTGCTTCTTTAACACTACCTTCTGCACTCTCTCGTTTCCCTCTACATGAACGGTATGCTTTGTCTGTATAGCACGCAAGAAACAATACTTTTCACTGTATGCTAATACATGTGACAATAATGAATCAAATCAAATCAAAAACATGCAATGTTGAACTGAAGCATCATGGCCGGAACTGTACCACCTCGCCTGCCACAGAATCGGAGCGGGCGAGGGTCCGACAATGGAAATCTCTGTTGACCTCGGGCGGGAATTTCCGGTCTCTCCCGAGTGCGGCCGTAAAATCCCGCCCCATGTTTCTGTTCAGGTAGCTGTCAAAGATCGCACAATGCAATGCCAAGAAAAACAAGAGGAAGAGTTCTCCTGGTGTCTCTCTCAACCAGTGCCACTAAAAAATTGGATAGTTGGTTATTTATCTCAATTGCTGTTTATGGGACCTGGCTATGTGCAAAATGGCTGCCATCCATGCCTACTAAACAACAGGAACTGCATCTTGAACAAAAAAGAGAATGAATTATTTTCGGAAGTCCGGAAGATGTGATCAGGTACTGTATATAAATGCGAGTTCTTCATTTTTAAGGCAAAGTACTTTTGCCTCACAGAGTGTTTAAAGTACGATTTTGGAAAGCATTAAGTCAATGATGGGATGCACCACACCAAGTTCATTCCTTCTAATCTTCATTTTAACATAATCTAAGACAACAGATTCCCACTCTTGACTGCTATCTGGCCATGACTGCAGGATAGTGCATGGATGTACAGATCAGCTACACTGGTGATGGTTCATGTGTGGAATCCTGCTGATCAGATAGAAGGTTCCAGATTCACACATGAACAGCAGGCACTTGGACAAGATAACCATCAGCATGAACTACTGCCTCACTGGAGTGTGTTTTGGTGAGGGGCATGGGTTGCAGTTAGAGGAGATGTGCAGAAAGTAATGAAGGACGAAAGGAGTTTTGTCTTTTGCAACACATACCCGAGGGGTCACCAGCTGAGAATGCACAGCTTCACTTGTTTGCTGCCTGCCTGTATTGAAGAACTGCACTGCCCATGATACTCCATTGGAATTAATGGACAGAACAAAGAACAAAGAACAATACGGCACAGGAACAGGCCCTTTGGCCCTCCAAGCCCGCGCCGCTCCCTGGTCCAAACTAGACCATTCTTTTGTATCCCTCCATTCCCACTCCGTTCATGTGGCTATCTAGATAAGTCTTAAACGTTCCCAGTGTGTCCGCCTCCACCACCTTGCCCGGCAGCGCATTCCAGGCCCCCACCACCCTCTGTGTAAAATACGTCCTTCTGATATCCATGTTAAACCTCCCCCTCCTCACCTTGAACCTATGACCCCTCGTGAACGTCACCACCGACCTGGGAAAAAGCTTCCCACCGTTCACCCTATCTATGCCTTTCATAATTTTATACACCTCTATTAGGTCACCCCTCATCCTCCGTCTTTCCAGTGAGAACAACCCCAGTTTACCCAATCTCTCCTCATAACTAAGCCCTTCCATACAAGGCAACATCCTGGTAAACCTCCTCTGCATTTTTTCTATAGCCTCCACGTCCTTCTGGTAGTGTGGCGACCAGAACTGGGCGCAGTATTCCAAATGAGGCCGAACCAACATTCTATACAACTGCAACATCAGACCCCAACTTTTATACTCTATGCCCCGTCCTATAAAGGCAAGCATGCCATATGCCTTATTCACTACCTTCTCCACCTGTGACGTCACCTTCAAGGATCTGTGGACTTGCACACCCAGGTCCCTCTGCGTATCTACACCCTTTATGGTTCTGCCATTTATCGTATAGCTCCCCCCCTACGTTAGTTCTACCAAAATGCATCACTTCGCATTTATCTGGATTGAACTCCATCTGCCATTTCTTTGCCCAAATTTCCAGCCTATCTATATCCTTCTGTAGCCTCTGACAATGTTCCTCACTATCTGCAAGTCCAGCCATTTCCGTGTCATCCGCAAACTTACTGATCACCCCAGTTACACCTTCTTCCAGATCGTTTATATAAATCACAAACAGCAGAGGTCCCAATACAGAGCCCTGCGGAACACCACTAGTCACAGGCATGCAGCCGGAAAAAGACCCTTCCACTATCACCCTCTGTCTTCTGTGACCAAGCCAGTTCTCCACCCATCTAGCCACCTCCCCCTTTATTCCATTTGCAGGTTTGCAAATCCCATTTGAAGATTTGCAGGCAACGTACTGACAAGCATTGTCGCTGCTAACGCACACACACATTCACAATAAATTGTCTGCTGTAGGCTTTCTGGTTGCATGAAATTGTTTTTGGCAACAATTATGCGGCATTATTTTCTCGTAGATTCTTTTTCCTGAGTTTCCACATTGTGACGCATTTCTGTGGAGGACTCAAAGCCAGAGTCTCGTGAGAATAAAGTGACAGACTCCATTGCACTTGTAATGATAACACAGCCCTTTCAAGTTCCAGTACTGGAATGGAATTCAACACCAATTATCTTGAAGCATTGCTATTGTGACACAGGAGACCGCTCAGGCCACTGTAGCTGTATGGTGCAAGCCCATTTCTCGAGTGTGCATCTCCACTCTTTCCCCAGTGGAAGCAGAAGACGAGTAGATCTGTACCTTCAGGCCCAGCTAAATAGCTGCAGGCTCCTGCCAATACCTCAGACAAATATGGGACCCCATATTCATAGATTGCCCTGGTATATCAGAACAGCGGACCTCCAGCAATATTCTAAACCCTGATTGTGTTCTCCTTTTTGGACTGTTGTGCTCCCATTGGGTCCTGATGAGAACAGCTTCTTCCCTGCTGCCATTAGACCTTTGAATGGACCTATCAGATGATCTTTCTCTACAGCCTAGTTATTACAGTAACACTCTACACTCTCTCCTATCCTTCCTGAGCGGCACAGTGGCAAGCCGCTGCCTCACAGCGCCAGGGACTCCGGTTCAATTCCCGGCTTAGGTCACTGTCTGTGTGGAGTTTGCACATTCTCCCCATGTCTGCGTGGGTTTCCTCCGGGTGCTCTGGTTTCCTCCCACACTCCAAAGATGTGCGGGTTAGGTGGATTGGCCATGCTAAATTTCCCCTTAGTGTCAGGGGGACTAGCTAGGGTAAATGCATGGGGTTATGGGAATAGGGCCTGGGTGGGATTGCGGTCGGTGCAGACTCGATGGGTCGAATAGCCTCCTTCTACACTGCAGGATTCTATGACTCTCTTCTATGTACAGTATGTGCAGGGAGGATGTTCACGATGGTGGGGGAGTCCAGAACCAGGGGTCACAGTCTGAGGATTCAGGATAGACCATTTAGGACGGAAGTGAGGAGACATTTCTTCACCCAAAGAGTGGTGAGCCTGTGGAATCCATTACCACAGGAAGCATTCAAGAGGCGGCTGGATATAGCACTTGGGGCAAATGGGATCAAAGGTTATGGGGAGAAAGCAGGATTAGGCTATTGAGTTGGATGATCAGCCATGATCGTAATGAATGGCGGAGCAGGCTCGAAGGGCCGAATGGCCTCCTCCTGCTGCTATCTTCTATGTTTCTGTGTGTTTTCTGTATAGCACGCAAGAAACAATACTTTTCACTGTATCCCGATACATGTGACAATCATAAATCAAATCGAAAATCCAGCCTGATTGAAGGGCCACTGTTGACTGAGGCATCCTCCTTTCCTTACAGAACAGAAACAGACCATGCTACCCTTCCGGTCTGTGCCACCGCTCATGCTCCACATGCGTTTCCTCCCGTCCTACCTCATTTAACCTCATCAGCATGTCCCTCTATTCTTTTTCTTTCCATATGCACTTTATCGAGCTTCCCCTTCAATTGCTCTCAAGTCTGTCTGTGCAGAAGTGCAGCTTCTGGTCAACCTTCTTGGTCAAGATTAGCCCAACAATAGCACTCAAATTTGATAAACCAGCATCCAACAAATGTTTCAAATGAGTAAACAAGGTTAAATTTCTTGGAACAGACATATGAAAAGTTAAGACAATGCTTCTGCCTGTAAGTGTATCCAGATTTCTCATCTAGTGTGAGAAACACAAGGCAGATGGGGAATCTGTTGCCAACATTCAGCCTCTGCGGCAGTTTTTAAGAGCAGATATTCCTGAATCACTCAGGGGCCGAGAATACTTGGAAACTCCCCAGTATAGTTAACATGGCCCACGCAAGGTTTAATGTCATAGGACGCAGCACGAGGGCCCTGTAACTGACTTCTGGGTAGAATGAGAGAGAGAAAGAGTGGAGGCAGGAGTCTTGCGCCATTTCTTAAACACTTGACACAGTGGTCTGTGGGGCCTTTCCACCTAGCCTTCCTCTCCTGTACCTTGTTATAGAAGAAAGGTCATGGATAATTATAAAGTAATATAAGAAATAGCAAAACAAAATACAATTGTAGTATTCACACTTTTTTATAAACTGTCATTTGCGTCCAACCTTTTGGCTTTTTAATTGATCCACAGTAGCTTTTTAAGCTTATTTATTAGTGTCATCAGTAGGCTTACATTAGCACTGCAATGAAGTTACTGTGAAAACCCCTAGTCGCCACACTAGGGGTACACTGAGGAAGAATTTAGCATGGTGAATCCACCTAATCGGCACGTCTTTCGGACTGTGGGAGGAAACCGGAGCACCCAGGGGAAACCCACGCAGACACGGGGGGAATGTGCAGACAGTGACCCAAGTCAGGAATCGAACCCAGGTCCCTGACGCTGTGCGGCAGCAGTGCTAACCACAGTGCCACTGTGCTGCCAAATCTAAAAACATACAGAAATATACCATCCAAAATGGTTTGAGATCATCCAGACTACCTTTTCAGATTGCATTCCAGATAAGACCCCCAAAGTTTGTCACGATCTGGTGAGAGACCAACAACCTTTTTCTTTATTAAAGTAGATGAAAAATGAAATCCCTGATGTTTACAAAGAGGATAAAGCTACAAGATCTCAAGGCTTTGAATAAACTTTACTCCACAAAAGTCGAGAAAGCAAACAATCGTAGAATCCCTGCAGTGTAGAAGGAGGCCATTCAGCCCATCGGGTCTGCACCGACTGAATGAGTATATTACCAAGGTTTACTGTGCCCCCCACTCCCCCCGGCCCCAGCCCTGCCCCATCCCACAACTCTGCACATTTAACATGGCTAATCCACCTAACTTGCACATCTTTGGACACTAAGGGGCAATTTTCATAGAAATCATAGAAACCCTACAGTGCAGAAGGAGGCCATTCGGCCCATCGAGTCTGCACCGACCACAATCCCACCCAGGCCCTACCCCCACATATTTACCCGCTAATCCCTCTAACCTACACACCTCAGGGCTCGAAGGGGCAATTCTTAACCTGACCAATCAACCTAACTCGCACATCTTTGGACTGTGGGAGGAAACCGGAGCACCCGGAGGAAACCCACGCAGACACGAGGAGAATGTGCAAACTCCACACAGACAGTGACCCGAGCTGGGAATCGAACCCGATGGCCAAACCCTCTAACCGGCACATCTTTGGACTGTGGGAGGAAACCCACGCAGGAAGAATGCGCAAACTGCATGCAGACAGTCACCCAAGCCGGGAATTGAACCTGGGGCCCTGGCGCTGTGAGGCAGCAGTGCTAACCACTGTGCCACCGTGTCGCCCCCGTCCTCTGCAACAATATTCATTCGGATTAACTATTTTCAACTGAAATGCAATGACAACTCCCTCAGTGACCAGAATTCTGAAGGCACTGCCTTTCACAACCAGGCTCCAACAAGACCAAGCGGATGAAAATGCTCCGTTTCTGTGAAGATTCATGAGGCCTGACAATTACTGGTCTCAGTACCAAACCATGTACGGCGCAGCACAGGTTTATCCAAAAGCAGCAAGCAGAACATCAGGGAGGTCATAGAGTTTGTTTGTGTAGGATATGGAAAGGTTCACACTGTTGTGCTACAGATGGCCTTCTGAGCTTATGGGTTAAGAGGACAGAGCAGGATTTGCTCTGCATCGAATCATTTTGTACCTGACCTAGAGGTGCTTGTTGTTGATGCCCTATATAGTAAAAGATAGAAATTATGATTAACAGAGCTTTTTTACCCAAATTGTGAATGCATTTGTACCAGTTTTCTCCAATATAACGGAAACATTTACTCACTTAAGATGCACATTTGTATGTCTACGTAGGATTGCACCTTTTACCCTGAAACTGGAACTTGTTCCATTCCCGAGTTTAACATCACTATCCTTGATGACTGTCTGTGTGAAGTTTTCACATTCTCCCCGTGTTTGCATGGGTTTCCTCCGAGTGCTCCAGTTTCCTCCCACAGTGCAAAGATGTGTGGGTTAGGTGGATTGGCACAGTAAGAAGTCTCACAACACCAGGTTAAAGTCCAACAGGTTTATTTGGTAGCACAAGCCACTAGCTTTCGGAGTGTTGCTCCTTCATCAGGTAAATGGGAGTTCTGTTCACAAACAGGGCATATAAAGACACAAACTCAACTTACAAAATAAAATTAGGTGGATTGGCCATGATAAAGTGCCCCTTAATGTCCAAAGCTGTGTAGCTTAAAGGGATTAGCCATTTAAATGTATGGAGTTACAAGGATAGGGTGGGGGAGAGGGTCTGGGTAAGATATCTGTAGTATGAGTTTTAACAACACCAGGTTAAAGTCCAACAGGTTTATTTGGTAGCAAATGCCATTAGCTTTCGGAGCGCTACTCCTTCGTCAGATGGAGTGGATATCTGCTCTCAAACAGGGCATACAGAGACACAAAATCAAGTTAAGAATACTGATTAGAATGCAAATCTCTACAGCCAACCAGGTCTTAAAGATACAGACAATGTGAGTGGAGGGAGCATTAAGCACAGGTTAAAGAGATGTGTATTGTCTCCAGACAGGACAGCCAGTGAGATTCTGCAAGTCCAGGAGGCAAGCTGTGGGGGTTACTGATAGTGTGACATAAACCCAAGATCCCGGTTTAGGCCGTCCTCATGTGTGCGGAACTTGGCTATCAGTTTCTGCTCAGCGACTCTGCGCTGTCATGTGTCGTGAAGGCCACCTTGGAGTAGGCACACGGTACTTACTCTTGCAACTCGGCCAACGTTGTCTACCTGATACGCTGCAGGAAAGGATGTCCCGAGGCATGCTACATTGGGGAAACCATGCAGACGCTATGACAATGGATGAATGAACACCGCTTGACAATCACCAGGCAAGACTATTCTCTTCCTGTGGGGGAGCACTTCAGCGGTCACGGGCATTCAGCCTCTGATCTTCGGGTAAGCGTTCTCCAAGGCGGCCTTCACGACACACGACAGCGCAGAGTCGCTGAGCAGAAACTGATAGCCAAGTTCCGCTCACATGAGGACGGCCTAAACCGGGATCTTGGGTTTATGTCACACTATCAGTAACCCCCACAGCCTGCCTCCTGGACTTGCAGAATCTCACTGGCTGTCCTGTCTGGAGACAACACACATCTCTTTAACCTGTGCTTAATGCTCCCTCCACTCACATTGTCTGTATCTTTAAGACCTGGTTGGCTGTAGAGATTCACATTCTGATCAGTATTCTGTAACTTGATTTTGTGTCTCTGTGCCCTGTTTGAGAGCAGATTTCCACTCCATCTGACGAAGGGGCAGTGCTCTGAAAGCTAATGACATTTGCTACCAAATAAACCTGTTGGACTTTAACCTGGTGTTGTTAAAACTCTTACTGTGTTTACCCCAGTCCAACGCCAGCATCTCCACATTAAGATATCTGTCAGAGAGTTGGTGCAGACCTGATGGGCCAAATGGATGCTTTCTGCACTGTAAGGATTCCATGATTCTATAACTCGGAATTCTCCGGCTGGGCTGGTCTAAAAGCCGGAAATTCCCACTCAATGTCAATGGTGTTTCACATTCTCTGCAACCCGCCCAATAAAATTCCAGTGGCGGGCGGGATGGGAGAATTCTGGCCATGAAGAGTGGGAGAAAACACAGAACTTAGACACACTGCGATTCAAATTAGACTGAACTTCCATTGGCATTTTTGAAAATCAAGTCAACATGACAGTAAAGTGATACAAGATGCAACGTACATCAGCAAAGAGATTCAAAGTCTTTTCACAGTCAAGATGTGCTGGAGTTAGAAAAGGTTGATCTCTTTGGGTCGGCCCAAAATTCTTTTCAGTGCCATTCAATTTGGGCTTTGGACCACACACACAGGTTCGCTTAGCTAAGTGCAGTGGCAGGTTCTTTAAGTAAACATGTTGTAACTAGGCTCTCAAGCTGAGAATCTGTCAAATTCAGAACAGTGTAATTAAAATTCAGGCTGACTACCTCTAGTCCAGGCACAACGGATTATTCAGGCTACCCAATGGATCTTTACAAAGCTTCACTTAACATTCAGCAACAACACAACTTGTTGGCAGTACTCATCTCGGAATCAAAAGTCCACGAGCACATATCTTGGACAACACCCCTGTGCTGTACTGGGGGAGTTCTGCACTGCTGGAGGTGCCAGTCTTCAGATGAGACATTGTCTTTCTATTCACGCGTGTGTAAATGATAAGGATTTTAATCAAGACTTCGCCAATATACTGACCAGCATTCCTCCCTCAACTAACTGCAGAACCCTATCCATGTGTGTTTTGGTGTTGTTCATAAGAGCTCAGTCTGCACAAATTAGCTGACACGTTTCTCACATTATTTTGACTTCAGAAGTTATGAATTAGCTATTAATTGTGTTGAGGCATCCTTCGAGTCTGATAAGGAATGATGTCAATTCAAGTTGTCTCATCATAATCTATACCAGATATGGGTCTTCCAGTTTCATATGATGAGAAAATCTAGTTATACGTATTGAATTAAGTCAGAATAAGACTGTACCGTGTAGGCATTGCAGCAAGAATATGCACAGTGAATCTGACAATTAGTTAGTGTGGCTTTGAATTCATGCCATTCAATATTAGCCGACAAGTGCTCATGGGGATTGTGCAGGATACATTTATGCCTTACTTGAACAGGAATGCCTCACACCATGCCACATAATTTCAAGGTTGCAAGTATTGTTTGGAGAAAAATGAGGTCTATTATATTTCACCAGCTGAAGGTTCTCAAGAGGTTGATAGGAGAAGTGTCTGAGAGAGACAGGAATTGCCTTGATCACTCAATATAACAATCTGTAAATGTATCCATAATGTATTTCTCCCCCACCTGGGTACCTCTAGTGAATGTGTTACTTCTGAACAGTGAACAGAAACACGGGCACAGGGATGTTAATGTATGTAATGTTTGGTATTGCCACATAAAACAACATGAGGAATCTGTCCTATTTATTTTTACTCTCGTTCTATGCTTCTAAAACTTCATTCTAACTCTTTTCTACTTCCTCTTTTCCTTCTCTATGAACGCTATGTTTTGTCCGTTTAGCGCGCAAGAAACAATACTTTTCACTGTATGCTAATACATGTGAATAATGAATCAAGTCAAATCAAATCCTTAAGTAAAGTTTATTTATCAGCATCACAAATAGGCTTTCATTAACACTGCAATGATGTTACTGTGAAAATTTCCCAGTCGCCTCATTCCGGTTCAGGTACACTGAGGGAGAATTTAGCATGGCCAATGCACCTAACCAGCACGTCTTTTGGACTGTGGGAGCACCCGGAGGAAACTCAGGCAGACACAGGGAGAACGTGCAGACTCCGCACAGACAGTCACCCAAGCTGGGAATCGAACTCGGGTCCCTGGTGCCGTGAGGCAGCAGTGATAACCACTGTGCCACCGTGCTGCACCCCCCACCCACCCCGCATAAGGTGTGCTACATCATAGGTATTCTGTGCAGTCTCACATCATCTCAGACCCACTCTTTTCCTTGCATTTGCAATGGCGAAAGTGAGAATCAGCAACAGAAACTGAAGTTTAAAACACTGCCAGGTGTTAAAAGAGTTAAAATGCAAGGCAGAGCTACAGGGCTGCAGGTAGTGACCCAGGCAAGCAGTCTGGGTGGCCAACAGAGATCAGTCAACTGGATTAGTGCCTCTTCCATCCATACAGCATCCGTTATATAACACTGGTTATTCTGCTAATCACAGTTTTGGCAATGCGACAATACCAGTCATGGGACACCATACACTTTCAGCTCGTACGTCAACATCATCTTTTATTACCTTGTGGGCGCTACAGGTCAGACATAGAGTGAGCATCAAACCCACTAGAAAATAGATTAAAAGAAAATAAAAACACAACTACACAACAGAGGATACCAAACTTCTGCTGCCGAGTTTAAGGCAGTAATTCGACCTTGTAGCTTCTGCTAACATCCACAAACTACTCACAAGTTTTGCCCTCACAGTTTAAATGTCACTCAAACTGCCCAAATGAATTTGTTATCTCAGAAACTAATTGCCAGCTTCTATGTGACACACATGTCTCAACTCTATCAGTCTGGAAGTGACAGTGCATTGAAGGTCAGCCATAATACACTGCACTAAAGATAGTGAGAAAACATCCATAAGGAAACAATGCTGCACTTGTTACCAACAGGGCAGAGGGTGGAAGCAACTTTATGAAAGCTGTCGATATTTCTGTGCTCCAGTCTCCAAAAGAAGAATTCACTCCATTAACCTGGTGATACCCGGTGCTGGCATTATTCAGCACTATCCATGTTCAAACACAGGTTTACCCTATCACCGAAATGGGCATCTTTCTCAATGGAAATGTCTTCCTGCCCAGATGACTGCAGGTTGCAACGGGCGCGATACGATTTAGACTGCGTCCCAAGGCATTCATTAAATGTTCGAGCAATCTATATGCTGACAACTGACAGGGGTCTGCGCTGAGAAACATTGATTCAAACTTAGAACTCTAAGAACATCAAACATCAAATATTCGTTTGGATTTTTAAAAATATCCTTATCCTGTCTGGCCCACAAAGACTGGCAAACTTTTTTCCCAAATGCTCCTCAACTCTGTGAACAAAAAGCATTGTACAATCTAAAATCGTGATCCTTCGATTGCCTCCAGGACACAAAGAACTGAATGGGGCGCAAATTGGCCAAACCACTTTTTATCCCTGAGATTTGAGTGTATTTTTACAATGGTGCAGTACAGATAATCCCTTCATAATACTAACAGTTATTATCGCCTCGCTTTTCAGCCGGTGCTGAATTTGTATATATGTCTTATCAATACAAGCTAAGTCTTCATTCTGAAATCCCAATCCTTTTTTTTAAACAGACTAAAGTTTCTCATCTGCAACAAAATAATAACACGTGTCAAAGAAGTCAAAATGCAAACACAATTCCGTATTCTTGTATCAATCGCATCCTTTAGATGTTTACAACTCGATAGGAAATGGTCTGTGGGCTTGCATACCATTCATTATTTAAAACCGTGCGTTATAAAGAATTTCCTCCTGCCACCTAGAAAAATATTTATTTCCCATGTCAGGTGGGTTTTTAAAAAAATAAATCGCAGCTGCGGACTGGGGCAATTTCACCCTAATGGGTATTACAGATGAAAGGGATTTGAAAGTTAAATACAATAACATATTTCGATAATCTCCCTTTGGGTTGCCGCAACTCCACTGGAATCACCGTTGTGTACATTTAACCCTTCACCAGTCTCTATTTAGAAAAAATAAAAACCAACCGGGATGAGAACCCAACCAGACAATTACATGGTGACTGTAGGCAGAACTTTTTGAATGATTTTTTATATATATCAAGCAAGAAAATACACATTAAACATGGGGGGGATTAAAAAGGCAATTTGTTGAGTGGAGACCAGTGATTGGATTAGACAGTCACTTCCATATTTTTTATTTGATTTATTATTGTCACATGTATAGGGATACAGTGGAAAGTATTGTTTCTCGCTGTACAAAGCATTCCGTTCAGCGAGTACATAGGGGAGAAGGAAAAGAGAGGGTGCCTAATATAGTGTGACAGTCAGACATTTATTTGTAAATAATGTCTGAATAAGGTGGCTTCTGAATAAAGTGGCTTACAAATTCTGCACGCCCTCCTTTTCTTCTCCCCTATGTACTCTATGAACGGTATGCTTTGTCTGTATAGCGCGCAAGTAACAATACTTTTCACTGTATACTAATACATGTGACAGTAATAAATCAAATCACATATTGTCATGTATAATGCACATTTTTAGCTACTTTGCAACCAGGTGAATGAACAAGTGTTATATTCAATGGATAAGTCTTACCTGTTCCCTCTGAATGCATGGCAGGGATGTCCTCCTGTGGGGCTTGGAGCCCAGTTGGTTGTTGGAGATCTCGGCGGCAATGACTGAACTGGATCTCCTTCTCTTGATCACTGGGATCTTCTCCTGGGTCCCAGGAGCCGGCAGGGTAGCGGGCAGGAGGTGCACGGCGTATCTGGCCAGCAGCACGCCCAGAATGCCCATCAGGTATGCCAGGAAGGGTCTCCAGCTGGCACGGACCCTGTCCAGGGAGAGCAGGGAGATGGTGCGGAGCAGGCTGGTGAGGATGAGGGTGCACACCCCCTGGCCGAGGCGGAGCAGGAGCAGGGTGGCGGCGGCCAGGCAGCCCAGCAGCAGGGCGCTGGCAGCCACCGAGAGCAGCTGCTCCTCTTCCTCTCCCAGCAGCCAGCCCTGCAGCAGCGTCTCTCCCAGGCAGCAGGCAGCCAGCAGCCGCGGGGCCAGCTCCCCTCTGCCGCAGCGGATCAGGTACAAGGCCAGCCAGAAGAAGGCGCTCAGCAGGCTGAAGAGGGGCAGGGCGCAGTGCAGGAGGGTCAGCAGCCCGGAGCTGGCCGAGGAGCCGCTCAGCTCGCCCCCGGCCCCCCAGCGCAGCAGCCCGGCCAGCAGCAGCAGGAGGGAGCCCAGGCAGGCAGCGGGGGATAGCAGGCGGCCGCTCCTGGCCAGCCTAGCCCACACTGGGCAGCCCTGCTCCCGGTTCAGGGGGCTCGCACTGCCCCGGACATAACCATTGCGCTCCCCTCGCACAGCCTCGGCTTTAGTCCGGGGGGGAGGCAGCTCTGAGCTCAGCGCCATCCTCCCTCCCTCTCTCTCTCTCTGCAATCTTATTAGAAAGTTTGTTTTCCTCCCTCTCTCTCTCTCCCTCCCCCTCCCTATTGAAGATCAGACTTTAGTCAAACAGCTCCCCTCTCTC